>NC_066867.1:27125950-27446450 GCF_025177605.1 Cucumis melo | reverse complement strand
AAAGAAGCCTGGGGACTGGCTTGGCTCATCTGTAGGTGAGAACACTTTGACTTTTGCCTCAGAAAATTGGGATTCCTTTCCTCCCTGGGTCATATGTCCCCAACTCTTTCTTCTTCATTCATAAGACTGAGAGTACCAACCATAGGCTTTTGTATTTATTTAAGGTTTGGAAGTCCGGAGGACCTTTCATTATTTCAACTCAATTGAATCGAAATGGGAAGATTTCATAGGAGAAGTGAGTCAAAACAAGCTTTCGGATCGAAAGTTCATATGATCTGTTGCGGAAAGAAAGAACTAAGATAGATAGGGCACAGGGGAAGAGCTGATGATCTCGACTTCGTGAACTAGGTCACCTCAATTAGATCTCGCCTCAGCCCTAAATTTCAGATACGCTCTTATCCCGACGATGAGATCAGACTCTCTCTTAAAATAGTACAGATGAATACCCCACTCAGCCTAACCTTGAGAATAAAGAAGCTTCACAACTCTCCCAATTCTTTTCTTTCTCACTTCTGAGGTCAAGCACAACTTAGCCCCAAACCAAGTTGAAATAACGGCTTCTAGGTCGTATTACACTCTTCTTCATAAGAAAGAAAGCTAAAGAGAATTCCAATTGAGAATGAGAATTCCTTTTTCGTAAACTAAATATTTCCCCTTTCTTACTTGGGAATTCATAGTCTAACTCTGCCGAAAGAAGGTCCCACCCAACCGCCTCAATGAACAAGGGCTCATTCGAGCGGTTGATAATCTACCTTCTTCTTTAGTCCTATTCAGATAAAGGAGACAGACTAAGTCAAACTGAGAATGGAAAGAGTTCCATGACAGCCCTTTTTAGTGCAAAGACGTGAATTCATTCCATTTCTCATGCGCCCTTGAGTATCATAGACGAGATAAGGGATCGCACCAATTTGAGATTCTATCATTTCTTTTGATTGTAAACCATAATATCATTTCAAGAAAACCACTACGTGGGATGCCAAACTCCAGTATTAGTATTTCCAAATCCTCATATCACCATGGGATAACTAGCCCTTTTCGAAGAAGCTTCCACACCAGTTCATGCTAGAAACCTCTCCTAAAAAGAGTGATTTAGGCCTTCCTTATGAAACGTCTTAGGATAGTTGGACCTCTTAATGGAACTCAAACTCTCATGTTGCTGCTTTCTTTCATGAATTGAAACTTCCGCTACTTTAAGTGGATAGGTCAGACTCATTCATGGAACGAACATCTGTCTCATTCAATTCTCTCTTTTTAGTCGAGACCTTGTTCATTGATTGAACTTCAAACCTTTTTCTTCTTCTTTTGATATCTTTTTCTTCCATCATCCGGACTCCCCTGATTTATTGATGTTCATTGATTGCGCTCCATCCGAAGGACTCGTTTTCTCTTATTTTTTTAGAGAAATGCGCTTCACTTCTCCCCGCTATGTGGGTCAGTTGTAGGTCAAGTATGATTCCTTTTATTTCCAAAGGCTAATTAATTCAATGAAAATAGATAAGAAATAGTACAAGAAAGAAGTCTCTATCTATTTCGATAGTAGCAAACAAGGAAGTAGTCCAAGTTTCTTCGGTAGCAGTTTCAGTTCTTCTTGAAAAGCTATTATTCTAATAAAAGATCATATATTCACTCATATTCCCATTAGTAGGAGAAATGTTGAGATTGAACTCAAGGTCAAATTCGTAGCAAGACAGCAAATAGTCAAAAGAATCGACATACATGGTAGAAATTAATGGTCGTCTTCTCAGTTGAAGCATAACTACAACGAGGGCAAGGTATCCCAATTCAGTGGGCAAAAAAAGAAGGAAGCATCGGGTCATTCGAGGCCGTAGGCTAGTTGATAGGCGTGAAGCAGAGGCTATCAGTTCATTCGAATAGGCGCGAATAAATGACCGATTAATTAAAAAGAAAGCTCAAGCCTCGAATCCCGTAAGTCGGAAGATAGGAGAGACCACTTATAGCTGCCAAGATAGAACTATTTGAGTGAGGATTCTGAGTTCTTCTTTTACCTCCATGAAAGGCTGGCTTCAAGCTCAAGTGCAAGCTGAGTCAACTTCTACAAAAAAGAAGTCTAAAGACCCTTTTTCGTTAAGAAGCGTAGTCACGAGACCAGAGAGAGAATGAGAAAAGAAACTCTTCGGGTAAGAGGAATCTATGTGAGGTATAGGTTTCTGCTCTTACATTAGATTAATAGGTTTTTCTTTCTATCTAATAGGAGTAACTACGAACGGGAACATTAAAAGAAAATGGGGAATTTATCTCTGTCTAAGTAGAATAAGAAGAAGTACTAATAGAAAGGTCATCTTTCATTCATAAGTACGAGAACTTGATGAAGAGGAAGAGACCTCTCTCTCTCTTGAATAGGAAAGGGAATGATCTATCGACAAAGAGTGGAAGGTTAGACCTTTCCCTTGAGATTGAATAAGTGAAGGTAGCATCTCTTTTGAAAAGGCTAGGTTTTTTCTCATACCAGTCGAGGATAAGGGCATTCTAAGTAGTAATAATTGAGAAAAGGCTTGAAAGAGCTTGTCAAAAAAGGATTGGGTAAGATAAGCTTGGAATTAGGCCTGAGCATATCCGCAAATCTTTCCACCCTTTGCGAAGCGCCTACGATTAGTAGATAGAATGACTATAGATGTGTCCCCTAAAGATGATCCTGGAGCTCGAGGTGCTAGAATGAGCCTTCAGGATCCAATGTGCTTATCCACTCACCTTATAATAGCAGGCCTAGGCTCCCACATGGGGCGATAGCATCTCGAGTGAAAGGAAGTAGCCGTTATGGCCGCCGAGCTGAACGCATGATAGTGATGCTAGCCAGTCATGCCTTACTTTATTCATAGAACTTGTAACTGTGATACCTCCTTCGGTTCTTGCTTACCCTACCGATGGCCTCTTATAGAAGAGATAGAAAGCCTCATGACGCCAGTCGAAGTATAGACGAAGGAGACAAAGAATAGATTAGTAGCTAAAGTTGAGTTGACGTAAATGAGCTTCCAAAGTCTCAAGGCAATAGTTTCAAATACAGATATGTTAATTACCTACCTTTTAGGATGGAAGTTATGTACGACTCGAGTAGACTCAGTCTGACCCGTGATTTAGGGTTTTTCCCTCCGATCCTTCTGGTGGGGCCTTTGCCATGTATTTGAATGAATTTACTTTATGCGTCTAACTCATCTCTCTCCCTTTATCAAATGGTAAAGCTTCTAATCGAAACTGATTGAACTCCATCTCCTTCCTTCTATCCTTCATTGCTCTTACTCATTAATTATGAATTCTTAAAAGAATTGCTTTTCAAGAATTAAACTAGTTCCTACACTCTATCAAAAACCACTACTTAAGAAAAAGAAAGAATGTCAGCCACTGCCACAGGTCGAACTGCCAGTTCTAGGTCTCGTCTTTGGTACTGGGCGAGCAAATATACACTTGGGAGGGATTCAACAGAATTAACCTCTTTGTCTTTGCCTCTTGTTGGTAGGGTGTGAGTTTGGGGCATCCATAGAAATATGGGTCTTGCTCCTTCTATCCTTTGGGTGGTCAAATCATCTTTTCTTATTTATAAGAAAAGTGGAATCAAAGCCCTTTGCACTCCAAAATGAAGCAAAAAAGGTGGGTTTTTCTTCAATGTGTTCATGGAAGAAAAGGATCAGTGAGCATTTGCTTAAGATATCCGTTTTGTACAAATACCACTCGTTCGAGCTACTTCTGCGCCAACCAGATGAGTTCTAGCTTTTCCCAAACACCCATACGTCCAAGACGCTACCTACCAGATCGGATTAATGAAATGAGAGACGATTGCAGGGATGTTGCTGAAGTGCTTCTTCTCGTTGCAGCTTGGGCAACTATATCACATGAAGCTAAGGATGAAAGGAGAAAGCCTATGTAACCTGACTTGATTCTACAGTTTCCAAGAAATGGGGATTCCACAAACTATCGGATTGTTCTTGGATGAAAACTCCGTATTTAAAGAGGAAAACTCAAAATTCTCAGTTTTAGGAAAGAAGCCAGACCATCTTATGAGGGTACATGGCCAACTACAACTAACTAGAGTGGAACTTTCTTACTTATTCCAGATCCCTTTGTAACTTGACCCACAGAAGATGGACTCGAGACACGATAGAGATTAAGTTCCCCCTGCCTCATGCCTCCCTATGCCCCAAAAAAGAGTGAGATTGAGGTTCCCTGATCCCTTCAAGCTGCCGATAATTGGTATGATTGGTAGAGCTTTACTTTCTTTTCTTTTGGTGGGGAAGTGAGTTCTCACCTTTTAGTTCACCCCGTTGTTGGGAGTCTTTGTCCCATAACTGATTATTATAGGATTTCTTCATCAATCTGTAATTCTGACTGGCGGCTTTCTTCTTTTCTCCTTTCAGAATATTAGCTTTCAAAGAAGAAAAGCTGCTATACATCATCAACTGGCGCAACCTGCGATAGGTCTCTTCAACCGGTTGGAAAAAAACGAATAAAACCACAGAAAGAAGACAAGCCATACCGACTGCGTCAACCTCTGGTCGAACTGAACAAACATTTCGACGAACTTTCTCATCCCACGTCTGAAATAAGAGAGATGGAGGCTCGATAAAAATCTTAGCAAAAAGACTAAAGATCTCATAACTTCGGTTCTTCTTCGATCCCTTTTCGAAGGAGGGGAGTGCCTTTGTTCTATGGAGTATTTCCCTATAAAGTATAGTGATTTAGAGTTGATACAGTCATTGAAAAACCATGGGCAAGACGGGAAGCAAAAAGTAGCCACATCCTCTGAGGGAACAACCTCACCGCTCCGTGGGCCGCAAGTACTGGATATGGTCCCCCTGCTTCCCCTCGTGAACTCACTCGGTCTATATAAATAGTGCATGCAAGTGCTAGTCATATTCTATTCGTGAAAGATGGAATTGGAAATTCCTTGACCCACTCCGTGGTGGTCTTGTCAATCAGGTTTGCTCTGGCTTCCCCTTTCAGTTAGTCAATTAAGACTGCTTCTTTTATCTCGTTGTACCCCTCCATAGGAGTCTTATCTCTTAGGCGAAGGACATAGTAGTTGCTTTGCGCTCCCCATAGTAGGAGTCTTCTTCTTTTTCATCGAATAAGTTGATCTCATTATTGATAAGTAGTTTAGTAGCTCAAACTCAGAAAATGCTAGGTTTTAATGTAGGTTCAAAGAATTTGAAATTGACAATTATTCATGAAAAATCAGTCAAAAAAGATCTTTTATCGATCCGAAGGTTCAAAGAATTTAAGACGAGACTGTAAGGCTCTGTTAGGAGTTGAAAGTGAAGTCCTGATCCCTTTACTATTTAAAGGAGCCCTATATTTAGAAATAACTCGACTCAAAACAAAAGGGTTCGAAGAAGCTCGACTAAGAAGGAGAGAAGAGGAGTGAAGCGACTGTGAAGAAGCGTATTAATGACATAACTCATTTCAAAACAAAAAGGAGAGGTTCAAAGAAGTTGAATGAAAGCGAAAGTCCTTATCATTATTATTCAAAGGTTCAAAAAATTTGAGAAATCTACATTAGGTCTCGCTTCTACTCAATTTCATCTAGCCTTTCTAACTCACCTTTGTCTTACCGCTACGCACGTTCTACTCAGTCTCCACTCCATGGTCTCGCCTTCCCTAGAAAAGAAAAAGGAATTCTTCAGACTGTTCCTACTTCCCTGCTGCCAATTTTGAGTCAAGGGTGAGCTTTGAGATCTTCTTATAAGACGAGAAGAAAAGAAATGCCTTCAAGGTCTGATCACTAACTTTTAGTGCCATCGATGAATTGAGCAGACCAAGAATCCTAAAACCAGGCACCGATGCACAGAAAGAGAGGAGCGTCCGTATGCCAACTTCCTATTCGTTGATGATTTGGATTACTAGGATTCAGAGAGAAGAGAGAAAGGACTCTCCCCATGTCTAGACTTTGATATTCCGTGCAAACTGACCTCTAACTATCAAATATGAAAGGAAAAAATCCATGTAAAAAGAACTACAGCCGAAAACTTCTTATATATATATTGAAATTACTGAGGAATGGGATTTGCCTTTAGGTGCAGAATTGAATGATTAAGATCTCGACAAAGAGAGAAAGCCCAGATATCGAATCTGAATTGAGCACTCGTACTTCGCTACCTTTCTACTTCAGACTAAGAAGATGAATGCGTCTGTTAGAAATGCTTCTTTACCGCTCCGTGGGATTGAAAGTGAGGAGTGAACGAAAGTCGATATAGAAATCCTAGGCCACATTTTTTCGATCCTTCAGGCCATACTTGATTAAATGAAAGACGTTAGAACCTAGAATATTTTTCTATTAGATATGAGAAACATGATCCCTTTCGATCATTTCCCGCTTTCTGTCTATGTCTGGTCACTGAAAAGGCTTTCTTCTCTTATGAGCTAAAGAGGTAATAGGAAAAGTCTTTCATACTCTTAGCATGCCTTCACGTCCTCAGGCAATACACCACGACTCTCGTCTCTTTTTCTGTCCCAAAGGAGAGCTGCTTTTAAGCAAGTAAAGAGCTGGCAAAAACAAAGGTCCAGATGTTATGAAATAGCGAGACTGAATCAATGAACAAAGGTTTCAGGCTATCCGCTACGTATAGCTACGTTGGAGCTACGGAGAAATCAATTAACAAGGCTCCACTAAAAGGAGAGGGAACAAAGGCACACTAAATAGCTCGACTAGTCCATAAAATCTGAGGAGCAAAGAATTTGCTCTGAGTTTCGATACTGATTATGGTATTGAATGAATAAGATCCAAGCGCTTTCTTCCTTCCTCTGTAACCAACGATTATGAAATGAAAAAGACAGCAGGATAGTATTTTTGACTACATGCCCAGGATAAAAGAGTGAAAAGTCTTTTAGCCTTGGCAAATTCAATGAATTAATAAAATAAGGGCTTACCGAAGATGACGCATTCTCAACTGCTATAAAAATTGCAAAAGCAAGAACGTCAGCCTCTGTAGCTTAAACTTCCATTGATAGAGATCCTTCCTTATCAGTTGTCTGCCTCTGCCTATTCCAGAGATCCAGGGACAGGGACTTGAGGTTAGACAGCAGCCTCCGACTATCTGAATGGGAACTGGTTTTCTGCCTTTCCCTCTACCCTAAACTGAAACTGAGACTTCATGAACTTCGTTCCCTAGCTTATCATACGATTTTGTCAAATAGATTGAAGAGAAAGTCCTAAGGACATTTGTAGTCGAGCGTGAACCCTCATTCATAGAAGGCTGAAATTGATGAGTTTGAATGCAAGAAGGTCAGAACCTACTAAAAGGATATAAGGAGAGTCTAGAAGCGACCACCTATTTAAAGGAATCAAACTCAAAAGGAGAAGTGAAGAGGCGTTAACCTACTGAAATCAAAGGCAGAATTTCATTTTGATTCAACTATCAAGAAAGTTCAAGTTCCATACAATAAATCAACAAGAGAAAGCCTAGTGGAGGGATCATATTCTATTTTGATGCCTTCGTCCAAGCAAGAAATCTAGTTTCATAAAGAAGAAAGAGAAAGCAGCCTAGGGTAGAAGTGGCTAATGCCTCATTATAGATCGTGAGATTGGTCTCTCATGCCTTATCTTATTTCCCTAAGGCTGATTTTCATCCTACACATCTTCGACATTGACACCAAGTCTTCTTTATTTATGTTTTCTTTTGGGGCCTTCAACCAGAAAGGGCAGCTTCAATTCTGAGCTTGGTATTGAGCGCCAATAGCCTCAAAACTCTACTTACCCCAACTCGAGCTCTTCTTCTTGCTTCCCTAAACTAAGAATTGTGATAGCGGGCTAATCGACTTAGGCTTGATCTTTGGACGGAGGCATCAAAATGCAATTCCTTTACTTATTATCTTCTCTTCCACTTTGAATTTCTTGGGCTGATTTATGGAACTGAACCTTTCCTTAGTGTATAGGACTTGTTTATGGAACTGAAACTGACTGAACTTTTTGAAGGCGTAGTAGGACGTAGTAGAAGCAAAGAAGCAGAGTGGCATAATAATAGAATATGATCTTTCCAAACCTACTCAAAAGAAATACGAATGAAGACTTCTTCAAAGGACTGAGATCAACCGCTATTTATTGCAATTGTGCATATCTTTTTATTAGTTGAGCAGTTTCTAGGCTTCGCCCCTAAACTTCAAACTCGTATTAGCTTAATTATCTTCTTATTAGTTGAGAGGAGAGTGGAAGGGAGGTTATGCAAGAAAATCCAATAGATGGCATATCCAAAACAAAGCGCAGCCCACGGAGCTAGACCTTCTGACAAGAGAGCAGTGACGCCCTTTTGAATAAAGGGGAAGAAGATGGTTCAAGCAATCAATCTCTGAATTCCAGGCTAGCTAAGGGGGAAGATCCCTAAAGGACGGGCTATGCAATATGACCTACTAACTTCTTATTATCATACGACTAGAAATGATATAAGACACTCGACAACAAAGAATAGGAATTCGAGGTTTCATGAGGAGCAGAGGAAAAATCAAAGTATTTTCTTTATACAAAGGCGCGAAGTAAAGTGACTCTGAAGGAGCCCTTAGATTAATAAGAGGTGACAATCCCAGGAAATTGAGAAAGAAGGCCTTATGCGAGAGACAGCTCATTCTTGATTGATCTATAATAAGCTACTGAACCTATAACTTCAATCGTAACTTATAAAGAAAGAGAGAGAGCAGCAACTGAGCCCATGCACCCCGTCCTACTACGTCTAATTTTATGCCTCCGCTCTTTTAAACGCCTTTCTAAGAAGAGAACAAGATATAGAAGAGAACAACTCATCTGGAGCTTGATTTTACTGCGTCTTATCTCTTAGGCGAAGGACTGATTTGTGGAAGCCCTTGACATTCACCCTTTTGACTTCTACTCTGCCTCTGACTCAGTGGAAACTTTGAGCTTCATCTTCTGGCTTCCGATTATCTAGCGCCACTATTCAGGAAATGATTTCAGAAAAGAGAATGGAAGAGATCGAGCTACTTTGTTCTTGGGCCTACTAATTCTGGGAGAGTTGCCACCGATCTAGCTTCCTTTTCTTCTCATGCTACAACAATTCTTCCTATTTGTGTATTCTTATTTTTGTGGATTTCTTAGATAATTATGGAATTGAAAATAGTGATATGATTCGGTTAGCTCTTAGAGTGACTCATTAGTTGTGAAATTCCCTATCGATCCTAATAGGTCAAGAAAAAGCTGAGGTTCTGATCTATTAGAATATAAAGTCGAGAAATTGCAATGAATTCAGGAAAAAAATGATCTCTGATCATTTCCTTAACACATGAATTCTGAGATTGATAGTCCTAACGAACTCTTTTCTTTGTCTCTTTCATAAATGTGATTCGCTTTGCACCTTCACCTGTAAATTCTTTGCTCCTCTCCTTCTTAGTCGAGCTGCTTCACACCTTTCAGTCTCGCCTCAAATTTTTTGAGCCTTCGGATCTTTCATATTAGCTTTCATTCTTAGAATTGCTCTTTCTATTCGTAGAAAGGGGGAAGAGGGCAATCATTAAGAAGCAAGGGCCTACATCAAGGTAAGAAAAAGAGTTGGAGATCAGAGCAAGGGAAGAAAATAGGAACGAGATGTTCCCGCGTAAGTAGGCTGCCGGAGCTAGACCAGATTGACCGCTACGTGGGTGGGGTCCCCTCTTGTTTTATCGGTAGGATTAGATCTTTTGGAAAGAGAAGTAGTAGTTTCCTTTTAGATTCAAACTCGAATCTTTTAATAACTTCAAGTGGATAGAAAAGAGAATAGGAATTGGGCTAGGAAAGATCCATCCTGAGCCCTACTCCTAGGTTAGACCTCACTAACTCTTTTTTTGAACCTTTTTATTAGACCTGAAGCGCTAACAGAAAACCATAAGAATCCAGAATCTTGTGAATCAAAAAGAATGATTAAACTTCAAAAAGAGAAAGATCAGGCTCAATTAAATATGAGAAGGGACTACATGACTCCGCTACGTGGGGGTTTCAAAGACTATGAAAATAGAAAGATCAATAGTGATGAATAAACCACTCTTCAATTCATTTTGAATATCAAGACAAAAAGAGAAGGTTTCATAGCAGCTCGAGAGAAAGAGTATGAAAGATCAGATAAGAAAAGTGATAAAGAAAGAATCTCTGGTTTCCAGTTACCAGCGCTGGTTTTGAAAAACTTCTTTCAAAGAGGAAGATTCAAAGAGAAAGCTAGAACTACCGAGAAATGGAGTTATTTTATTATGATTTTGATAAAAGGGGAATGAATATCTAGATCTTAATTTTTCTTTTCTTTTTTTTCTGATTTAATGAGATAAAAGAGAGAAAAGCAGGTTGAAGGATGTGTCTTCCCTCTCGATTCTGATGTTCATTTAAGTCATGGCTAATTAGATAAGCCTAGGAACTCTTAGCTAAGTCAAAAAAAGAGTATAACAAGGATGGATAAAGAAATCCAAGAATCAGCCCATTTGGTAAAGTGGCTAGGCCTCGACTCAGAGAAATCCAAGGAAAATCTATGATAAGTCACGCCATCGATGAGTTTAAAATAGTGAAGACGGAAGCATCTATTGCCAACTCCTCTCCCTCTACACCGCTTTTCAGGATCAACCTTTCTCCTCTCCTGCTACTCTCTTGATGATTTACTTTACTATTACAAAAGGGGTCTCGCCTTTCCTTCTAGTAGGCCCACCTAGCTGCTTCCTTCTTTCTTCTTATCTGTTATGAAAAGAGGAAATTCATCGAGTCCTGACTCTTCGCTTCTTCTATTACTAAAGAGAGCATTCATGATCAAAACGTCCTCTTTGTGAATTCTTCTCTAATTTTCGTACTTCTTCAATTCATGGGAAATAACTTAGTAGTCGGCATTCTCGACTTGTCAAGTTTACGAAGCTTTGCTTTTTGTAGTCGGTCCGTAATGCCTCCTTTGCTTGCCTCCTTCCAGTTCATAATGCCCTTTGCCTTGAAGTATTGAGTATTAAGTAGCTAAGCTAAGTTAAGAAAGGTGCCCCTTGCCTCTCATCAAAGTCAGGAGCATTAGAAAGGCCGACCATAACGACCTTTTCAAAGATGAATAAGAAAAGAAAGGTCGATCCCACCCCGTGGGAGTCAAGCATATTCAATCCGATCCGACTCGACCTGACCGCTGGCCTCTTTATCTCATGCATGAATCGGTCCTACCTACTAACTGAAAAATGCGTTGAGCAAGACAATCCAATAAGTGTACAAATAGTACCAACGAATGAATACATTATCATGGCTAGCTTCATAGGTGGTTAGCCTATAAGGCTATAGGATTGGCTATCAGGGGGACAGTCTTAGTTGAGGCTTTCCTTACTCGGCCTTTGGAAGCTTCATTTTATGAATTACCTTTTTGAAGAGATTTATGCAATTACTAAAGACCTCTTCCACTGGGTCCAGTCGATCTATACTTTGCTCCATAAATGATGAGTGATCGCGCGCGAAAAAGCCTCTCCCACATCCATGCACGTCCCATTCTCTTTTACCTCTCGATCGAATGACTTTGATATTCTATAGATTGAAGAGGGATAATCATATCTTTTCTTCGTGGGGTTCCTAGCCGATGCATTCCTTTATTTGATCTTGAATTCGTCTTCCTAAACCTCTCGTAAGAGCATTCCTTTAATGATTCTACCTTCATTCCTCTCGTCAATGTGCAGGTCAAGAAACTGAGTTATCTTGTATACTTTCCGATGTGAGATTAAGAATGGAGAATGATCATAAGAGAGATTTATGAGTGCATAAACACGCTTTATAAATATAAAGAAGAAAAGATGGGAACTGAAGAAAGGGAAAGGGATGCTACATCCACAAGCCTCGCCTTGAACCTGGGCAACCACCAAGCGTAGCGACTTCCTTATTCCCTGTCCTGATCAAGGAGAATCCAACACCTCTCTAACCCCTCAGATCCTCTCGGTGTGACCTTTCTTTCGACTCGACCCAAAGCGCCTCAATGAACAAGGAGAAAAAATCTTTTCACTTGGAATGGAATCATTAAGAAAATAAAATAAAATTATGACCCATCCGAAGGGTCCTTTTGACTTGTTTATATCCATATTAACCTGTCCTTCGGACCACTGATTTTCGCAAATCTAATTCTTTGAGCCCTCTATTAGGATCAAAGAGGTTTGGAGGATCAAAGAATTTGGAAAGCAACTGAAAGTTCGCCTTTGAATGGTCTAGAGGCTCAAAGAATTTGAGACGAGACTCCCACGAGGCAGTTCGAAGAAGCTCGACCAAGAAGGAATCAATGAACAAGGGTAACTATTTCAGATTCTTAAAAGGAGTCGTTCAAATTAGAAATCCATATGAACCTTAAAGATTCTTTTCTTATCTTTTTCTTAGCGAAAATTCTAAATTTGCTAGGTTTTGGGTATGTCTAGCAACAACTTTTCATGAAAAATCTTGATTTTTTTCTCTACTTTCATTATATATCAATATGATATTTTTCTCACATTTTGCAAGAAAAAAGCCGAGAAAACGCAATGAGTTCAAGGAAAAAATGATCTCTGATCATTTTCTTAACACATGAATTCCTAGATTTATGAGTCCGACTATCCACTAAAAGTAGCTATTTTTTAGAAGAATTCCCACTCAGGAAAGCGTCCAGTCAACTGCTTTCCTAATGAGTAAGATCTGGTGACCAAGAGGAGGAACGGGCATACGTTACCTACCCCTGTTTGGAAGGAATCCGGATCAGTGTGAATAACGAAACTTTTATTTGTTATATCTGATAGAGTTCCTCCGCGCTCAAATACTGAGTTAGGGGAGAAGGAGCTCGAGCTAAACTAAGGAGAGAGGTGCTACTAAGTCGGATCGGTATGCATATGCTCCATGAGATCGACCTTGTCTTTCTTCTGTCTTTCTTTTTGGATCGATATGCTCTTGAATGAGCTACTAAGATCAAGCTTTTACTTGATAGACTTTAACTTCCCTTGTTCATTGAGGCGGCCTAGTGGAAGAGGAAGCATGTTCTCCAGGGTCCAAAGGACTCTTTGAAATCCACTAACAAGAAAAAACAGCTTTTATCATAAGAAAAGCAAGGTAGAGTAGGAGTTGAGTTGGGAAGTAGTACGCTCATTTCACTAGGTTCAACCACAGCAGGGCCCAATCATACAAACACATACAAGTCGAACCTTGTTTTTAAAGAGCTGGCAAAAGGAAAAGAGGCTCAATGCTTTGCCTCGCCTTTCAAGGTGGGAAGAGTTGAGAATAAAGTGGCGAACAGGTGCATAACACGTGGGAATCTGCCGAACAGTTCGAGCCAAATCCTGAAGAAAGCTAAAAAGCGTTGTTTGATGAGCCTGCATAGTATTAGGTCGTTGGTCAGGTAAAGGCTGGCCAAGCCAATGATGCTTAGCTAGTCTTTTCGAATGATCAACCACACTAGGACTGACGGCCCGGACTTCCACAGGGGGCAGCAGTGGGGAATCTTGGACAATGGGCGAAAGCCCGATCCAATAATATCGTGTGAGTGAAGAAGAAAAAGACAGAGGGGAGTTGGTTAGACAATGAAAGCAAATTTTGATTGATTTCGATGTTAAAGCTTAGGATTCTATCCATTTTTCCAGCAATTCCTGTTTCTTTTATGGGACCAGAAGGCAAAGATTTCACCATAGGTATAGGTGGGTAGGGGATTCTTAGACTGAGTTTTTTTTTTTGTTCTCTTTATTCGGATCTTTCATCTTGATGAAAAAGATTTTTTAAAAAATATCTTTTTCACTTTTTCATTGTCTTTCTTTCCTAATTCTTTCATTCATCTCGCTCTTCCTCTACCTGCTCATTAGTAGAAAAAGGGCCTACGATGACAGTGAAATGCTGTCATAAAAAGATTTTGTGACAGTTATTTACAGTCACTGTTGCGACAGTCATGGAAAGTATTTTATGATAGTTCTACAAAACTTTCACGAAATGTATTTTTCATAACGGAGAATAAATGTATGACAGATTATAAATGTCATTAGTTAGATTTTATGACAAATAATAATTGTCAGTGTTTATATTTTATGACACAGAATAACTGTCAGTGTTTATATTTTATGACACAGAATAAATGTTATTATTAATCTTGTTTGACAGATATTAAATGTCATTATTTATCATTTATGACTTTTATTAACTATCATCATTTCACCTACCATTCTTGCCCTATTTTTAATTGAATTCCTGTTATTCTCGTCGCCCTGCCATTACACACACCAATACAATTATAAAGTACTATACAACACACTCATATGAAAAGAAATGGTGAACGCTTTAATATATATACTTTAATATATGTACAATTGTTTGTAAAGTGTTTGTACAATGAAACAATGAACAAGCTATTTAAATAAGTACATTAGAACCAAAATTTAGTTACCAAACCTACAAAAAGGCCTATAAAAAATCAATCAGTTGCCGCAAATATGGCTTTACTGCTCTAATGGATTCTTGCAAAACCTAGTAAGAAAAGAATACAATGATTGTAGCTCAAAATAAGACTTGTTATAAAGACAGAAAATAGCGCAAACACCCAAAACGAACAAAGCAACAGTCAAATATTTCTGATTCAAAAACCAATAACAACCAGAGCTTAGTATAAACATAAATGAAATGACAAAAATATCCACAAAGCAACAGTCATTAGTCCTAATTAATCATAAACCAATAACAACGATTGAAAAAATGATCTTCACAATCCCATCATAATTCACAAACAATTGAAAAAATGATCTAGAAGCAGAATAATATATACGCGTAATTACATCAACCAACAATTAAACAAGAGAGAAAACAAAAGAAGTTCAAGAAAATAACTAAATTTTGAAGGAAATAAATAATAAGATTATGGTTTCCATGTAATTTATCTATGAAAATAAGGATTAAAATAGATGCCTACCTATCATTCCTATGCATGAAACAATGATATCTGCATTTGTGTCAATATGTCTCTGCAAGTACAAAGCCATTAGAAAGTTTCATTGAGTTACAAACAAATATGCAAAACACTACAAATACAATTACAAACTAGTCGGTTTAACATTATACCTGCACAAAATATACTAAAACTATTTCAATAACTATTCACATACTTTCACGATCCTCTAAATTGGTATTTTCTTCTTCGATAAATGAAAATTTGTACTTTCAATACAAAAGGGACTTCTAAACAATATGGAGTAACAAAGCATAGTATTCCAAAATTTGATAGGACAAATCTGTTGGAGATACATCTACCCATTTTCCTATCAAAAACTCGTTTGAAATTGCTTTTTATCCATGCACGTATGTCGTCGTACATATATACATATATTCATGGTTTTTTTCTGATGGGTTAATTGTTTTTGTTTACTAGGGTGATGCAAAGTAGATAATACTCTCAAAAGTACCGACTCAGACAACTTCATTATATTACACAACTTGAATCAGAACTCAAAACCCTTCAAGTAATTAACTTCATAAATCAAATTAATTGATTAACCACTTCTTTCTTTCTTTCTTTCTTGTTTAAATGAATAAATTAAACAGGCAGAAGTAACAATTACCTCACCAAGGATAAAATTCATGGACCGGCAAAATTCACTATTTCGAGCAGAAAATTACACCATCAAAGAGAAATTATATGCATACACAAGAGAACTTTTATTCAAAGAAGGTAATTTTAAATATATTACTTAATCTTTTTTATTAAATTTAAAATTTCTTGTTGTAACTCCTAACTCGACATCAGTTGGAGATTTGAACATAATCCCATGTCAATTCACATAAGATAACATTTTAAAACGATAAATCCATGCAAACTCAAGTTCAAAATAGACAATATCATAGATATATGAAGAGCCTCATTTCTCTAAACACTATCAGCCCCAAATGTTTCTGAATCCAGAGAGGAAAGGGGAAAGGAATTCTATCTAACCTTGAATTTTGTTGTGATTTCCTTTGCCAAACCAGAGTTAAAAGGATAAAGAGTGTCATCTAGATCTGAAAGTAAATATATAATTCTTCGTTATAAAAAACTTTCCAATCCAACTTTGAACTTGAAAATGTTATACCAAAGAGAAGACATTCATATTTAGCATTAGAAATCTGATTGAACTCATCACCATTCTCCATTTACAGGTACCCACTTCAAGTTCAACCCACAAAACTAAAAAACCCTTTAATCTGCAATGCCAAAAAACACAGATCAAACAAATCTCAAACTAAATAAAATCCCCAAGAAAAGAACCACAAAATAAAAAAAAAACCATTCAAACATGAGTAACATAATTAACAACATTGAATGAAGCCTCACAACATCCAAAAATTGATCACATATCATGGAACATTTAGGTTCAACTGTAATGCAATTGCCAACTCTTTCAAATTTTGAATTCAATACTACAGATGTGGTTTTTCTTTTTTGCTTCATTGCTGCTTAACATTATAAGGTATTTAAAGCTTTTCCCAATAAAGGTAAAGCCAATTGATGCCAACTATTTAAATTACTAGAGGATGATGATACCGAATGTTCTTCTATGTTGAAATAAGTTTCCAGAACTGCAGATCACATTTGTCATCTCAGCAGCTTCTTTCTTGTTTATTGACTTCTTAATCAAATTGCAATATGACTGTGCCTTCAACAACGTACCAAAAGAAAAAAAATGATTTGCATGAATGAAGAAACCAGCCTTTGAGGCTAACCACTTCTAAAAACCAATTGGTGGCAAGTTCTATCACAAGGATAGGGACAATCAATTGGCTGCATAATGCCAACCCACAACATGTTAAAAAGATTTCATTAATTCTCCTCCTTTCCTGAATCTGTTGATCAGAATTACTAATAGGATCCATGATATTTTCTGAAATCTAATCTATACTTTGAATGGACGCTAGGTAATGAAATAAATGGTGCTAAGTCATTGCCACTTTAAAGCCAGTTTAGATTAATTTAACAGAAAGTGAGAAAAGAGAGTAAACTGAGTAGAAAAAACGTTATGATAATAACCATGGACTCCTCATCGCCTTCACCGAATCTTAGGGCTAGATCACAAAGAGCTTGCATTGTAGACTCCACAGTCATTAGATCACCATATGAAAATCGATGGTTCTGCAGAGCATGAAGTTCAAAATTCAATAGCTTGTCTTTAAAAGATATCAACTATAGATGCAAGAAAATAGCATCAACAACACCTGGGTCTCAACTTGAGCATGTTCAACAAGTGTGTGAGCATCAGCAATTAATCCACTCATTGCACATCCAATATGCTCATCAATTTCCATGATTTTTTCCACGCTACTTGGTTCCAAAATAAAAGTTCCGAAAATGAATATACAGAATAAAAAATAGTGCCTAAGCTCCAATATCACAATTAACCAATAAAGGCAGCCTTGAAATCCAAACAGACAAGAAAATGGATCAATGACTATTTTTTAATAAAATCAGGTTGATAACAAGATATTCAGGTTGAGCTTGCATATAACCTAATACATCCCATAAGCAACCATATCTCTATTACAATTTCTGTGTAGGTTGCTACTGCAAGGCGAGACCTCTCATTTAAGGTGAATATAATAATATAGGCACTTGACAACAAATAATAACAAAATTTAGAAAAATTCAAGGAAATGAAGCAAACAAGTAGTGGAGATGTAATACGTTTCTCAACGACAAGCACCACGCCTTCCTTTGTTTTCAAACCAAAAGCTGTAGAACCTAGTTGTAAAAAATTAAGGAAGAAAATCGGCAAATTCGATAAAATGGACAAAAATAAAAAAAATCATGTAAAAGAAGATGGCCGAAGACGACGTTGAGGGAGGAGACGGTAACGGAGGGATCTTAAAGAAGGAAAGGGGAGTGTACGTGAGGGTCAGGATTTTGCCTAAGGGAGGGATTTTGCCTTTTCTTTATTTCTTTTATTTTAATAAAAATAAAAAATATTTAATTAATTTTTTTAATGCTCTTATATATTATGACAGCAAATAACTATCATGTATTTGGGCATTTCGAAATTATCGTCTTTTCCCGTCAAAAATCCGCTTTTTGACATTTGATGATAGTTATTTATTCTATCCTTTCAATTTGGGATGGAACTCACTGTCCTAATATACTTGTAGTGGCTACGTCTCCATTTTGCTACTCCACGCGCAGACCAATAAGGAATTCTTGATTCAATCTAATTAGCGATTAGAATGAGGCTGAGGCTGCTTATTTACCTAACTGGTCTCACATGCGGATCGAAAAAGGAAGAAGGCTGATACCCACTCCTCAGTAAAGCCTATCGACTCGATTACTTGCCGATTTTAAAAAATGGACAATGTATAAAATCAGAGGAAATTGAGTAATCTTTTGAATTTCAGAGTCAATCATCAAAATGGTAACCGAGTGAGAGATGGAGAATTTCTCATTCACAAAATTCATGAGTGAATTAACAAGGAAAAAGCAACAAGACCAAGGGCTTGGTGGAATACCTTTCTGTGAATGGTTGTTGACTCTCCTCATCGACTGCATTGATCTACTATTAGTGAGTTCGCGCTTGATCATAACCTATCCAACTCCAGATGTGCCAGCCGATCAATTCCTATGCGCGGAGTTGAAAGCGAAAGTCGTTATCCCTTATTATTCTTAGAAGGGGTGCAACTTGTTTATTCTACCATATGTCCTCCGTTCGAAGGTTATGAAATAACTCGACTGAAAGGAGAGATTCAAGGCTCATGATTGAACTCGACTGAGGTTAGGAAGGAGAGGGTCAAAGCCCTCAATCAAAAAGAAATATGAACCTGTCACCTGGACCTAGCCATAGGCTAATGATTGACGCTAGGAGCAAAGAATTTGTGAAAAACCACTCTATCCGAAGGAGAGTCAAAGCTCTTAATCAAAAAGAAAGAGAAGGAGTTCTATAGGATTTATGGTTTAACAAGAAGTTAGGTTCACGGATGAATAATCCTCAACTTCGAATTGTGCCAAAGAGTGAGATGGCTCTCAAAGTGCAGCTTGCCACACGTATGGCCCTGAGTGATATTGAGTGATTAATTCTCGTTCTAGATCTGTTGGAATGGCAGTCCTAAAATCACCCCAGTTCTTTCTTTGAAAATAGAAAGTAGAGAAGGGTTAGCGCCGAAAGTCGCAGGAGCTGCAGTTGAGGATGAAAGGTAACTGAACTCAGAAGAATAGAGTTGGGGTAGGGTATCTCTCTCCTGGAAGGTTCTAAGTCGGTCACCTCATCCGTAGCAGTTGTTGTTCTTCCTCTTTCATCAGTTGTAGTTTCATGAGTCACTAAAAGAAAAGTAGAGCGGGAATCAGTCTACCTATGCTCCACCAGGCAAGAACAGGTTGATTCTCATACAACTGATAATCAGTATGGGGGTCCGTAGACCAATGCAATGTAGAAGCTTAAAGCTAGCACTATTCCCGAGAGAGGATACTCTTATGCTTTTTTTTCTTATCATAACAGGGTAAGATAGCTGCCTCGAAAGAAAAGAGTTCGCACCATCATTTAGAAGAAAGTCTCTTCAGGTTCGCCTATCCTCCTTCTACGTCCGACTATCCGATGATGAAAGTGGAATAAAGAAGTTCACTCATTATGAAAGAGAGAATTGACGAGAATGTAGAAGAGATGAAATATCGGTCCGTGGTAGTTTAATTCCCGGTCGCTTACAATCTTTCTTTCACTATGGACCTAGAATGATGAAACTTGGATGGGAATGCCTCCACCTTGCTTGATCCATCTGATACGCCCTACTCTTCTTGGAATCGGATGGAAGGCTTTACCCCTTTGCACGTAAAGGCTTTGAACCCTCCTTTCAACTAAGAAAGGAGTTGGGACACATAAAAGTCAATGAAAAGAGGAAATATGCCTTGATATTTTCCTTGGCTTTGAGATTTCCCTACAAGGAAATCCACTCCACGCACCCTAGACCAATAAGAAATTCTTGATTCAATCTAATTAGAGGTCAGGATGAGGCTGAGGCTGCCTATTTACCTAGCTGGTCTCACATGCGGATCGAAAAAGGATGAAGGTTGATTCCCACTCCTCAGTAAAGCCTATTGACCTGATTACTTGTGGATTTCCAAAAATGGACAGTGTATAAAATCAGAGGAAATTGAGTAATCTTTTGAATTTCAGAGTCAATCATCAAAATGGTAACCGAGTGAGAGATGGAGAATTTCTCATTCACGAAATTCATGAGTGAATTAACAAGGAAAAAGCAGCAAGACCAAGGGCTTGGTGGAATACCTTTCTGTGAATGGTCACTGACTCTTCTCATCGACCACATTGATCCATACTCTATTAGTGAGTTCGCGCTTGATCATAACCTATCCAACTTCGGATGTGCCAACCGATCAATTCCTATTATTAAAGAGGCTCTTCCTTGCCCCAAAGCGCATTCACACCCTTACCCTTCTCTTTTCATGGATTTGGGTTGCACACATCCCTCCAAAAAATGGGACATTCCAGAGTGAAAAAAGGCTACTCGAGTTTTGGCGTGACGAGAGGCCTTTGGTTTGGGGTTGAGTTACTTTCTACCTCGTGTCCACTTCCCAGAGTTTTTGATTTTCTTTGGAATGGGGATGTGAATTCAGAATAGACGTGCTTTGCTTGAAGAAGATAATGGTTTAACCACAACAAAAGAAAGAAAAAGAGATTCCTTCTACAGTGTCAACTACCCGGTAGCGGGTCTCTGTCTGCTCAGACAGAAGAGACTCGACGCACTTCGTGATAGAAAAAGAGTCAGAGAAAGGAGAAAAGAATTTATGTGAATGGATAGGGAATAGAGTTTCAGGTCTGAGGATCTCATTCATTCAAGAGAAAGCTCAGACTCAAGTCCTCCTCTATTATTTTATGCCTTCTTCTGCTGATCTCAGTTATGAACCGAAGGTTACCCATTTGCGGCCTGTCTACTTTCTTACTCTCCTTCTGTCTACCTTTCAATGTCTTTTCATCTGTAATCAATCTCAAATAGAGAGACGATTGTACGAGTTCAACCTTTTATTAATGAAAAAGGGAATAAAGAATCTCCGCAAGCTGAGGCAAGAAGTGGAATTGTGTGAATGAGGAGACCAAAAGCTCCTGATTCTTTGAGTATGATGATAGTCTGAAGTGGGTTCTGGAGTTCAGAAAGACAGAGCGGTCTAAGTTTCATAGCGAATTACTTGACTCTGAAGATGGCGAGATTGACTAAAAAAGGGAATCGATTCAGAGAAAGAAGAGGGATGGCAAGGATAGTCAAATTGATAGTAGGATTTCCTCATCATCAAAAGGGAGACGCAGTCTCGATAGTGAACTACTTGACTGGATGGAGGGCCCCCCAACTCAAGGATGAAGAATGGATCCCTTTTGATAAAGAGGATAGGAATCTGTCTCTGCACCATCTTTTTAGTAGGTTGTTGGGCTAGACGATGTGGCTGCTAAGGCATGTTCTTTTAAATTAGGGAAGTTTCAGAACTAGCGCTTTAGTTGATCTGCTTTTAAGCACAAAGCTCAAAATTTTCTATCTGATGAACGAGTAGGATGAATAAGCAAAATCCTATAATAATCAGTTCGGGGACACGGGTGAACTAAAAGCAAGAACTCCATTTCATTAAGATATGGATGATATGGATAAAGAAAAATTCAAAGAATCAATGAACAAGGGCCAAAGGCTCAAAGAAAACAAAGGTCCAGGTGACTCATTCATGGAACTAATATGGTCCTTTTGACCTCCTAAACCTCTTTGATCCACAGATGAATATGGAAGAGGTTCATATAAATTTCAAACGACTAAGGATGGACTTCGAACACTCAAACTTCTGCCTCAATGAACAAGGTGAAAAGAAGATTGAATGACGTAGAAGGAGGCTGAATAAATATAAGTTCCTTAGTTCGTTCGTTTGATCCACTAAAGAAAAGATGGAACTCAAAGAATAGGAGCAGAGCATAAGAAAAATGAGGACGACTAGTCTTGTCTTCTTCTTCTGACTTGAATCTCCTAGGCTTTTCTACCACCTCAATTCATATGGGTGAGGTTGATCCTAGGTTTTTGCTTCAGTTGCTTGAGTAGCAGAAGAACTTGCAGGTTAAGCCAGGTTCAAATAATATTAATGAGACGTAGTTGACGAAGTCGATTAATAGTGGCTCGACTGAGTTGTAGAACTTGAAGGAGCAGGAATGATCTATATCTCTTTCCTTAAAGTCAATTCACTAAACCAGGCATCTAGAATCCAAGGAAATAAATAAAGAAGCACCGCCTTAATGAACAAGGGGTCTAACCATGGATAAAAGCCCTTGTTCGCACTAGACTGAAAGAAAGGTCGAGGCCAAGACGAAAGAATCCTGTTCCTCACCTAAACGAAAAATCTAAAGAAGGGGAACCTCTTACTCTACAACTCAGTCGAGCCACTATTAATCCACGTAGTAGAGTGATTCAGAGTTGAGTAACTTACTTCAAAACCGTGGGATTCTCAGAATACTGACTCATAACCCTACTCTTTCGAAACTGAGACAGATTCCCTTGATGTAGACCCCACTAAATAGAGTGGACGATTGATCTTATGCTACCAACGGCGTCCTATTGATTTTTCACTCTTTGATCTCAAACTCCTTTCCTCTGCTTTCTCTTTCTTCCATTATACTATTGTAAAGCATATTCATATTCAGAGAATTCCCTTTCTTAGAGTACTTCTTCCCCTAGCAAGGGATCATTACGTTTTCAATTACCTCGTAAATGGCAGCTGGATTGCCTAGGAAGAACTAAAAGGAAGAATTTCATTTTGATACCTCTTTCTCATGAAATGGATAATTATTCTTGCTTAAAGCAATACAATAGGGAAAACCTCATCAAAACTCTTTCTTCGGCCTGCCTATCCCTATCCATAGGCTTGAATCTTTCTCATAACGGTAGTTTGTAGATAGAAAGAGGTTAGTCCTACTCACTTCTTCTTCTCTATTGGAAGATACTCTTAAGGACGGAGACCGACATCTCCAGAATCGTAGTCCGCTAGTGGAGAGCTTTTAGGGACGTAGAAGGAGGACTTCCATTGACTTTTTCTAGAAATAATAGAAAACCACTAAAACTCTCCAACTTTCTCTCTTATGTTTTGTTTATGAGAGACAAAATGGGGAGGCTCGACTGAAAGGAGAGGCATTTCTCTAAGAAAATCAGAGAAAACGAGACAAGAGGATGGAGTGCAGGTGCAAACCAGAGGAAAGGAAGAAAGCCTAGTGAAGCGTCAGAGTTAAGGAAGGTTTTAGAAGAGGAAGGTGAAAGTAAAGAAGAAGAGCTCCCACTCTACTTCTTTAGCGATTTCGAATTGCTTCTACGTGTAAAGGAGCACAAAGAAGACAACGTAGGTTCAAAGCTCCTTGAATAAAGTGCATTTTGATGCCTCTTGACGTAGAAGAAAACATAAGATATAAGTCCTCCTTTACCGTCTTCTCTCTTCTTTCTGAAGATATAAGAAGTTGCCAAGTAGTTTCTAAAGCTCTTCTTCCTCTCCTTTCAATCGAGCCTCACTTGATTTTTATAATCTGATCTTTTTCAATCTATTCTCTTCAACCTATAACTCACTCTCACTCCTTCGCACCTCGCTGCCTCCGACTCTGACTCAACGAGAAATTCAAACTACACTTGTAGAAATATCGGTACCCCCATAGAACCTATCCGATCTACGCCCGTGCTTCTGAGTTTAGTGAACTAATCGGGTCGAGCTGGCCCTGATGTTGTCGCGTGGCACCTTTTTCAGCTTGTTCTCCAAAACGATTAATCGTATTACTTCATAATATATATTTAAATCAGCCTTTGGCCTTAATAAATAGATCTTTCTCATGCGCATACCTTTCATCTCGCATATGAAACTAGGTGTAAAAAGCCTACAATGAAAGACAAGGAATCTATTCCATGATCAGACTCCTAATCTCTGATTTATGAGAGTCGACCACCTAAGTTATGATCAGACACTATGAACGCACAAAGAAAGTCCTCTATTCATCGTTCTCAATCTGCTGATGACTGTTCTGTGACGAAGAAGACTTTTGATAAAACTGATTCAAATCCCAGGTAACTCTCGTGTCTCAGTCATTCTAGCATGTGCTGAGACGGATCGAATTCTACTTCTTCAAAGTCCTACTAATTTAGTACCGCCCCTATCCTTTTGTTTTGAGTTGAGAACTTTCAGTTGCTTCAATCATTCTTTGATCCTTTTAGTCGAGTTATTTCATAACATTTGGACCTTTGTTTTTAGACCGCTAAGTAGGAATATAGAGGATGAAAGTAGCAGACTAGTTTCTTCCTTATAACTTATTTAACCTGACTGAACTTTCTAATTGTTGGACTTTTTTTTTCTTTTATTAATTAGTTCTAGCTAAAGGTGATTCATTATGGGCCTAAAGCCCTCTTCCTCCACTAAAGCACTGCTGATCTTTCCCTTTCTTTGTTGATTAGAAATCTTGCATCCTTTAGCTAAACAAACCCTCTTCCCCCTGAAGGTTAAGGGCTTTCCAGTTGTTTGTCCTCCCTTTTTCTTCTACCTTTTACTGGTGAATGATTTTTATTTTGGACTAAAAGGAGCAATTAAACTACCATGGACCGGTAAAGGAAAAAATTAGTCAATTACAGGTCATCGGCAAAGCCGCTAACTCATGGTCTAGTCGGGTGGTCTCGTTCTCCACAACTAACTCTTGAGTGCCCGCCCTATAGGTCTCTGACCAAAAGAAGAAAGCCTTTGTTCATTAACTTCTATAGAATATCTCATGAAAAAGAGAATCTCAGTGAGTGGTTGTGCCTCAATCAAATCAAAATGAGAAGACTAAACCTACTAACAAGAAAAGCAAGCTTCTATTTTGATGCCTCTTTCATTTAGAGTAAGAAGGCCCCTTGTCCCATTAAATTAGAGGTCTCAGCAGTCAAATAGTCATAAGCAGATCGAGAACAAATTAAGGATTAATAAAGAAATAGGGTAGCCAAAGCAAGACAAAGAATGAGTAGTTCTCAAGCCAGCTAGCATTTCACATAACGAGAATGAGAGATTGCGAATTAAACTACCATGGATCGATAATTCAACAAGAGGCCTTGGCGGGACAGGAGGATTTCATCTATCCCTCGTCCTTTCCGTTTGCACTCATCTATGGGCGAGATCTGAAGCCACCGATTTCTCTATTTCCTATCCATCTTTTTGTAACGATTTCACACTCGTTGATGCCTTTCTTTTCTTTCAGAAGTTTCCTCATTTGTGGTAGGGCATTGACTGATATCTCTTTCGTAAGGCTTCATTCAATGATTTGGGATTGAACATATATGATCTTTGAATCAATTACTCATTTCGGATCCCGAAGGAAAAAAGTAAGTTGACCGAACAAAGACAAACAAAGTGAGGAGAGAAGAGGGACCGCCTAGCACTAGTAGCCGAGTTGGAGTCATAAGTCGATCTTTCATAATCTTTTTCTAAGAAATCCCTCACAAGATAATCCCCATTGGGAAAGGTGCTCAGCCGCTCTACCAAAGGTTGAGGAAATTTCAGGCGCGAAGAGGGAAGATCAGAAGAAAAGATGGAGGAGGAAAGAGAGAAGTGGCCAGATAGAGGGAGTTAGTGGCTACCCATGCAGAAGTAGCAGTCATAGCTCTTTCTTCAGTAGCTCCCATTTCTCTTGTTCTTGATAAGCTTATATTCTGAGTTAATTCACTATATCCATTTATGAGAAAAGATTAGAGAGTTCTATCTCACCCGAACTAACTAACTCGAGATGAGGCGGCTCAAGCTATCTCTCTCTCATAGGTCGGTTGGAAAGCTAGGAAGCCTCAAGAAGCATAAGAGAAGGAAGAGGCCCACTACGCACTGACTTTCCCATGGCCTAAGGTGCCTTTCGTCTTTCTTAGATGGGATTGACATATCTCTCCAGCTATCCGATGCTAGGTAAGAAAAATAAGTCACCATGCCAGTAGCAGTTGAAGTGGTTGTTTCAGTAGCAAAGAAATAGATTCTCTGAATCGATACTATTCATTCAATTCACTTTATTATAATGAGAATCTATTCACTCATATTCCCATTTGATTATGAAATGCTTGCATTGAACGAGGTGAGTACACTCTTCTTTCATCAGTACAAGAAGGGAATCAGAACTCTCATATTATCTCAGAAGAGGCTCCATAAGGAGTTGACGAGACCTGTCCTAATTTTTAAATATGGATTTCTTTCATTGCACTCCATAAAAAGGAGAGAATTCCTTATTCAAACAAGATCCATGCCTTTGTTTTGTTGCCTCTCCTTATCATTTGTAGTCGAGTTATTTCTAAAAATCAAGGGCTCCTTCTATTTTCATTTGCCCCTGTTCATTGACTCCTTCTTAGTCGAGTTTCTTCGAATTGCCCCCGTGGGAGTTGAGTTCTTCCCTCCTTTTGAGCAAAGAATTTGCGCTAAAAGAAATTTCATCAAAGCCTAAGACAAAGTGGAAGATAATAAGCTTACTAAAGTAGTAGAGGCAAGACTGATGGGGCAGCAGGAGGGGAGAAAGCCGCAGTTCGTTCTGGGGCACCTATTGGATGGAGCCCTTGCTTAAGAAGGAAATGAGGGTTTGAGCTCTTGCTTGAATATCACGATTTTGATTCCAAGGAAAAAAGAAAAATGATCATATTATATTCCTTTTTTATTCCTTAGTGGATAGTCAGTCATTATCTCTTCTTTATGGTCTGATACTTTCAGAGGATAGGTCGGACATTCAAAGGCGAACTTTTAGTCGCTTCTTAAATTCTTTGAGCGTCCGAAGGTTGAATGAATATGAGTTCCTTCATCATTCCACTGAATTTATGGGACTTGTTCATGGAACTAAGATTTGCAAATGACTCAAACTTATGGCGTCCCTTTGTTAATCAAACTACTTCTACCTCTTCCTTGAACTTTAATCCACTCCATCTTTCTTAATTGCCCAACCTTGATTTAAAGGCAAATCTACCATTCCATTCCTTGTGTCAGTCAAATTAGATTTCTTTCTCTTTCCAGGATGGGAGACTTGTGAAGTTCATCCTTTTCTTAATATGTGTCTTTGATATAGGCCTTAGGATAAGACTGCCTCAAATGAAAGCAAGGACATAAACTTATGAAACTGCCTCAATGAACAAGGCTCAAAGAATTTTCATTCTGATTAAATTAACTTCCTTAAGATCGGCACGAGATTCAAAGAAAATGATTTAACGTGTGGAAAACCCAGGAAAATGCTCATTCAAACTCCTAGGAACCGACAGCTCGTGGAGGACAAAGGCCCTACCCACCTCTGAAGTCGCCCTTGGTCTAGGTGAGACCGGTTGAGGCATCCGATTGCAAACTTGAAGGGGAAGGAAGGCCCCAAGGTCGATAGTCTCTTTCTTTGTTAGTATTTGTACTATAATAAAGAAGTAGTCTCACGAGTACATGAAGAGGTTCAAAGTCTTTCGGGATGGTATTTCCCCAATCGGGGTGTGTAGAGCGAGAACCCCTTGTTCATTGAGGTGGTTCAGTCCTGAAACCCATGCAAAAGTACGAAATTAGCGATGTAATGAAAGAGAAAAGAGCCAGCAGATCTTTCTTTCAAACTTCCTTCTCTCCTATGCGTTGGAGAAGGAGTGAAGAAGCTTGACCAAGAGGAAAGGAGTCTCACAATCTGAGGAGAATGAATCTCCTTTATTTAGTACGCTCAATTGGCTCAGTGGGGAGAATAAGGATAGGCAGTCCCTAGTGGGTGGGGCTTAGCCGAGTTTAAGAAAGAGCACAAATACAGAGGAATTCCCTGCCTTAGCCCAAGCAGCTATAACTCACCAAGAAGAATGGTGGGGTCGGCTCAGTTCTTCAATCTTGAGGAAGAAAGGCTCACAGACACCTCTTTCAGTTCTTCGCCTTCCCTTCGTCCCGTATGAGGTTGAAGCTGGAAGTTGCCCTTGTTTCAAGACTTTCGGAACTAGGTTGAAAAGCAATTGATCTATTGATTCGTCTGAACAAGTCAGAATAAATGAAAGGATAGAAGGCATCCATCAAAAAGTTGGAGGAGTTTATTAGTTGAGAGAGGAGACCGCAAAAGAAGGAAGTTGAAAGATCAATGAACAAGGTTCAAAGAAAACTAATATGGATATAAACAAAGTCCTTCGCTCCGCCTCTCAATATTCTTTGAGTCTCTCGTTCTACAAAGCTTATAATCAGATCTCATAAGAAAAGAGTCTGGAGAAGGATAGGCTTTTCTTTTCTTCCTTTTCTTTTAGTAGGTTTGGATTGAAAAGAGGAGTTGTCACACCTCATCTCGGACTACCTGCTAGCTTAGACCGAAAGACGGCATGAAGCCGATCGACGACGCTTTTCTCTACTGATATCTGTCGACTCTGTTGAATTCTTTAACGTGGTAAACTTGCTAATCTAGTATAAAAACTATTATACATGCAACACAACACAGCGGAACCTAGACTAATCATAAACATACATGAAGTGTAGCCCGAAAATAACTGATTGCACAAGTAAACCTGGAGACACCTTAACCAAAACATAACCAACAAAGGTTTACACAACCGCAGCTTCTAAAGCTTACACAAACTGTAGAGTATCTATACCATATAAAGATATATACTTCATAACAAAACAGACTCTATGCATAACTCTAACCACGTACTAGCAATCGATATTGGAGCTTCAGCAGACTAAGGCAGTCTATCAGGCACTGGGAACTTGATTTCTCCCGGAAAGTGGATAAAATTTTTTGGAAGAGTAAGCTATAAAGCTCACTGAGTGACTCAGTTTAAAACTATAAATTTAAATGTAAGAGCACATGAAAGCTTACACATATAAATTTGTTTATACAAGTCGTAAATATTAACGTATAATAGTAAGAATAGCTTTCTTAAATACTCAGTATGTACGTCATTGAAATCTGACAAGGCATATCAAGTATATCAGAATATTTTAACTAACATGAAAAATCTACGTGGTGTAGGGCACGCCCAATACAACCAACGTTTACAAGCTCTACGATGTAGTGGAGCCCGCCTAGCACTCCCATCGTCTTTGTCGTAGTGGGACCCATCCAGCACTCACGACAGCATCGTTGTTAGGAGTACACTCAACATCAACAACAAAATATAATCTGTGTGCACACAGTACCATATAGCCTCGGGCTCAAACACCTCAGTCATGTAGTTAATGGAAACATCAGAAAATCATACGAAAATATTAAAACATGTATGCTATCTTTATCTTTCGTAAAACTTAAGCTTACTTAGATTGTTCGTGAAAAGTTGTAATTCTTAAAACAAAACTTGGTAACTCATGCTTTGTTTGAAACACAGTGGTTCAAATACTTTCTAGGCATTCGATAATCACGTGTTAGCATAAATTTTCATTAAGAAATCTGATCTTGAAACTCGTACTTGAAAATAATTATAGAATTCAAATGATTTTCATAGCTTCGTAATTAAACGTGTAGAGTAGTCAATCATAAATAATAATTAGGGATAAATATTTTCAAAAGTGGTTTTGTCACTCACAGTTCTAGACTAGTTTCCCCCGTGTGTAAATCCGACCTATTTCCTCTTGGCCTCTCAAACAACCAGACCGAGTATTAGAAACCTAAATGTTATGATATTCAAATATTATGTTTGACATGGATCACTAAGGATAATGCTAAAGAAGTCTATCTTTTAAAAAAAATAAACCATACTCCACACATTTCTCAAAATTTTCCAAGTTTGCAACATGAACTTCAAATGATCATAACTCTTCCAATACTTAACCAAAGTAATATTTCTTTATGTCAAACTCTTCATTTTGAGGTCCTCTAAAACTTATCTCAATACATGAAACTCTGATTCCCTGTCTATAATCTCAGATATCCCTCGAAACAGAATCAGTCCAACAATCACATACACCACGACCCCTTTAACTTGTCCCTATAATTTAACTTATTTTTAGTTGTTTTTGGTTAATAATTTCTTCAAAAGAGTTGTATTAAATTGAACAATATTTCCAACCATACTAAATAGAGATCCTAACTCCACCGTTACACCCCAAAATACTAAAAAAATCAGAGATCTCCTGATTTCGCGTGAAAACAATCAGCCCTATCTTCTCCGTCAAAATTCATCCAATGAACATCAGAATTTGCTCAAGCTTTCTTCATAACATTTGTTCAAAAATGAATTAGATTTCAGTAAATTTAAACCTCACCTCTTAATTCTTTTTTTCTAGCTCGAAATCAATAAAAAACTAGAGATGTGCTTAGTGAACTATAGAGAGGTTGGTCTTGCAAACTACTTGTCCTCTTCAACATACACTTTTTGAACTTCTTCTTGTTCCTTTCTCAGCCTTCTACCCCTTTGAAACCCCTCTAAAATTTGGTGCAGCAATGGTAAAGAATGGGTTGAAAGAAGCTTGGCGGTGGAGGGAAAGAGAAGAAAAAAAAATGGAATTTCTCTTCTTTTTTTCCTTCCTTTATATCCTTTCTTTTCTTTTCTTTTCTTTTCTTTTCTTTTCTTTTTATAAAAACCATTAAACACATATATAAAAAATATTATATACTTAATTTCCAATTTCTTTTATTCCTTTCATATATTTTTTATAAAAATAAATCCAAAGAAAATATCGGGTTTACAACTGGATAACCCGACTGATTATGGAATGGAATTTGTTGCGGTATATTGGTATCCTAGAACTTCTCTTGTTGCGGGACTTCTCAAATTTTTTGAGCCTTTTCTTGGACTGATTTATGACGAAAATGAAACTACCACGGATCGAGAGAGAGCAAGCCATAAGTTTGAGTGGAATTCAAGCTAATATGGAAAATCGTCCTACATAGCTTAATTAAGACTTCGATCATTCTTTGAGCCTTTGAAGAATAAGGACTTTCGCTTTCATTCCGCAAAATTCTTTGTGCCTCTCCTTCTTAGTCGAGCTGCTTTGCACCTTTCAGATGAATATGGATTTCTGACTCGTCCAGAGGTTCATATAGAATTTCATGTCCTCTAGACAGGTTTCCATCAACTTATCGAGGTGGAGAAGTGGTGGGACAAAGCTGATGTAATTGAGGGAGACTCTCTCTCTTTCAGTATCTTTATGTTCTAAGTCGAGTGAACGAAAGGAAGAAAAGAATACATGAACAAGCGGATCGGGCCCAGGTGCAGCAGAGTTGGTTTATGTAGAACTAGACCAATTAAGGAATAGAGGGAAGAAAGTGCAAATGTTTGTGGTTCGAAGTCCTTCCATCAAATTAGTGGAATGAACAAGTTAGATTAAACTACGGAGGACGAGTACTCTTGAGGGAATATATAGGATGAAAGTAGTTTTTCAACTCCTCTCAAATTCTTTGATCCTTGTTCATTGATCTCTTGTCTTCTTTTTCTTCCATCCTATGGACTGACGACTTTCTCTTTCTTCCTTTTTTGAACTTCAAACCTACTTAAAAGTCTTCAAGGAAGAGAACTCATCCTCGCTCTTTGTCTTTCCTATAACATCTTATTCTACTATTTTGAACATTTAAAAACATCCATAGTTTCTAGAAAAAATGGGGAGGCTCAAAGAATGATCGAAGGAATGGGAGACTTTTGAGTAGTTTCAGTGAAAGGTAAAGGAAGAAAAAGAGGACAAGACCCTTGTTCATTGAAGCCTCCTACGTCCTTCTACGGCCTCCTGGAGTTCTGTTTAAAACCATGATCTGATAGTCTTGTTAATGCTTTTTAATCTACTTTCTCTCTCGGTAAATTCTCTAGATCTTCTCTGCTTTGATCCTAATAAGCTATCTCCACCTCACAACATCAGGGAAGTTTTCCACACAAGATTTTTGGTTCACTTTTAGGCACTCTCTTTTCAGAGAAAAAGGATATGGTTTCACCTCGATCCACAGGCTCACGATCTTTATCTATAAGTTGTCAAGTAAACTGATTCAAATTAGCCCAAGGCAAGGAGGAGGCTAGATGATGAAAATCCGACAGAGATTGAACTAGTTGCTGCCATTGAAATAAAAGAAAGTTCATGACTTAGCTCTGCTTTTGTTGAAGGCATAAGCCCTCATATTTCATCCTTTCTCAAATTCTTTGAGTCCTCCGTTAGGATCAAAAAGGTCTAGAGCATCAAAGAATTTTAGAAGAATGATTGAAGCGACTGAATAGGTTCATATTTCATTTCATGATTCATCTAGAGTGGCTTAATTAGTCTCACATTCGTTCATGAATTCCACTCGCAAATTCTTTGGTCCTAACTCTTATATTTTAGCCGAAGGACTTGTTAATATGACTGATTGTAGTAGGTGAAGGACTTGTTCATTCTACCATATTGATCTCTGCTTACTACATCTTAAGTCCCTCTCACATTACCACTTTCGGTCCCTACTTTATCTGCACCTTCACCATCTTCTGCAGGTATTGCTCCGCCTTCTCATCTCGACCATCCTAATCTAAGGTGAATCAGCGCAGGACCTTCGCTTCCGCTATTCCACAGGTTGAGCAAGCACAGTTAGAATGAGAGGTTGAATCAGACCTCTCGACTCTGTCCTTAGAGCTTGTTGAACTGATTTATGGCGTAGAAGGCTCAAAGAATCCCACGGAGCGGTTCATTGAGGTGGTTTTCATTGATTCATTGAAAGGAATTAAAAGAGGAATTCAATATCATAATATCTTTGAACATAGCCATAAGTTTGAGTTCCATCTTTGACTTAGTGGATCAAAGGAACTCATTCTTTCAACCTTCTTCAGAGTTTTTTTAGTGGAATAAGACTTTCATAAATTCTTTACTCCTAACGTCAATAATCAGTCGATGGCTGGGTCCAAATGGTCTCATTGATAAGGAAGGAACTCATGAGTCCTTCGCTTTCAAAGTCCTAACCTTTGTATTCTCATTGATAAGGACATAATTCATGTGTTAAGCAAATTCTCAGGGATCCTTTTTATTCAATTTCAAATTCTTTGAACCTCTCCTTTGATTTTGGAGTTGAGTTCTTTCAAAAAAAATAATGGCGACTGTTAAGGACTGCAAGTTGGCCTACTAAATGAGGCGGAAAGAATTGAATTTTGATGCGAGGACTCTTATCTCTTCTTTATGATCCAGATGAAGAAAGAAAGCCTAAAGTCAAAATTTTCTATTTATAGTCTTTTTTGGTAGGATTTGGACGCGAGAAAACGTATAAAAACTTCATTTCTTGCTAAAGAAGTTGTTGTGGCTTCTTTGACGTTCCAACTTCCATCCTTCAAAAAAGCGCTACATGGCTGTCAAATTGCATGAAAACGTCCTGAATGAAAAGAAGGAATTTGGAATCAAGGTTCCCCAAAAGGCTGCCTAGGTTCAGGCTAAGAGGAAGAATTTAGTGTAGAAAAAAGAAAGTAGAAGCAGACCGATACAAGCGAGTTGGATCGGGCCCTTGCTGCTATCCACTGAAAAAGTCGTATTCATCATTGAGTAAGCTAGGACTGTTAAGGATCAAAGAATTTGATAAATCCATATTCACGGTCGCTCCAAAAACAAAGGGCTAGATGACTTGTTTATCCATTAGAAGTTAGGAGCACGTAGAAGGAGGCTGAATTCATATTCGTTTCAAAGATCGCGTAGGACTCTAAAGAAGGAGTTTTCTACCCTTTACCACTAAATAGGATTATTAAGATCGCAGAAGGATGAGTTTGATTTCACAGGTTAATATGGATAGTCATTTAGACCCCTTATAATAGCTTTTCAATGGAAAAGTCCTCTTCTTTTTTAGCACCTGGACCTTTAAAGTCATCTAGACCTTGATTTTTGGACTTCTTTATCCATTGAATTTCTTCTTTCTAACTTTTGAATGGTCCGTAGGACTCTTCAATCCATATTAACCTATGATCCAAAAACAAAGGACTAAAACAAAGGCTCCGTAAGGCATAAAGTGAAACAACTGTGAAGGAGTTCATTATGAAATAACTTGACTCAAAATAGAGGAGAGGGGCGAAGCAAAACTCATTATCTTCTTCAAAAGAGTGTATTATGAAATAACTCGACTCAAAATAGAGGAGAAGGGAGAAGCAAAAGTCATTATCTTTATTAGGTGGGAGCCCTTATATCTATAAATAACTCGACTCAAAATAGAATCACTCAATTTCTCGGTAGTTCTAGCTTTTTCTTTCTTTCTTCTTCTTCTTCTCTTTCTCTTTCGGATCTCAGAATTCATGTGTTAAGCAAATGATCTGATCCTTTTTTCCTTTCATTCATTGCGTTTTCTTGGCTTTGTTCTTGAAAAATGTGAGAAAAACTCATCTTTCTATTTAACGAAAATAGAAAAAAAAATTCAAGATTTTTCATGAAAGGTTGCTGCCATCCATACCCAAAACCTAACAAATTCTGAATTTTAGCTAAGGATTACAACGTCGTTGATTACAAAAATTCATAGCAGTCGAGTTTCTTCGAATCGCCCTGTGGGAATCGAGTTCTTTCCTTTGAACTGAGAAAATATCAAAAATAAAAGATTTTTCATTCTTTCTTGCTGCCGGCTATAGCCAAAAGTGACTCAATGTGGGATTTCCCTCCAAGGCTTAGGGGTAAGGGCTTTTTGGATTAGTTCCCTAGCCCCTTAAATGGTTCTTGTTTTCCCCGGTATGGATATAGCTATCGTCGACGTGTGAAAAAGAGTAGCTATTTTTGGGACCACCACCTCCTGACCCTTACCACACTTCTCGTATAACCTCCTTATTTCTTTCCTATCCTTCAGTTTGCCCCTAACTTTACGATACTCAGCCTCAAATGTCAAAACTATACTATGAAGCTTCTGTTCCCTACCGGGGATGTCCTTACTTTCAGTTGCTTCCCATTCCTTGAGCTCTTGTATTGGAAATGGAAAGCTGCTACCCGTCCGAAAGACTGATTTATCCATATTCACTGTGCTTTCTGGGTGTAGCCGATTAGGTAACACAGGTAGTGCCTTTGTGTATCTAACTGAAGGGTAAATCGGGAAGGCTATTCCTTCCCTAACCCCATATAGTCCCTAAGGCTACCACTTACATTTAGTAGGCAGGCCTTCCCCAAGCCGAAGGCTGAAGTTGACCCTTTCCCTCTGTCTCATGCGATAACCCTCTTTCCATCACCGCTCTATGGGTTGCTTCCCCTTGCCCCGGGGCCCACCTATTACCGGTTTTAGGCCAAAAGGATTAACCCGGCTTCGGATCCTTATCCTTTGTCCTATGGGTTACACTCTATTGGCACCCATTGATTGACCTATTTGCTGGGTGGTGCTCCGACTGGCTTTGCCCTTTAATAACCCTCTTGGGGAGCAGAAGAAGCAGACTCCTCGCCGTTAGCGAGTTTGGCCTTACTCGATCCTTTCTCATCATAAACAAAGGGCAGTCAAATATGAATTGCTTATCTACGCAAATTCGGCGATAAAGGAAAGCACTATTTGAGCTTCCTTTTTCCTTGGATGTCTTTGTATTCTGAGCGAGCAAAGAATGAGAAAACTAAGGGTCAAAGAATTTGACATCCGAAATCCACTAAATCAAAGAAGTCGATAAAACCGAAATCTAGGTAATTACCCTTAGATAAGGGGTCGGTAAATTCGGGCTACCTTCCAAGCCAGAGAATTTGATGCCTGCTTTCCCTTTGCGTTGGGAAGAACTATGTAATCTCCCTTTTCTAAGTCCAAGGGCCGGATACAAGGGGTTTCTCGCTTTTCGAGAAGAGGAAGAGGGGCTTTCGAGGGAGGAAAACCTTATACTATAGGGTTGAACTGGGTATTCCCCGCCAAGGCGTCTGATCAGAAAGAACCAAAGCACGTAAGCATCAGTAGGAGAGTTTCTGGATTTACGAGGGAAAATAGTAAGTTAACCAACTAATCCTTTTATGGTAAGTTCACCACCAGGGAAAGGGGAATATAGGCGAGCAAGCTTTTGCCAGGGAATGGAATCAGTAGAGGCTTGACCTCTTAGTCTGATAAATGCGGGGAATCGTCAAAAATCTGAGGATTAAGAATCATCAGGAGTAATGGTCATACTCGTACAGAGTAGTTTAACTTAATCAGCTCTACGTTTATCTCGTGCAGTCTCCTTCCCTTTTGTGAGCAGCGTAGTTGCTCCTCCTTTAGAAGCCTGTTATATAAGGTCGTTCACGGTCAACTCATCTTGAGCTTTCTTTTAGGACGAATTTTCTTTTAAGTTTACCTTTTCTTTTTCTCTGCTTGATTCTAGACATTTGTTCCTCAGGTTCTTTTGGCATCAACTTACCGCTCCGTGGGGAAATGTGATGAAGAATTACCGAATCATCTAATAAGGCAAATAACAAGCTCCACTCTTCCACCTACCTATCAAAGGTGAGGTTTTCCTCTCCTCAGAATAGGCAAAATGTGACTAAAAAGGAGCTCAATTACATTGACCTCTTCTCTCCCTTTCTTTTTGCTTCGCACCTCTTGTGAGTTGAGTTTCTTCTCACCGCATAGTGAGGTGGCTCCCACGGAGCGCTTCAAACTTCCATTTAAATATTTGAATCAAGGGAATATGGATATGTACCATCGATCCTCTTATGATCAAAATTCAAAATATAATCGTATCCTCTCGGCAGCTTCTTGATCTTCCTCTTCTGGGCCTGCTACATCGTTTTGACCCTTGCTTTACTTCTGAATATGGTCGAAGGGGGAGACTCCCTAGCTTCAGAGTCTTTCCGAGAATGGGAGTAAATAAATAATGAATCCAATTTCTAGGTTCAAGGTCCCATGGAGTGGGAAGAGATCTATTTGAAAGAGCTGCTACAACTAAAGCAAGGACTATTGGAATAAGAACTGCTACTGCCTCCGACTCCCCCTACCTAAATTGACATTCTTCTTCTTTGAATTCAACTGATTTATCTAACTGGTTCGGATCCACGAAGTGCAATATTTCTTCATTTATTAGAAAGAAAGAAGCATCTCGACTAGGACAACTCTTCCAATCCATATTGATTGTATAGGTTTTATTATAACGAAATAACTACGAATGCGAACTTCCAGTTTTTGAATACGATCACTAGAGGTAGAGTCAGTTTTGAGTGGGGAGGCAGTCGCTTTAGTTTTTGCAGCAGAAGTAGCTGTCGTAGCTCATCTTCCTCTTTCATCAATGGCTCTTTCTATATCAGTTGAAGAACTATAAATAGGCCCAATTTAGCAGAGCTTCACCATAGGGTCTTTCGTCAGATTCTGACTAGTTATGCTGCACTTGTATTCCCCATACTCGAATCATAGCAGTCCAAAGGACTCTCAAATCTGAAGGGCTCGACGCACCCATCTTATAGTTGCGGTTCATTCTCTTGGTGATAAGAGTGATAAGGCGAATCAAGTGGCATTTCACTCTGTGTACTTGGATAAATCGCCTTCTTTCTACTTTCTACCAGTCCGGAGGCTCTTATTAGTGGAATTCATCAGGATTGAGGACCTCCGTTAGAAGTATATAGGTTCTCCGGTTATGAAATAACGAGACTGAATTAATGAACAAAGAGACGCAACTTGGAAGGTGCGAAGCAACTCGACTAAGAAGGAGAGGAGCGCAGAAATAACTCGACTCAAAACGAATCAGTGAACAAGGTCTCGACTGTAAGGAGTGAGGCGAGGCAAAGTTCCTTAAAATGAGTGCAATGAAGGAATTTCACTAGAATGAAACTAAAGCGGACAGGTCCAAGTGACCTCTTTCATCCACTAATAGATTTTTTACGAAGGATGTCTTGACCCCTTTTTTTAGTCTTCTAGCTGATTATTGACGCTAGAAGCAAAGAGTTTGCGAAAGGTCTAAGTTTGAATATGAATATGGATTTCAGACTCCTTCTACGCCTTCCATATTATCCTATATAAGCTAAGTACAATCGAGAAGGGGATGAAATAAGGAAGTCGTGTAGCTAGGTGGGTGGCCACTAGATCGACGAAAAGTTAGAAAAGAAAGACCCCTACGGAGCGGGCGAAAGGAGAGGCCCGTGGCTGTAGCATCCCTTTCTCTTTCTGAAGTAGCCTTTGTTGTACCCTCTCTTCTTTATGGAAAGAAGCTTAGTGAATTCACTCATCAATCTCATTGTTGACAATAGATTCCCCAACGAGTGAGTTCATGTCTTAAAGCACTATTGGGCAGAGGTGATCAACTAAGAAGAATGAAAGCACTTAACTTGAAAGGCAACGATGAAGATCAAAGAAGAGAGTTCTCCACTGAACCCGTTCTTCTAATACAGTTCTAAACCATCAAGCTAATAATGAAAGGTGCGACAAGACCGTAAAGCCCCTTATTAGTGGAGGTATTCTTAACTGAATCTCAACCTTCTCTCTTCTATAGGTCCAGTCTCGACTCTAATTAATCAAAGTAGCACATCTCGGGGTTGCGAGAGCTAGGCAGCTAAGCTGAGTAGGATAGGGACAAAGGAGAGTTCCCTTAGCATGCCACTCTAAAGAAGCTTTCACGAATTTGGTTGTTGGAATCTCAGATCTCTTTCTATTAGTTCGTAAAAGAAATAAGAAGATAAAGAATAAAGAAGACGGAGATTATTCCATTTATGTTCTTGGGCTCCTAAAAAAAGCTTCTCCTTATTCATTGATTCAGTCGAGCTATTTTAGTGGAATTTCATGACTCCTTCGGAGCACTCCGTAGGAGTTGAGAACAAGTAAGCAAATATAAAGGGTGAAGCCACTGCTCCGTGGGGGTTCCTAATGGTTACAAAACCTTATAGCAATCTAGATGGAAACCGAAGGAAAAAGCTAAAACTCGACTGACTCCTAGCAAAACCCAAGCTACAGGTAGGAAAGAAAGAACAAGTCAGTATGAGGGGTGAAGCCATCGTAAAAGGCATGGGAAAGAAAACCAGTGTCTCTTCCTTTAATGATGGTTATAGTAACCTCGAGCTATCTAGAAAGAACCCAAAGGAGGTCTTCCATCTTTTCACAAAAACAGTAGTTTCATAATGAAAGCAGATGCAACGGATGTACTGAATCGTTGGATCCATTGATTTGATGAATAATCTCCCTCTTTCATATCTTTTCTTGGTTTCCTTCGAAAGAAAGGATCAAGCAAGTGCTTTAAGGCTATCCGCGGAGCTACGGCTCCGCTTTCGCTCCTTCTAAAGAATCAATGAACAAAGGTTTTAGGTCGTCCGCTACGCTAGAGCTACGGAGAAAGAAATGAACCAGGATCAAACTTAGATTTTTTGTATGATTGGGCCCTGTTGTGGTAGAACCTAGTGAATTGGGCGTACTACTTCCCAACTCCTACTCCGCCTTGCTTTTCTTATGATAAAAGTTCTTTTTTTCTTGTTAGTTGATTTCAGAGAGTCCTCAGCAAATTTTTCTAGTGACTTTCTTTTTTCTCAAATTCTTTTCTTTTCTTTGGTTTCATTGGACATTTATGAGAAGATGGAGTCAGTGGTCCATGTAGCCTTTCAACAACCACTTGATCCTATCTTACGCATAGTGGTGGCTTCTCCCCTCTCATCATTTAGAGTCGAGTTCTTTCATAATGCACTCCTGAACAGTAGTTTCGTTGTCAAATTCTTCTCAAATTCTTTGATTCTTACAGTCAAGTTATTTCATAACCTTCGGACCCTTATTCATTGATTTAATGACTTTGAGTCTTTTTTTGGTTCACACTTCGCTAGGCTTGATCTTTCTTTTCTCATAATGCACTTCAGACGAGTCAATGAAAAGTGAAAGAAAGTACTTTAAAAAAGCAAGAAGAAGAATCTGTTAAGAAAAGCAAGCTTCTATTTTGATGTCTTTCATCTGCTACTTTCATCCTATATATTCCCACCTAGCAATCGGATCATGAATTCCACTCAAATTATGGTCGAGTCAATATTCTACGTTTAGAAACTTCAGGATAAATGATTTTTATCGAAAGCCTCTGAGAAGATAAAGTGGGCTCCCTATTCTTTCTTACCAAACAGGATCAGTTATTCAATATCAAAAATCAAGAATACAGAGTCAATCGCACCCATATAGAAAGCGGATATTCCAAGAAGTTCTGTTTCGGCAGCAAGGGTTAGAGGAAGAAGTACCCTAAGCAAGGGAAGAAGCCCCAGTCTTAGGGTTAGGGGCAAGAGAGTCGGTAAATGTTGGCTTTCTTTGGAATAGGAGTTCTTCTTTATAAGAGAGTGAGAAGTCGTGGCCTGTTCCAGTTGCAGGATTAGTTCTTGCTGGAAAAGTAGTCCCAAGGCAATTAATAGAAAGGATTTTCTCGGATTCTTTCTCACTCCTTTACTTCATTCTATAAGAAGAAGACCTCGTACGCCCTTTGTCTCATCTTTCTCAGGCAAAATAAAAGGCTCGACTAAGCCAAGGCATTCGATTAAGGTAAGGATGGATTGGCCAAGATCCCTTTTTCAGGTTTCGCTAGATTGTCAATCAAATTTTACTCTTTTCTACCACTTTTGTGGATCGGGTTTTCGGATAGATTTGATTAGTCCTTTGGAAAGAGAAAGAAAAGTATTACATTAAGGTTCAAATAAGAAGAAATAAGATAAGATTCTTCTTAGAAAGCTATATCTCCCTATAGAACCTTTCCTCTCCTCCCTTAACAACCACTAGAGAAATCCCATAGGAAGTCGCTAGCACAAGTTAACGAGACATTTCATCTACGGCCAACCCCTCCGACCCCTCTAGGAGGAGTTGAAGGAAGAACCAAACGCCCCTCCCATTAACAACCACTAGCATAAACCGTAAGGGTTGACCTAGTTTCTTTGAAAAGGAGAAATATCACCTTTCTAGGGCTAGCCACCAGATCTCTCTCTCTAAATCTTATGTTAAGATCTTCAGGACTCTGCGGGGCTAGTATGATCGAACCCAAATTTTTTTGCCTAGAAAATGAAATAGGTGGCCGACTAATTTGGGAGCTCTTCCTTTGGTGTGACCCACTCCTAGGTACTAAGACCTGACTTCTCACTCCGAAACTCAAGAAAGTAGATCGAATAGTGGTACATGTAATTCTGGTACATTGAATTATACTACGAGTAGACTCATCAGCGGCTCAACTCATCTAGAGCTTTCTTTTTTTTCTATGGACTGAAACTTCTCATGATTACAAGAAATCTCGAGAAGTAGTCATCTTCTTTTCTTGTTCATTGATCTCTCTCAACTCAAGCGGACAGCAGACCGCAGAAAAAGGACATTTTGCTGGATGAAATTAGAGGCAGGTTAGAACTTCTATTTCGATGTATGGCTATTCTCATTACAAAAGAGAAGGATAAAGATGAGGCCACACATTATCAATCATGTGGTTGTAGAGTACAAATAGATAGAATGCAGTGAATCAAAGACGAAGGGCCTTTTGGGAGGGAAGACATTGTCTCGTTCCAGTTCCATAAAGCTTGGAACTGGAACCCTATGTCTGGGGGAAGTTCTTAGAAGATACTACGGGAGGTTGAAGCGGCTTACAAGGACAAAAAGGTCGTAACCATTGCAGACCAAGAGGCACGTGTGGATAAACTCTTTCAGAAGATCAATGAATATGACGATTTCTTAAAGCTAAGGGGTGAGAAAAAAGTACGAAGGGCCCTATGGTCGAGGTACAATACTCTTCAGAAACTATGGGAAGATTTCTAGTGGAGTTGGGTAAAGAACCGTCATGGAGGAAGTTCTTACTTATCTCCCCGAAAAGGGGTAGCCTTAGGAGTATACACATGTTCCAGTTGCAGGATCAGTATTTGTTCTTGGATTGGATCGCAACCAATTTCCTTTTCCAAAGGTTCATAAAGAGAAGGCAGCTCTTTGTCTATGGGTGGCCAAGTATGCAAAAAAGACCCTAGTCATCAGTATCCTCAAGAAGAGTTTGAAGGAAGAAGAAGTTCAAAAAGTCGAATCTTTCTTCTCTCTTTCACAAATTCTTTGCGCCTTCTTTTCTTAGTCGAGCTGCTTCATACCTTTTAGGTGAATATGGATTTCAGACTCCTTCTACGCCTTCGGATGGATCTCAACTTCAAGAGTCAACCAGCCGAATGGGACTCAGAGCCCTTGGGATGGGGAAGAGTTCTTCCATGTCTGAAGAGGTCGTATAATCAGCCCATGTAGCGGTTATAATCTCCCTATAGAAAGAGGTTAGACAGGGTGCAGCTATCCTTTTACCAGATTGAGTAGGGTTATTCTTAGTTTCCAAAGCTAGGGTCAGAGTGGGAAAAGGAAAGGATTGGCCGATTGGATAGGAACAAAGTCTCTATCCCAAGTAGCTCATCCGTAAAGCATAGGTTATCAGTTCCCTAGTAGGGTCTTGATCTGTGGAATGAGTCACCTCCAAAGTCAATGGCGCTCAAGAGTCATGAGATGTTTCTGAACCGCGATACAGAGTCAAGCTAGAACTATGAATTCAGAGTTAGGTGCAGAGTGATTCTTTTTACAGGTTCAATGAGAATCTCGGATCTCGAAAAGGAGGACGTGCCTTAGCCTCAAACCAAGCTAGAACTAAGTAGAAAGAATCATAATTAGATCTTTCAGTTAAAGAAGAAAGGGTAGGATCTTTATCAGTTGAGTCAGAGACTGAAATCGGAATCAGAAGTAGTCGCTGTGTAAGAACAAGTCTCAATCGGGTGAAAGAGGTTTCAATTTTCGAGTCATAAAGTAGGAATAGCCCTAGCCTCCAGCGCTCACAATTCTTCTCTTATAGGGTCCCCGGCCCAAGTCTCATTAATTGCTTAGGAAGAGTGCTCGACTCTCAAGTTACCCACGAAGGGAGCGGTTTTCAGTTCAAGGAAGAAGAGGCCCCCTTTAGTTAAGAGGTGAAAAAGGAAAAGGAAAGCAAGGCATCCTTATCTTGAGGAGTCTGAATGGCTACTTCACCTGGAACTTCAAGAACTAAAACTGACTTTAAAAAAATGGAAGAAAGCTTCAGGTAGGATAGGATCAAGTTGTTGTTGAAAGGTGTAGGTGGATCACTAACTTCATCTTCTCATGAACGTCTAATTCAAAGAATGAAAGAGCACCTACCCTACAATTAAGCTACCACATACTGGTTCTTTGAGTAGGAAATTTCTTTAGCCTCTGGTCTTAAGAAGGTGAACCATCGTCAAGACCAATTAGTCAGGTTTTTTGCCAATAAAATATTCATTACTTATTAATTCATTAATAAAAGAGAAAGTTCTTACATGGACAGTCCTTCGGACGGAGGAGGTTTTGACATAGGGAAGATGGAACAAAAGACAAAAAAATTAGTCAAAAACGACTATTATCGTATGATAAGATCAGTCTCTAAACTAACATTTAGCAAGAAAAAATCCGAGAAAATGCAATGAAGGAAAGGAAAAAAGGATTTCTGATCATTTGCTTAACACATGAATTCTAAGATCCAAAAGAGAAAGAGAAGAAGAAGGTTTCAAGACTAGCTTTAAACTATCTATACAGTAGCCTAAGGGAGAATACTGACTAAATTCAGAAGAAGAGCCTTTATCCTCGTGAAAGTGCTTTCAGTGCTCATTCGATCTTTGAGTAAATACATAAGGAATGAGAGTTCGAATTCATTTTTTCACTCACTTTTTCAGAAAGTTGAAAACAAAGTTTTGTGGTTTCAGACTGACGGCTTTTCAAGTTAATGAATTTTTCATTCAACCTATGAGCCGACAAAGTGTCAACTCCTTTTGTGCCTTGCCGTAGGTTCCTTGTTGTAGAAAAAAGTCAAGCCTCGACCTTCTGAAAAAAGTGAAAGAAAGGGAAGAAAGCTTGAGTGGAATTCAGAGGTGGGGACCGGGTAGTGAGACTCAGTGGGGGGTCTTTTTTCCTAGTCAAATCAAAATATCATCCTCTATATTCAAGACCTCATGCGTCGGCTAAGCGAGTAGACTGATTTCTAAACTTGACCCGGGCCCATTCGACTGGTTCCTCGTGAACTAGGTCTCGCTTCCTCTTTACCTTCCTACTTGAAAGCATGGATAGAGACACCGTGAGATTTTCTTGATTCTTGGATTTCTTTCTCAATCGGCCAGAATACTCGCTACTGCGGTACCAATCAAAGGTTCTCACCACTGGACGAGGAAATGGATTTGAGAATTTCTTGACATTCTCCAAAAATGGTTAAGTTCATAATCCCACCGGTACGAAAACCATGAAAAACAGACCCAAGAACTTCTTTGGCGCTGTACGAAGTCTTTGAAATATGGGAAAGACCATGGAGGCAATATAAAGAAAGGAGTTTCAAATGGATGAGTTATAGTCAATGCCCACGTAGAGGGAAAGCCTAGGCGATTGCTTGGGCTAAGAATAGGTTGCTTTTGGCTTTCTCTTTAGAAGTATATTCATTAGTCGATGATTGATATGAACAAGATGAAATTAGATAATCAGATATCAGTCTAAGGCTACGAATGAGTTCTTTCTTTCTTTCCTTTGTAGGTTGTTGCTTTCGGCTTTCTGGAAGTCTTGTAGTGAAGGTGTGCTTTCTTATGCATGTCAATTTTGCCACCGACAAAGAAATTAGCCTATGAAACCAAATAGGCACAGGGTAGTTTATAGTCAAAAAGCTCTTGGAATGAAATAGTCAAGCCCGCCCAGCTTGGAAGAATCGATCTTGCCTACAATGGTGACTGCTTTCTTAGCTAACATTCACAATTAGCTAGTAAAGGTTCAAAGCTCTCAATCAAAAGCGCATGAAAAATCTTGAATTTTTTCTCTTTTATCTGTTTGAAGGACTCATGAAATTCCATATTAACCTTAGATGATTTTTTCTCACATTTTGCAAGAAAAAAGCCGAGAAAATGCAATGAATTCAAGAAAAAAAGGATCTTAGAGAATTTGTTTAACACATTCATTCTCCTTGTCCATTGATCTCAATAAGATTCAGAAATGACGTCAGTAATCTCATCTATATGATTCAGATAGTTTTGATAGGATGAACCCTTTTCTATTACTCTCGTCGAGACTTCTTCCTATCTATTATTCAATGGTCCTCCCCTCCCGGAAGAGCAAAATCCTTCTTTCATCCTTTTGGTCGAACTCACCTCTCCTCGATCTGGTACTCTCGATCTTACCTCTCTCCCTCCTGAAGGTCAAGCAGCCTCTGATGCTTATGAAACTGCACTTTTGAAATACTGATATAATGAAGTCAATGAGAGTTCTGGCCGGAGAAGACTTTTGAAATGGAATCGCTCAAAGAATTTAAGTTCATTGAGGCGGTTGAAGAGCATAATCGATCCAGTCGAGCTAGAAAAAGTATCTGACTTTTGATTCTTGTCTAGTTCCTATCAAGCAGCAGCTTTATATCGATCCCCTACTTGGTTAGATGAGCTTGTCCCTGACGGTCGTATTCTAGCTGGCTCCTTCGTCTACTCTTTTTTAGAGGAAGTTTGAAGGTGGAATCCAGAGCCATCTTTCAGAGAAGGAGTTCAAAGGTTAGAATCACAAGGTTTCTCTTTCCAAATTCCTTTCATCCTTCTTTCCTCTTCTATTTGTCAAAGAGAGATAAAACAACTTCTCCTGCAACGAGAACAACTGCTACGTGAGTGACTTAAGAAGGAGCTTCCACAAGCTAATTCTACTACTTTTTTCACCAGTTACATCTGAAACTAGAACAAGAACGGCCACTGCAAACTTCAAGACCCAACTCGGTCCTTCACTCCTTCCTTGTAGGGTCAATGACAAGCGCCTTTATACTGTTCCTTTCCCCAGTGGTCAATCCTTTACCTTGTGAAGGAAATATCTAAAGTGGAAATGAGATCAGGTCTTGACATAGGAAGACCTCCCACCGCTTCCCCACATCCAAGCTTGAGGCTAAAGAATATGAGAAGCTAAGTCGTATTTCCGTTATAAGGGATAACAAAGACTGTAAGCTCAGTCCGAAATTGCATCAATTTTCTTAAGGAGGATCCCCAACTCCTCTCCATCCAAAAAGAGAATGAGTTTAGAGATTGATCGGAAAGCTCAAAATCTACACCTTTTCACTAGGAAACTTTTATCCAAAGAGAGCTCAATTTGCCTCTACCTTGCCTCCTTTTTAGCCAATCAAAGGATATAGATCCATAAATCACTTTCTTGAGCTTGCATACCAAGTGTCTCCTAAGATCATATCCGCCTAGAGTTGGAGGAGTAGTTCCTTCTTGGCCTCGGCCTTTCTTAAATCTGGTCTATGGGCTGGTGCCTGATTTCTTTCCTGGAAATAGATCTCTCGTCTTTTGCTGCCTAACAAACTCTTTCATCATATTTTGAGGTTTGGAAGGCTCTCAACATAAGGACTCAAATTCTTTGAGCCTCCACTCTATCTTCCTTAACTTAAAATAAGGAAGAATTTCATGATTATGCCTACTAGTAATGCTGAAGTTTCGTCCTACGTAGCTTAATTAGTCCTTTGGACGAGTAGAACGAGGGGAACCCTTCATGGCACTCGAAGAGTTACAAAGTAGCTAGGGGCAAGTTAGACACAGCAATAAGGATCGACCTCGTCTATTCTCATAAGTGAATACGGTCTGGAGTAGCTATCCCGAAGGTGTGAATAGGACCCCGATGGCTAGAAGGACTGTCAAGGAATCCGTCCCAGTTGCGCGGTAGCATAAGAGCAAAAGGAAGGGGAATTAGATCTAGTTCCAATAGCATGATCAATTTCAGAAGGAAGTCTTCCTTCTATGAGTAGGACGACGCGCTTCATCATCAAAAAGAAAGAAAGAAGGGGTTGAAGGGAAATATCTAAAATATATGTATGATTTTTCAATAATCCATATTTTGCAGCAATGAAATACTCTTCTTCCCCCTGAGTAATCATAAATAACTAATGAAAAATCTACTCTTTCTATGAAATATTCAGGACAGGCTTTCGAATAGTGGAATCTTTGGAGAATGAAAAGGTCCGGAGGCTCAAAGAATGATCGAAGGACTTCTAATCAATGACATTCAATAAGAAATTGGGATGAAAGTAGCAGAGTATTCTTCTCGTCTTCTTCCTCTTTACCTTTTGATTTTCTTCAGTCTTATTCCTATTCAACTGAAAAGTCGAGTCCAATTCTGAATATCGAATTATGACTTTTGCGGAGAGAGAAGAAAAGAGAAGCAGAGCTAAAACCTATTCTTAGCCCAAGCACACCGCCATTCGACCAAAAGTAATCGCAATATGCAGTAAGGAAGAAGAAATTGAAAAATCATAAGTGAAGAAAGCCTAGGTAGACGCTTTTACAACTTCTTTTGAATATCAACCTACTAAAGAGAAGAAGAAAGAAAGCCTTTGGTCTTTCAATCTGATCTCTTTTTGAATGCATTGTAGAAGAATAAAAAGAATAAGAATTCGACCTCTTCTTTCTTCGTTCATGAGTGAAATGGGAATGCCATTTCGAATTGAGTTTGATCCTTATATCGAATGCTTTCTGAATTGATTCCATGGGAATTTGAATTCATTCTTGAAGAGATTAGGAGTCTGATCATTCCATTGAACTAACTAGTAATGCTGAAGTTTCTTTTTTTAGTGGTCATTGATATTGATTCTGATTCAGATGTCCTTGTTCATTGACTCCTTCTTAGTCGAGCTGCTTCACACCTTTCAGTCTCACCTTTGTTTTTGGAATCCAAATAGTAGGTTGTAAAGGAAGAAAGAGAAAGCCTAGGTTTCGGAATGCTCTTCACCTTTAAGCTAAGTCTGTAGTTCAACCTGCCTTTCGTGCGTACGTAAACTACTACCATAAATCTTGTCTTTCAGTTCTCATTGTTGCCGAAGGCGAGACTTGACTTATAGTCGGATTTAGAGCCAAGCTGCAGCTTGGGAAAGAAGCAGTTTTCTTCCGATCAAAGTCCCATAGTTTTGATCTGGATCACGAAAGAGATACCTTCCCCGCAATCCCTGTCTTTTTTAGTCAAAAACGAGAAAGAAAATCCTGACGCTCGATCCCAACAATCGACTTTGCATGCTAAGACAACCAAGTTGAAGGCAAAAGAAGGTCTTTTCTAAGAAGTTAGCATATGAACAAAGAATTGGGACAAGAGCTCTTTCCAGTCTTGCCTGACACTCCCTTCTTGACTCTTCGGGCTTTCTCCTCATCTCCTGACAATGAAAGCGATCTAACGGACTGCAACTGATAATGAAAATCGATTGGTTCATGAATTTTTTTTCATAAATTCTTTGCTCCTAGTGAAGGTATCGACTGAATCAGTGAATAAAGTCCAAAATTCAGATAGATGCTCGATTGAAAGGAGAGGAGTTGATAAGTACATATTAGCTTTCTTTTCTGATAATCCAGAAATAGGAAGAATATCTTCGATATGTAATGGAATAAGAAAAAGAGGAAGAAGATAGAGGGTTCTGAGGAAAAGCTTGACCGGCCTCCTTTCATTCTCAATTTATCCTTTCTTTTCTGACTTTATCAGAGGTAAGCATTCCTGGTTCCATTTCATAAGAGTCAAGGGAAAAATCTCTCTTTCCTTCTTCATTTTCATATGATTTGAGAATGAAGAATCAATGATTTTTTTTCTTCCTTTTCATCCCCCCTATCTTTTATGGCGGTAAGAGCTAAGCCCGAGTTGGATAGTAGGAATAAGTACTCTTTCATTCATCTAAGTCAGAGAAAGAGAAAGAATCCCCAATTTGAATCAAGGCCTTTCAATTTAATAGGCAGTAAAATGCAAAAGAAGAATGATTGAGAAAGAAACCCATAAATATCCTTTTGTTGAATCATAATTTTAATTGTAGAGAAAGATAATGAAGAAAGGTGGGGTGTAATGAAGGAAATGCAGCAGTGCTTTATATAAGAGAATTTGAGGTTGCGAGATTTATCCCCTAGTCTTTGATGGAGTGGGGATCAAAATAGCTCGTGCTAACTTCAATAGTGAAGGGATACCGACGCATTCATTGAATCTCCTTTTCCCCTTCTTTATATAGAAGATAGAAGATCAACATAATTTCTTTTCATTCCTTTAGGCCTTTCTTTCACAGTCCTGGCCTCTGAGACAGATTCATATGCCTCTTTGGGGTAATTCTTTCGACAATTCTAGTATAAAAAGAGAAAGCGAGTAGAATCAAACTTTGACGTTAGGAAGATTCCTTGTGGACTGAGAGAGTGAGTTGTAAAGGATTTGTTCTGAAAATGAAAGAGATGGTCTATCTTCACTCTTTAGATAGGGAGAGGAAATAGGTAAGACGACCACAAAAAGAATAGAATTATCGCTACCTAAAGAAGACAAAGGAGATTCTCTAGAAGACTAATCTGGATATTCCATCCTTGACTTCGAGTTCTTGGAGTGACTTGTAATGCCACCTCACTATATTCTAAATCCTTAAGCCTCACAACTCTTTCCTTTGTATCGGACCTTTCCCACTTTCCTTCCTTGACTAGTTCAAAAAAGGTTTTTTCCACTTTGGTTCATACATCATAAAGAAGTGAGAATTTATATTCATCAGACTTCCCACTCGAAAGAATTTACAACTAAAAGGAGGTGGAAGCTCTACTAAGACGGAGATGGAAAGGAGGGCACTTAGCTTGGCGTAGTTAGGTGCGAAGGTAGTACGAGGTTGAGCAAAGACTCAGAGAGGATGGAAGCATCAATATGTCAAGGAGAGAGTTTCACTCTTGCCAGATGCTTTGACTTCGGGAATCAGATTGATAGCTTTTTTAATAGAGCGAGGGGTGGAGATAGAAAGCGATGCCTACTAGATCGAATAAGCCTTTCAATAGTCTGAACCTAGCGAAGCAGAAGTTAGAGATGAAAGAAAAAAGACTCAAAAAGCCAAAACCTTCACTAGATGGAGTTGGAGCTTTCTTTTGAGTTGCATCATCTTCGTGACAGTCGTGAAAGTCAAGTCTTTTTCTCCTTGCAGTCGAGCCTATAGCCTATTACTAACCTTGTTCATCCTTAGTCATTGAGCGTGGCATCCTAGTCAACAGGAAGAGAGTCAACGATTTCTTCTTTTCTGACATAGAAAATAGAATGGGAACAAAAAAAAGAGAAAGATTACCAAAGGGGTGCCTAACCGCGTAGTGGGCGTCTAGCTTCCTCAAACTCTCCCTCAAGTGCTTTCATTGTGCACAAACCCTATGTATGGTCAAGCCGGTCTGTGGTAGCTTAATTAGTTGAATGTCTCGCTTGCTCCTTCTACCCCAACCTGTCCTCACTTGACTCTTCCACCAAGGCATCCTTATCTTGTTTCTGCTATCGAGCTATCATCCTCTTTTCTTTATCTGCTTCCTATTGGTGTGACCTTTCACATAAATCTCGATTCTTCTATTATTAGACTGCTACTTTGAATGCAGAAGGAAGTGGAAACATCAAATCAGCCATTTGGAAGGCGAAGAAGGAGGTGTTGATGAGCCTACTTTTCGCAAATTCTTTGCTCAAGTCAAGACGTGTTGATGATGACCAAGACAATCCAAAAGACCTACTAAAGGGGTGAAGCTAAGCGATTGGAAAGGAGCGCAAATCGAACTCCTCTGGATTTAAGATTCCTTCTACATCTTCAATCTACCTATTCACATTAACAAGGACTGAGGGCTCGAAATGAAAGACGTTCGGATGTCCTCTTGACTCTAAAGGGAAAAGAGTTGCTTAATGAATTAGAAGCAGGGGCAGTGGCTAAAGCTCGATCAGTTATGGAATGCCTTATGAGCTAGCCACCAAGTGCTTTCTTTTTTTTAGACTTTAATATGTCAATCTTCTCGAATCTATGGTTATTTGACCCGATTTCCATGACGAATGCGGTGGAAGGAAGGTGGTAATAAAGTCAATGTCAAATTGGGACATCAGCCTTTCATCTAAGCTTCTTAGTCATCAATGTGGTGGAGGCCAAGTCACCTCGACCAATCAACGCTCACAACACCTGCCTGATTCACTCACTGAAGGTTGGGTCGGGGGTTAGGAGATGTGATGGTTCTTGAACGACGAAGATCAGATCTACCCTTTTGGATTTTTCTAAATAATAGGGATGATTATGAATCTCGAATGGAATGGGCTCTAGTACGTCTGTCCTCCCAATTCCATATGAAAAGTGACTTGGGATGTGGAACGAGATAAGTAAATCAAGAAAGCAGAAAGAGTAGAATGATCTGATTGACCATAAATTCGCTTCTAAAACTGAAGTTTCCTCATAGGGGAAGAGGGCGCTAGGCCACTAAAGAAAGATCTCTTTCATTCATATTTGTACACACAAGCAGAATAAGATAGGCTCACTGGAAGAGTCGGACAAAGGATTTTTTTGTGTAGCCGTGCAGCAGGGTTTCTTTCATTTCATATGTGCATGGCTCGATGGTAAGCTCTTGAATGCGATCGACCCGTGTGTAGAGGGCTAATCAACCTCCCTCTAAGTTATTCCTTTGAACTTATGTAGCTTAAAAAGTACCACTGCTTTACCCTTTTCTTAATAGTGATTCTCGTACCAAACCAAAAGTTGAGACCATTAATGTTGAGGAGATAGGCTTATGTAGAAGGCGCTCTGTTGGGATTCTCACGGATAGAAAAAGACTGTAGTCGATTTGATAATGATCAAGTGAGATTGCTTCTTCGGCCCGAACCCAGGAATCCCTTAGATATGATCAAAAATGGATCTTGTTCTAACGTTGATCAGAGATTTCTCTATCAATGATGCGAATCGGAGTTTGAAGAAAGGGAAGGAGTCCTCGACCCACAATAGATAGAGAAGGACTTATTCAATCACATAGTTTGGGCTCCTAGAATATGGCGCCCTTGGGGCTTAATTTGATTGGACGTGAATCGATCATGACGATAATAGACTCAGAGTCATAGTCCTTCTCGCCCAAACAAACTCCATGAAGGCTTGGCTTGACCTTCCTGGAGGCACAAAGTTCATCATTCAATGTGGTAAGGCCTAGCAATATCATATGGTGGTATCATATAGTTGAGAAGGTAAGAGCAAGAGTGATCAAACTTGAGTCTTGATCTGATTCTCAGAGGCTTCCTCTCCTAATATCACTCATATCCTTATATTAGTCTCGTGGGCGTCGAGTTCTTCCTAAGTTGTGTCCAGCCTGTAGACCGAAGGCATGGCATACTAGTGCACAAGTTTCGAAAGATCCACGTTCCACTCCCAATCTGAATTCCACTAAAACCACTAAACAATGAAAAAAGAAGAAAGGCTCAAGTAAATGTGGATGGTGCTCATAACTGTGATTCACTAAAGACACGCGTCAAATGTGTGGAGAAGTTCTTAATTGGGGTGGCATAGCCAAATCCAAAGGACATTGAAAATGTTGTGGGTCGTCGTCTTCAAATTCTACATTGCGTGGTTGTGCCAGTCGAGTTGAAAAATAGCTTCTTTTAAAGCAATTCAGAGAGGTGTATGAACGAGGAGCATAAATGGAATCAATATCGTAACTAGCAACCTCAACTAGTGGGCACTAATGCCGGTTACGCTTTCACAACTAAAGAAAAGCCGCCACTTAAAATTCAAAAAATTACATAGTCCTAACATATAAACACCAAACATCTTATCTCAACTCGACAACTCAAACAATCCTATTGTTAAAGTCTAAAATATCTCAACTCGACAACTCAAACAACACTATTGTGAAAGTCAATTGTAAAAAGCCACTGACATTAATATTTAAACTCAATAAGCTCTTTTCGTGGAAAATAAAAACTTAAAAAGACATTAATGTTTTTATGACCTTCAATATATCCTTCACCTGTTGATGTTCATTTGTAAGAAGTACAATAATTTCTCATCGATTTTTATAATTACTCCAAAAACAACACCGATTTTTTTTCACTTCTCAAAATTTCAAAAACCAAAAGGTCACCCGATACCACAGCCAAGAAAGAAGAAAAACTTCCACTTCCAAACGTTACATCAAATTCACGTTCTCCTAAAATTTGATTTTCATCAGAATTTGGACGACCCGTTTTTCCCCGAAACATGAGGAGCTGTAGAGAATCTTTTAACCCCAAAGCAATTAAGACTGATTCGATCATTTGGACAAAACCCATTATCTCCATTAGTCAACACAAATCCAGTCCTAAAATGGAACCGTAAGCAAAGAATTAACAATATAACGAATGAACAACAACATTGTATTATTTAGTAGCCGGTTGATATTCCTTCACAGCCATTAAACTTCTTATTAGCCCCAAAATTTCTTTACGCATATTAGCAACCAATAATGGACTAATCTCCTCCACCACAGCTGAAAACCACAACCCATCTTTCTCAACTTCTCTCCTTTCCTCATACCACTTGCATATGCTTCTTGCTATAGCTGTAACATACACACCACAATCGTATCCATTTACTTGTTGTGGAGACTCGACGCATTCCATGTAACTTGGATTTGATGTTGAATTCGAGCCATCATTCATAAATCTAGCCACAGCTTTGTAGAGTCGCTTGGCATCGTACTTGTTCATTCCTTTATTGCTATCATGATGAACAAATATGTTTGCTTCTCTGTAAAATGCAAGAAGACTCCAGTGGTTTCCACCTTCAGGTTTACTAACGTCACTGTTGTCGTTGACAGGGAAGATTACGAGCTTCTTGTGGCGTAGATTGAGAGGTTCTAGGAAACCATTGAGACTTTCGACATCGGGGCAGTTCATTATCCAAAAAGCAATTGAAGGTGGAGATAGAAGAATGTCGTTGGAAGGATGGGTAGTGCTTAGATAGCTAAAATAGAACTCGATGATTCGATCGTTCAGAAAGTATGGCCCGCTAAGGATCTCCAAGTCGGATTTTCTGAGTACAACATCGTTGTAGCTTAGGATTTTCTCATCTCCTTCAAACTTCCCCATTTTGGATCAGGTAGCCAGTTCCTGCGAAGAAGAAAAGAACATGAATACCAAATTATACAACCTTCTTTTGAGAAAGATGGTCTTTACTCACAGTAAGTAATATGTACTTAAATGAAATAACAATCCACTAACAAAGTTCAGCTAATTGTGCTTTGTTCATCATCAATATCTGCCAAGTGCTTAAAATCTTTCAGGAAAATGTAAGGATACGGTCTAACCAAAAAAAAGTAAAAAAATACAGGTATAAAAAGATAGTAATATATAGCACTATCGAGAGAAGTTACAATATATCAATAGCCTTTCAAGAGGGCTCTCTCTCTCCCAAAGTCCCAAAACTTTCACCACAGCGATCCACCCCCTAAGGTGCTCAACTCCTCTTATTTATAACTAAGGCACCACTAACTGATTACTCATTATACCCCTTACTGATATCCTACCAATCTTACTATATCTCCCTAACTAGTACTCTCAGAATGGGTGGCGGGTGCTTTGTTGGGCACAAGAGGATAAATCAAGGTACCTGTTTTTGCTCACTGCCCACCACATGAAAGTTCATAGAATTCCCTCTTTGAATGAGTTCAACACTTTTGGGTATCATATGGAAAAGCCTATAATCTCTCCAAGAATTGAGATAATAAATCTTCTCAAAATAAAGTTAGTTCCTAATATTCTGATACAAAAGCCTAAACCCTCCATTTTATGGAGGAATTGTCAACTAAAAAGTTAAAACAGTTATTTGACAAACTAAACCAAGTAGCCAAGTAGCCAACCATTACCAAAGCTAATGAACAACTTCTCAGGATAATATTGTACAGCAACTAAGCAGGAGAAAAAGATGAGAAGAATATTTTAGCAGGCCAAGTTCCTCTGTTCATTTTGGTTTTTATTTTTTATTTTTCTCTACCTCAAGTGTAACTATGCTCCCTATGTAATGGAAAGCTTTTCTTGTTAGGCCAAAAAAGAAGAAACCCAGCTTATAATTAAGTAACGACCAACAATAATTTTTCCTCGCATGAGCAAAAGATCGAGCATGGTCTATAATTTCTACTGCAATTGGGGAGTTTTTAGTTATGGCATTTTATTTGTCTCAATTCTCATTAGAACAAGGCAAATTCTTTGCCCTACGATTATCACTACGTATTAAGTGTCTTATTCATTGTAAGTAACCAGTGTCTTACCTGTTAAGCTATGCTCGATTGAAAAACCAGCCAACGTAATTAATCATAACAAAACATTAAAAAGGAAAAAGGAAAAAGAAAAATATTGTCATTAACACCAGTAACCTCTCTTTAAGGTCTTAGACAAAACCTCTATCAAAGAGAACTCATAATAATTAAGATCCCATTACGTAACCCTTTGACTTTTAGTTTTTTGTTTTTTAAAAAAAATTAAACACTACTTCCACATATAAGTTTATTTGTTATGTTAACCATTTTCCATCAATATATAAACCAAATCTAAATTTGAAAACTCCAAAATGTAGTTTTAAAAAAATTTTAGAATGTGACTAAGAATTTAAGTGTTTCCACGGGAAAAATGTGAAAGTATAGGCAAAAACAAACATGAATTTCAAAAATTAAAAACTAAAAAGGAAACTACTACAGATGGGCCGAAAAGAGTACAAATTTCAAACTCACTTTGGCCACTTTCTACCTTATGAAACCAAATAGAAAGTGGCCAAAGTGAGTTTGGCCCAATAGTACGCACTCCGTCCCTAGTTGTTGGAGATTCAAACCCTCCCCCGCAATTGTTGTGCTAAAAGAAACTCTAAAATGAAACCAAATGGAAAGTGTATTGAGAAGAAATGGATCAACAATTGGCAAAGCGAACTATACTTGTACTCGGTATGTTTAAGTGACTCAGAGGTCTAGTTTATTGTTCGAATTTGAACTTAAAAAAAGATGCAGTCAGTAAATTTTCAGCTACTATATCCCTCCGTAATTTTCTAGAAACAACCCACACGAATTATTCTCGCAGAATTAGTTCTTACTTCTTAGTCTTCAAATAAATTTAAACTTCTTTATACTCTATCAACCACCAGGCACAAACAATTGTCGCATCTATATTGGATTAGGGATCTTAAACAGAATTGATTAGGATGATAACATCTGCCTAAACTGCTTGGTTTTACCAGCAACAAAAAATTGTACGAACTTCCTCAACAATCAAGAAACTGAAGATGCAAATTAGAAACGATCCGCCACTTAAATAATATATAATATTATAAATTAAGTGGAGAATCGAAGAAAATGAAAATAGATAGCAATTGGATTCTTAAAGGTGGAGGGGTAATCTAGTGAGGATGAAGAAGAAAGAAGACTTACTGAGAGACCTCCGAAGATTTATGAATCCGAAACCGATCTGAGGAGGAACCTTCAGTGAAGTTTTGTTGCTACAAACTCATACGTACGGAAGCTTTTATCTTGCCTCGAAAGTTCTAAAGCACTTTGTAATTTTTCTGAGATAATTCTACATTTTCCCCAAAGTATGGCCTACTTTTCAAAATTCAACTTTTTTCTTTTTCTAATCCTTGTAGATGAAAATTTACCAAAATAACCTTATAGAGTTTGCATGTTGAACTCTCACTACTTGCTTGCTCGTTTGCACTTTGTATTAATTTGTTTAACACAAACAATGAGAGACCAAATAGGGAGAACCAACGACAAAGAGCAATGTCGAGTCTTGAAATACGAAGATTGTATGGTTATTGTAATTTAGTGTAAGAAAAAATCCTGACTTTCAATTAATATTTGATATTGATACAATCTTTAAATATATAAAGAAAAATAAGGATGAAAAACTCTTGCACTATAAACTTATACGCATTGAATAGTTTCATTTGTAACGGCCAGGTTCTAGAACAACTAGAATGAGTCTTAACCTAATGGGTTGAGATTACATAAAAGGAAAACTAAAGATGAATCTTAATGGGTTGTTTTAACACCGAGTTGTAGGTGAAAATAGAGACAACAATGAGAAAAACTCAATTCCTAAAAAGTAACATCCTTACCTGCATGTATAAAGTTTCGTTCGAGTAATTTTACGTTGATATTATATTCTTTTGGGTGAGATTTCATTTGAACATTTTATAATAGGTAAACCATAAAAAAATAGAAAAAAAAAACAATTCAAATCATGTTTAGAATGAGTTAAATTACAATTGTAGTCCTTTATCTACGTTTTATGTCCAATCGATTAAGTATCAATCATTTTTTTTATAAAAAAAAAAAACTAAATCTAATACATTTGATTCCAAAACTAAAATGTTTTTTTAAATATATTAAATACATTTTAGAAATTTATTAGGGAAACTTTGCTTAAATATAACAAACTACTTAAATATTTTCGTCCCGTCGAAACCCATAAATTTAGCCATTTTTTTAGATATTTCAGATTTGCCCTTCAATCATTTTCTCTGCTATTTTCGCCTTCTTCCTCTGTACCCATGTATTTCTTCCATCTTTCATTTTTTAGATTTGGGTAACCAAATCTATTTCTTTTTATTATTGTTTCTTCTTTTTCATTGTATCGTCTTTCTTCTTTTCTTTTTTAAGCACATGGTGTATTAAGAATCTTGAAAAAGTTCGTTAGCATTTAAATTAGGGTAACCAAAAACTAAAAGATTGTGTATAAAGAATATCGAAAAAAATGGTTTTTTTTTCTTTCTATAAAGAATCTTTAAAAAATTGGTTAGGGATTTAAATTAGAGTAACCAAAATAACAAGATCGTCTATAAATAATATTGAAAAAAATGGTATATACCAAATTTTGAAAAAAAAATCGTTTAGATTGATCGTATAGTCAAATCTAAACGATCGTCTAGTCAAATCTAAACACGATAAATTTTAAATTTCCAAATGTAAACCATCGTGTAGCTAAATTTAAACGATCGTATACCAAATTTTGAATTTTTTTTAGATTTGGAACCTCAAATCTAAACGATCTTCTAGGCTAAATTTAAACGATCGTATACTTTTGAATTTTTTTTAGATTTGGAACCCCAAATCTAAACGATCGTCTAGGCTAAATTTAAACGTATACCAAATTTTGAATTTTTTTTAGATTTGGAACCCCAAATCTAAACGATAGTCTAGGCAAATCTAAACGATCGTATACCAAATTTTGAAAAAAAAATGGTTTAGATTTGGGCTAGCCAAATCTAAACGATTGTGTACCCAATTAATTAAACGATCATGTACCAATCGTGTTACCAAATATATTACGTCGGGCATTTTTGGTTTTGATATTTTACATGGTGGGTCTGCCTTTTTCCATTTTCGAAATTGTTCTATACAATGTAAATACTTTAACTGTACCACTTTTTATATTTTTGAAAATACCCCAGTTTATTAGACAAAATACAATTCAAAATTCAATACACATTTGAAAGTTAATAGCTAACAAACTTAAACAATACATCTTGTTTAAAATATAATTTTAAAATGAGCATATTCGGTCAAATAGAGACTTATTCGACTCTTCCACCTTACCTATTGTTGAATCCAAAATATTGAAGAGTTGTACTTAAAAAAAATGTTTGGAATGTTAAATTAAAAATATACCATTTAAACTAAAAATCAAAGCAACTAATTTTTCTTTATATTAAATTGAGTTTGATATTATTTTATAGACGAATAATCATTAAAATCATTTTTTAAAACTCTAGAGTGCTTTCGTTCAAACAGTTTTAAACTATATAACTTTAGCCTTCTCTGTCCTTCAAATGTTGAGGGCTTTAATCTTCGGATAGTTGAAGCTTGAAGGAGTCGTTTGTTTTTTGGAATGTAAATAATTGAAATCTTAGATTTTTTACGTCTTATATTTGAGAATAATTTGTTTATCGGCTTAGTTCATAGAACTTTTAATTGAGAATGTCTTAAATTTACATAATGTTTAAATAATACCCTTAGAACTATAATTAGCTTAATATAATTTGAACTTATATGACATTTGTTTTTATCACTTTGAATTTCTTTTTAAATTAATATAATTTGTATTACTTTTACATGTTATTTCTAACAAAATAATATATCATAACTTAAATTTTTTTATAAAAGAAAGTTCTTTTAAATTTAATTTTGAATATCTTGTTAAAAGTAACACGTATTACGATATAACAAAAGATGATCTGTAAAACTATATGATGCGAATGAAGTGTAAAATGAAAATGTCTAGAATCTCATCAATGTTGGGAGTTGAACCCTAGGCTTGGAGGACAAAAATGATTTTAAGCATGTCTCCCTACCAATAAGCCTATTAGGAATTATAAAATCATTAAGATCTTGTACTGTCAAATAAAATGGGAACAAAATTTGGAGAAACTACTCTCTATAGTTTATCAATTTTTGCCCAATTTTGAGAACCGTTTTTTAAAATTTGGGAATGAGAAACGAGAACAGTTATCAAACACATTAGAAACAGAAAATAAAAAACAAGAACGTTATCAAATGGACTCTAAAGTTTCAATTCCTTCAAGTTTCTCTAAATGATGGATAAAACTCTATTTATATAGTTTTTTAAGGGTGTGTTTGGGCATCGGGTTTAGGGGAGAAAAGGAAAAAGAATTTGGGTCAAACCTTGTTTGGCCCAAGTATTCTGTTCAAAGGGGATTAAGGTTATCCTAATCCCCTTTTAACCTATCTTCTCCTACTACCTTACCCGTCGTATGCCTCTCCTAACCCTACCATTTTTCGATCCGACGCCGTAGTTATTCTCGCGATTTTCGTTACGTTTTCCCCTTTTTTTTCTCTGATTACCTCCCTTTTACCGATCTCTTCTCTCTTCGTCTAGAAATTAATTTACATCTCCTTCGTCTTCTTTCGAAGGAGATGTCCGTGTTCTTCGTGCTCCATTTTTTGCCCTACTATTCCCGAAACCCTTCTTAATCTCTCTGTTTCGTTGATCAGTTTCCACCAACGTGCTTGACCTCCGAAACGTTTCTTATCCTCTCTCCATATTTCCATACCCTTCGTATGCCGAACAAACCCTTGCCGCTCCCCGTTCTTGCAAGTCCTAGAACAAGTTTACTACACTTTTTTATACCGAACAGCCATTTTATGGTAGATGCTACACTAAATTGGTGAAAGGAATTCGAGTACGGGCATGGCGGAGCACGGCAGGGGTTCTCGGTGTGCACCAAAGGTATGGTCAGCCTATGATGAGCATTGTGGTGGTCAATCTGATTGTTTTGTGCAATTTTTGTTCTTATTATCGGTCCAATATTCATTCCTGTTCGCGGTGATGAGTTTAATTTAGGCCTTATGTTTATTTTTTGTTCAATGTCTCGTCTGTGAAGTTGATTAATCATCCGCGCTCTCTGTTTTTCACATGTATTCTGAATTTGTTCTATCATCCGCACTCTATGTTATTCACATGTATTCTGAATTTGTTTACTCATCCTGACTCTCTGTTTTTCACATGTATTCCTTTGTTTTCTGTCCATATGTGATCATAACTTGTTCTGCCTCCTAATGTGCTAAATTTTGTTGGAATTCCGTATCTTGAACATGTTTTGATTTGTTTTAGAACATCTTCCATTTCAATTGTTGTATTCAATTGCTCTCACATCCTCAATTATATCTATTCTTGTAGCCTATGTAATAAAATGTCATGCCTACTATTGAAAAAAATGTCATGCCTACTGTGTACTTCTATTGAAAAAAATTACCTCCTACTTGCTTGAAGTTTGATTGAATTTGTGAAATCCCCTTTTTTATGAGATTCTTGTTGGGCTTAATTACTGCTATTTCATACTCCCTTTACTATATAATGGAGCCTTCCTCCTTCCATTCCATATTTGACTAACTTTCCCTTTTGGTATACTTGCATTTGTCTTTGGTATGTTATTCAAATTCCTTTGCTGTACTTGCATTCCATTCTTTGTTCTATGGTATGTTTATCATGTTTCCAACGACACTTGATATTTTTCTCCTATGCAAAAAGATATTTTCAATTCAGCTCTTGTGTTTCGCCTTCTTTGCCTTTGTCTGTATTTTACAAAACACTGATTTTGTAAATTTGTTTGCTTCTGCACTGTCACAAGTAATGCTTTTTTTCCTTCTGCACTGTCACAAGTAATGCTTGCTATTTTCAATGCTCCATTTTGTTTCCGTACTATGTTGTGACACTGATCATTGTTTTCTGAATATGTCTCCATGAAACATATTAGAAGGATCTCTATTTTATGTCTGTATTTGGTTGCTTCTGTTTTACGTATGATGTTATCAACTTCACCACAAAAAATGGTACCGTAAATGCGTTCTTCTTGAACGTCTTTGCGGGAATCAAATTAACTCTGAGGCTACCTTCTTTTACATACATTATGTACTCACACTTTGTTTGATTTTTTGAACTGTTCCATGGATTTGTGAAGTTTCATTTGTGGTTAAGGTATGTTTCATTTTCGTTTTGTCATTCATTTTTTTACAATACGTTATCTTTATCGGCACGCATATGTAATAACAAGCTCATTTTTTGTCTATATCTTCAGGTTGTAGAGGTTTAAGCATTTGTAAATGAGGTACTACGTTATAAAACTCCTTCTTTGACGAAGTCGATGTATATGTCGTGTACTTGGTTGTTTTTTGTAATTAATTCTTTTCTTTCCTTACAATTTATTTATGTTATATGAAATGCTTCGAACAGTAGCGTATAAATTGTATTATTCTTAGAAAGTCGTTTTAACTTAATAGTAGTTTTCCTTGTCTAAACGCAAACCCTTTCCTCACTTCACTCTTCTGGTGGTTTTTTGAAATTTCATTAAAAAAATTACTGTGCAACTGCCCTCTTTGCTATAAATTTTATTAAGTTTCTGTTTTGACATCCCACCAAATGCAACTCTAAAATTGTTATACTTTCAAATTTTTCTTGTAATAATTACACTTTTGATCCCGAGATATAGGTTTAGTATCGTTTTTAATCAAAAGAGTTTTCAAAACCAACAAGAGAGTAAATTTTGAATTATTTAGAGTACAATAAAGAATATAGAAAAGTTCTAACAACGTATCTTAACGTATATATCTGTACGTCAGTTGAATATGGTTCAGTTTGACACGCTATAAAATACAGATTGAGTGGTCAAATTGGAGACATATGAGTGGATGATGCATAGTAATGAGAATAAGGGAAAGTACAAAAAGAAATAATTGTTTTCATGAATCCTACTATTTATATTAATTTTAGAAGCCTGTTTTCTAAAAGCAATATAATTTATATTACTTTGAAGTTTTTTTATATAAATGTCACGTTAGACAAATTATATGGATGATACTATTTTGTTTTAGTGGATTATTCTTATACATTCTCAAATTAAAATAGAGATCAAACTTTGAAAGCTATATAGCAATTTGTGATTTCTTTTTACAGACTGGATAATCTCTCTATTGAAAAAGTAAAATTAATTGAAACGTTCACGATAGATTTCAATTGAAAATTAACAATATGTTTTATTTCGCAAATTTAAATACGTATACTTCCATATATACATAAATGGAAACATAAACATAAATGAAGTTTGCACAAACGTATTTTCAAAAAAGTAGTAGAAGTCAATTACTTAATTTGTAAACATATTAACTTAGTTTACCTTTGAAGATATTTCCAACATTTCAAAACCAAGATTGGTATTATATGATTAGGTTAACAACATTCGAAATTAACGCGTTATTAGGATTATTTTCCAACAGGGTGTCAATCTATAATTTATAATGGACGAACACGAGTTGGCGTCTATTGTAAATGCGTTCATAGCATCCCAACGACAGTTGTTACTAATGTTGGAGCTCTTGAAGAACGATACGAAGAGGATAACACACATCCCGTATGAAACTAGGCATAGGATTAGACAATTAGCTTACTTTCGCATGATTCATGGCTCAGACCTTGTCTTCGCCGAAGTACGAGAATGGACCGAAGATGTTTCGCCATTCTATGTCACCTATTGAGGACCATTGCTGGACTAACGTCGACGGAAGTCATCGATGTTGAGGAGATGGTAGCAATGTTCCTCCACATTCTTGCGCACGATGTGAAAAATCGTGTTATTCAATGAGAGTTCATGCAGTCGGGTGAGACAATTTCCCGTCATTTCAACATGGTCTTGTTGGCCGTCATTCGACTTCATGAGGAGCTTTTGGAAAAACCACAACCAGTGCCTAATGAATGCACAGATCAAAGATGGAGGTGGTTTGAGGTACACATTTATCTCAAACTACGTACTTCCAACACAACGAAGTTAGTTCTTCTCAATAATTTGTAGTTATGCGTTGCAGAATTGCCTAGGTGCATTAGATGGAACGTACATAAAAGTCAACATTCCAGCAAGTGACCGGGCTAGGTATAGAACACGCAAGGGGGAGGTGGCCACAAATGTACTTGGCGTGTGTGACACGAAAGGAGATTTCGTTTACATACTTGCCGGTTGAGAAGGATCAGCTGCGGACTCAAGCATCCTCCGTGATGCCCTTTCAAGACCTAATGGGCTTAAGGTGCCCAAGGGTAAGTAACAACGGCATTGTACCTATGAATGCAATTTTGCAAGTAACAGCTGCGATATTTTAATCGTGCATTGTGATCACAAGCTATTACTACCTGGTTGATGTCGGGTACCCAAATACGGAGGGTTTCCTGGCACCATACAGAAGCCAACGCTATCACTTACAAGAATGGCGCGGCCCTGAAAATGCACCTTCAACGTCGAAAGAGTTCTTCAATATGAAGCATTCATCTGCTCGTAATGTAATCGAAAGAGCATTCGGTGTCTTGAAGGGTCGATGGGCGATACTGCGGGGAAAGTCATACTACCCTGTAGAAGTTTAATGTCACACAATACTCGCATGTTGTCTCCTCCACAACCTTATCAATAGGGAGATGACAAACTTTGATATACATGACAACATAGATGAGGTTGATTCCACCCACGCGACTACTGCCGTCGATGACATACATTACATAGAGACGTCGAATGAGTGAAGTCAATGGAGGGACGACCTTGCAGAAGAAATGTTTAGTGAATGGGAGTTGCGTAACCAATAGAAAAATTAAATGTTCCCCGTTCATTTTCATACTTAAGTAGTGATTGCAATAGGTCTTATTTTGTCATAGTTTTTGTAAGATGATTATTTTGAATGTATTGGTTACGCAAGTAACTTACTGCCAAACTGTTTTTCAGTAGGAGTTCACTGTACTATGAAACTAATCGTATGTATGTTATCTAATCATACGGAACTTAATGAAACTAATATGTTTGCGTTTTACTTCTAGCATGACAAGTTCATCGAGACTACCTAAACATACTTGGACTAAAGAGGAAGAGGCAGACCTCGTGGAGTTGGTCAATGCTGGTGGGTGGAGGTCCGACAATGGGACCTTTCGCCCCGGGTACTTAAATCAGCTGGCGAGAATGATGGCCTTCAAGATCCCAGGTTGTAATATCCATGCTTCAACCATCGATAGCCGAATCAAATTGATGAAGAGAATGTTCCATGCACTTGCGGAGATGCGTGGCCTAAATTGTAGTGGTTTTGGGTGGAATGATGAAAAAAAATGCATCGTCGCTGAAAAAGAAGTCTTTGACGATTGGGTAAAGGTGCGTTACTAGTCATTTGAAGACTTGTACTATTATTTCAATACATGGACTAATAATTTATTATTGCACTTATACAGAGTCATCCGGCGGCGAAAGGCCTCTTTAATAAGTCGTTTGTCCACTATGACGAACTGTCGTACGTGTTTGACAAAGATCATGCAACAGGAGGCCGAGCTGAAAGTTTTGCGGACATTGGATCAAACGATCCTGCTGGGTATGACGCTGCGCCAGATACGGACTTCCCGCCAATGTACAGTTCGGGATTGAACATGTCGCTTGATCATTTGATGGAAACAAGAACCGCTAGGGTCAGTGAACGTAGGAATGTTTCAAGCGGGTCTAAGCGGAAACGTCTAGGACATGCCACAGATAGTGGGGACATAGTTCGTACTGCCATTGAGTACGGAAATGAACAACTTCATCGCATTGCTGAATGGCCCTATCCTACAACATCAAGACGCTAGCCAAACACATCAAGAGATTGTTCGACAGTTGGAGGCCATCCCTGAGCTCACATTGATGGATAGGTGTCACTTAATGCGTATACTTATGCGTAACGTCAATGACATGAAAGCTTTCCTTGAAGTTCCCGACAATATGAAGTACCCGTATTGCAGCATCATTCTTCAAGAAAATCGATGACTAGTTTGTTTGTTGTATTTGTATTAATGAAACTTTTCTTACTTGGACTATATGTTCTTCTTCTAACTTGTTATGTCTTATTATATAACGAACTTGAAATTCTGTTGAAGTTAATTAGTTTGTATTTTCATTTCGCTTTCAAATGTAATGGTATGAATTGTTGTATTATCCTATTAATGTAGTGTTTTCGTTGAAGTTTTTTTTACAATATTTATAAGTTGCGTATACGTGGAAATAATTTGGTTTAAATACGCTAATGAATTTACGAATTTACGAATTAATTTTGGACGACATAACATAAGAGAAGAAACAAAATTATTAAATGGGACTCAATATAATTATTTTATAAAACGCATATTTGTTACTCACATGGGTACGTAAATTTTTTTTTTCAAAACCTATTTACAGAATTATGTTTAGGTTATTCTAATTACATAATTGAATATTGATCATGAAAAAAAAATTAAATTATATATTTTTTATTCTTATATTAACATTCCTTATTTTAAAAAAATAACATAAATCTAATTAACGTAATCTTCGCCCCAAACAAGTTTTATAATAATACTACACTCATAACTCTTCCTCCAAACACATTTTATAATAATACTATAATAATAATCTTTCCCCCGAACACATATTATAATAATACTACAATAATAATTCTTTCCCCAAACACATATTATTATAACACTACTATAATAATCTCTTTCCCAAACATATACTATTATAACACTACATTTCATATTTCTTTCTCTAAACACATATTATAATAACACTACCAATAATAACTCTTCCCCCAAACACATATTATCATAACACTAGGATTATCACAATCATTTTTCCCCATAACTCTTTCCCTCCCCCAAACACACCCTTAAAGTCTTAGATAGACTAAGTATGGATCACCTTTTACCATCGACAATTGTACTTGTGTTCGAATTAAAGTTGGACATGAGCCAATGTATATTTTATTGGGCACAAACTTTCTATCATGAGCTTGAATTGGATTGCACATCAAGCTCGAATGACTTACTTTACTACTTAATTTGATCTATAATCTTAGGCGGTTGGGTGGTTACCTCGTGCCATCAAGAAACCACATTAGAAATTTTTTAATTTGTCATTTATTTTTCTTCAAATTTCAATATAGGATACATACTAATCTTAAATTTGTCATAAAATTGATTGGCCAAAATTTCTCAAACGATTTAAATCCGAAAGAAAAAATAAAATTTACAACCCTGAACTTTAGAATATATCAACTATAATTTAATTTAGATGACAAAGAAGTGATACAAAATCAATATAAGCCATTTTTTTAGATAAAGCCAATTTTAATCGATATACTTGAAAATTAAGGTTTGTACAGTAATGTAATATAGATTATCACTTTTCTTTTTTAAAGATATTAGATTGCAGAATTTCAAAATCCAAAAAGCAACATTTTGAGACTTTTCTCCGTACTAGTTTTTTCACGTACGTTGCATGTAGATGTATGTATCTTTTAAAATCTAAAATTAATAATATAAGTTATAATAGTATTTGATTAATAATTATATTTTTATATTTATATAAAAAAAACTACCTAATTTAGAGTTACATCTCATTATTTTTTACTTCTATTTAGAATTAATATTTTATTGATAATTATAGTTAATGAAAGAAATGTTTCAAAATTAATTTCTATTAAATAGTGAATGCAAACTTTTTTTAGTCTCTTTATTTCAAGTTCAGTTATGGATTAAAATGTGATAATATTTAATTACTTTTTCTAAAAATTAATATTATATCTTTAAATTATAGAATAATTTTGAATTAATATTATTGAAGATTATTGAAAGAAGTAGAAGTTATAAAAATAAAAAAAAATAAAAAAAAAATAGAAAGAGAGAGAGTTAAGTAATATAATAATACTAATTTTTAAATTTAAAAACACACTCTCCAAAAAAAATGAGAAATTTTAGAATGGCATTTTACTCTCTCATTTTAGCTAGAAAAATAAAAGGAAAAATAAAATAGAAAATAATATGAGAGAAAAATTTTCATTTAGATAACAAAAAAAAGATAATATTTACAAATAAATGAAAACAAATATTTATACACATCTCCAACGTCGAAGAAATAGAAATTGTCTTCTTACATTTTCCTTTCTTCCTAATTGAAGTTGATTTTCTAAATTCACTATTTATCTTATCTTCTCATATTTCTTGTCTCGGTGCACTTTTGTTGCTATAAAGAAGCAAGGGTACCATATATTTATATTGAATAAATTGATGAAGATGTGGGTTAGTAAAAAGGCTTCTTTGAATTTATTATTATGTGTATACAAATTCTTCCACTATGAAGTTAATTAGGGTCATAAATATTTTTTAATTAAATATTGAAATAGTTAAAGAAATGGAGAGAAATCGTTAAGATTCACCCACTATCCATCCTTGAAGTTGAATGACAAAATTGTCATCAAATGAACATTAAGAATACTTATAATCAAAAGGGTAAAATGAACTAAAAAAATTTCTCCATATAGGAGCTTTAATATATGATAGATTTGTTTGTTGTTTTCACATGTATGTTATAAATTTTACAATTTATACAACGAAGTGTCATTAAACTAGCACCAATTATTATTTATGAATAAGAGTAAGAGAAAGATAAACTTTTGTTCCGAATTTTGGATCTAGTTTCTATTTAAATCTTAGGTTTCAAAATATTACACATTTAACCCTTTCTGAGTTTGATTTTAATTTAGTCAATAAATTTTAAAATATTATAATTTACCATAAATGGTTTGTTTCAATTTGATACTTAGATTTTAATCTTACCTCATATTTTCTTTAAATACTTACTTTTCATCTTTAGCATAGGTTAATAAATTTAAAATAGTTAAACATATTATAATTAATTGAATTTCATTATTTTTTATCACCTTTCAAATTAAAATTAAAATTTTACTTTAAAGTGAACATTTACTTCAATATTTTAAGTTAATAAAAATTAAAGACTAAAAATATAAAATTTTGAAATCTAAGAACCGGACAAAGTTTATTTATGACAAAAACGATAAATTTGTATTTTAAGAAAAAACACTTATCCAACAATACAAAATAAAATACAAAATAAAATGAAATTAAACTTAAAAATCTAGAAAAAAGAAAATATTTTTTACCCAATAATAGCAATAATAAATTTGACTGAATCAATGAACCAGTCTGCAATGTTAACAAATAATTAATGGTGGCAATTAATTAATCAAGTCTCGACAAACCATAAGAGTTGACCTTTCCTTCTCTTTTCTTGAATACATGTGGTTCAATTAAACCACATTCTCGTATTTCCCCAAAAGGACAAAAGGAAACTCACTTCTCTCCTTTAAAATGTCTTCTTCAAAAGAAAACACTTATTTCAATTTCTCAACTTTTAGATGATATTCTTGGTCGGTGTTATTTAACAAAGTAATTGTTTGGATAGTTGGTATGGCTATCATCTTGTTATTTAACAACTTCAATCCATAATGCCTTTTTTGGTAACTTTTCTACTTTTTTATTTTTATTCTTTTTCCTGTTTTTTAATTTTTGTTTACATAAATGTTTGATAACTGATTTAGTTTTTTTTGTTTTCGGAAAACAAAATTCATTAACCAAAGGTTTTTTTCTTTCTAATTTTAGTTTTCAAAATGCAATTTTTTGAGAAACCAAATTTTAATTTAAAAAAAAAAAAACAACTAGGTTATCAAACATGCCCAAATAATAACTTTTTCTTTGTTCATATAATGGATTGATTTATATATAAAATTTACAGGGGTCTTTTTAAAAATATAAAAAAGCGACAAAATATTTACAGAACAAATTCCAAAAACGAAAAAAACTCAGAGGTTCACCGTGTAAAATACCAAAAATACCCCATCAACCATGCCGTCAACAACGTGTGCGTAATATATTTGCGATCGTTTAGATATGACTACAATTTATACGCGATCGTTTAGATATGCTACAATATATCTTTTCAATTCCATTGTTTAATTTTGTTACACGATCGTTTAATTTGATTACGTTTAAATTTGGTTATATGATCGTTTAGATTTGGCCCAAATCTAAATGATTTTTTTTTTAATTTGGTACACGATCGTTTAGATTTATTTACATGATCATTTACTTTTTTTTATAGGATCGTTAACATTTGGCTAATTTTTTTAAAGATTCTTTATACACGATCTTTTATTTTATTTTTTACTTTTTTTTTAATGATCGTTTATGTTGACTAGATCTAAATGATTTTTTTTCAAGATTCTTTATACATAATCTTTTATTTTTTTTACACGATGCTTTACTCTTTTTATTACATTTGGCTACTCCAATCTAAATGATTCTTTTTCAAGATTCTTTATACACGATCTTTTAGATTTTGCTACTTTGTGTACACGATGTAAAAAAAATGATGGAAAAAAAATCGTAGCAAAAAAAAAAGAAAAATAAGAAAAACGATGGAAAAATTAAACGATGTAAATAAAATATTGAAAAATAAGAAACAATGGAAAGAAATTGTAGAAAAAAATGGATTGATTTATATATAAAATATATAGGAGAAAGACGAATCGCGATGAAAAAAAAAATATGAAAGGACAAACATGAAATATTTAAAAAATGACTAACTTTATGAGTTTTGTTATACTGACCATAAATAGTTTGATGTTTTGTTATATTTACAAAAGTTTCCCAAATATATATTACTTTTCTTTTATGTAAAAAGTTGAAACTAAATTATGCTTGTGCAAAAGAAAGGTCTTATCTAAAACAATGAAAGTGAATGAATAAAGGAAATTATCTTTTAGTCCCGATATTTTAAACTAATGTCCGTTTAGTCAATAATGGGGGACGTTTGATACTTAAGTTGAGCTGAGTTGGATGGGTAAAAAAATCTACACACCATTTAGGAATACCAATAATTTAAGAAGTTTATTATTTTGTTATTTTCGTTAACTCACATTTCTTACTTTGTTGTTTGCGTCAACACCTCCAATTACTCACTCCTATAATAATTATCAAAACTTATCTTTTAAAAAAAAAAAACCAAACACCCCTAAGTTTCAAGATTATGCACATTTAGTTATCTAATTTTAAGTTTTGTTTCAATTCAATTCATAAGTTTCAAAATGTTATAACTTCCCCGTTAATATATGAGTTCTGTTTTAATTTGATTCATAGATTTTAAAATTTAAACTTTTAACCTCGATTTTGTATTAAATACTTGCTTTTCTTTTTTATGATAACATTGATTAAACAATTCAAAAGAAATAGAATTAATTAATTATCATTATTAAATTTAAAATTTCACTTTGTAAATATTTAAATTAATTAACAGATATCAAAACACTGATTGTTGAAAAAAAGTGTTAAAAATGAAAAATTGCCACCAAAATTATAAGAATTCACTTAGTTTAATTTTGAAAACAAGTTTTTTTTTTCTTAAAAAAAAGCTAAAGTATTTGACGACGAACAACCATTCAAAATTATTTTTGACACATTTTATAAAAATATGTATTTCCAACTAACTTTTTCAAATTTTATCGAATGAATTTAAACAAAAATGAGCGTTCTTTTTTAAGAAAAATTTTTTTCTTCCTAATAAATTCAAACTACTCTGAACCTCCAACATTAAAAGATTAGATTGATACAAAAACTTAAACGTTATAAACAAACTTTTAAGGTTTTGAGACTTAAAAACAAAGACCTAAATTAAAACCAAAACGTGTATATATACATATAATATTAATGACGTGGCATTCTCCAATAACTTACAAAGTTGAGTGCTGGCTGCGCACGAAAATGGAGTTATAAACTATGGGACAGTTTTAATTCCATTGCTAATTGTCGACATGTATTTGGGTACGTAGTTAATACAAATTAATCTCTATTTTTCTTTTTAATAAGTTAATTAAGTGCGATGCGCTATGAGAAGTGAGAACTACGTTAATTAATCTATCTAATATAATCTAACTTAAATAAATGATGCAATTACTGTTATGTTGATCGACTTTTTGATCACTTTTGCTTGGTATCTAATATCTTCCACCATACATGTTTGATTATCTTTCTTTAGTAATAAATATGAAGAAAATAGCCCATGTACATCTCAAACCTACGACCTACAACATTATTAGCATGAGGCTCTAACCAACGGGATAATAGGCTAATTGATGTGAGATTGATACTTGTTGCTAAATAAATACATGAAAAATGTTGTTGAGTTATACGCATTCGATTGGACTTTTAAATACTTGGTATATTGAAGGGTATGACTATGTAAGTTTGGGTATTTAAAAAAAATGTCTTGATTTGTTATGTCCATCTTCTATTAATAAACTCGTCGTTGGTTTTTTTTTTTTTCTTTTTTCCAATTCAATAATTTGAAGATGAAATAATTCAAATATATAACCTACCTGTTAAGGTTATGTTCAACACATGACCTAATGATTGAGTATGCATGTTAATCGTTGATCAGTTAATGCACTAATAAATTTGAAAATATTATTATTTTATAACAACAAACGTTGTTATGAAAAAAAATGTGGGTATGACTATTTGATCGTAAGGACAGTTGAGAGTACATGTCAATTTGCACTTTTGACGTGCACATTATGATATCTCTAAGGATACATTGTAATTAAGTTCTAGCTTCTACACACTTTGACGTTAGAGTGTTACTAATTAACCATACATAAAGTGGATAAAGTGGATTTATTGTCATTTTTTCATGTTGCTAATATGATTATACTTCTCAAGTTTATGCCAATCATAAGTAAATGAGAACAATACTGTTCTTATTTTCATCAATTATAATTTAACCAAATATTCGTAGAACAAGAATATCATAGTATTTCAACATTAGTTATATTATTGGAAGAAAACTAAAATAAATGTCAAGTAGATTTGTTAATTCAAACACGTTTAACTCGATAGAAAAGATTTTACTCATTATCTTTTTCAAAAGTCAATGATTCAATGACTAAATTGAGCATTGCTCAATTTTTCTATAACATGTCTTAACAGCTCATGTATGTTTATAATTCAAATCTCTCTAATTCCTATTTTAACTATATAAAAAATTTCAATATATATATACTTATTTATCAAATAATTAAATTTTTTTTTTTTGTTGAACAACGATGAGACATCTTTATCTATAAGAGCTATGTTTGAATTATTGACGAGCATACTTATTTTTGTTAGTACAATAATTAAATGTCAATTTTAAAAAAGAGAGAGAGAGAGGAAGAAGAAGTGACCATGAACAAGTGACATTCTTAGTTACATACATGTGGTAATACTAGATGCATTGCAAGTTGAATCCATTGTTATGCATCCCATCCAATTACGCAGTAAAATATAACAAAACAAATCAAAATATTTACAAAATATAGAATAATATGACTACCAAAAAGTTAATATAGACCACTATTTGTGTCTATCCATATCACGGTAAAATACAAATAAAAGTTTATCTTAATCTATCATAGACAAATTGTAATATTTTCCTATATTTATAAATATTTTCACAAGCCTTGTCTTTTGAAATGATTTTTATGCAACTATTTTTAAATATAATAAAATAAACTATAAAAAATTTCACCAACCACGAATGTTTATCTTTAATCTATCGTAAATAAATCGTAATATTTTGATATATATATATATATATATATATATATATATATGAAAATGGGAAAGCATAGTTTATGTATAGTATACGCCACGTTTAATACGTATCAATGAATCAAGTTACATCGCATGCGCCTAAACAAATGGAAGCATTTCTTGGGCTTCCGATCATATTCCTTTAACAATTTCATTCGACGTTAAGGAAAAAGAAAATAATAATAATAATAATAATAATAATAAAAAGAGCTTTCTTCGTTTATCTCATTTAATACAAAAAATTCTTTCATCCCCTTTTCATATTTTTCATCCTTAGTAATGGCAGTTGTAAGGAGAAAACCGAAGCATTGACGCACCAGAAATCTCACTCCCCCCTACCCCACGCGGACCAAAGCACCACTGTGTACAATCCAAGCTTCAGATCTGAAAACTCATCAGATCTCATTTCTCCGGCCGCCGGTTTCTCTTTCGTTTCCGGTAACCAATCAATCATGGAAGAGTTCCTAGACAATATACCTCCCATGGATCTGATGCGTTCCGAGAAGATGACTTTTGTTCAGCTCATTATCCCTGTTGAGTCCGCTCATCGAGCCATTTCATATCTTGGCGAGCTTGGCATCCTTCAATTTAGAGATGTATGTTTCCAATTCTTTGTATTGTACTAATTTTGTCATTTTGTTTTATCTTTAATTGATAGAGGAGAGAGATTTGTTGTTGTGTTTTTATGCTATCTTCACTGTAATTTTTAGAATTTTAGCGTGGATGTCAAGATTAAGGCGTTTTTACTATGTTTTATCGGTATTCTCGTGGTAGAATTGCTGGTTTTGCCGTTCAATTCTAGAATTCAATACTTTGGATTTTGATTTATTAGCGGTTACTGGAAATTTGGATGGATATTGAACTCTAATGTTAGTTTATAGGTTTACTTGGTTGCTGAAGTGTTGGTGGGAATCTAGTAATTGTGTGAGAGTGTATGTTCAATGCAATTTATGTTTAAGTTTCACGATCTCAGAATTGCACCACAAATCACCAGTTGGATTTATGAGTAATGGGGAGACTTCTATGCATTTGACTATTTGAGAATCTAATGGATCAAGCGTCGGGGGATAAGTTATACTTCTTAAAACCACTGTTTGTGTACTATTCAAGTTGCAGTGTCGGATAATCACTGTCTGATAAAATGTTTTAGAAGTAACTCGATTTGCTTATCTATAAATGATTCTTTTTGTTGGCTTGTTGGTGGGGTAAAATTTTCAAATCACAATTTTCTTTTCTTCCTTGGCAGTTAAACGTGGACAAAAGTCCTTTCCAGAGAACCTTTGTTAACCAGGTAACTACTATACTTTGTAAAGAGCAACTTCTATGATATGTCCGCATTCTGTCGGCAGACTTGATAGGTTTTCTGTGATGTCCACTTCCAAACATTATTGAGTATTGTTTACTGTACATGATTTCGTTCCAGATTTAATTGATTCTTGTAGATGGCATTGCCACATTGGACCACTTTTTTGTTTACCTTTCGAGTTCATGGTTTTCCTTCTTGAATTCAGTTCCCTCTGATCAGCTGTTGGCAATTGATCCCTATAATGGAAACCACCTATCAGTGGCAGTTCATAACAAATTGTTAATTTAGTTGTCACTTCAGTTAGTTTAACTTACTGATTTCGAAAGTACTTTTTAGCGATCAACATAAATGGCGGCATCTCAAATGTTCATAAATATTAATCGTTTTATGGTTGAGAGATTTTCACAGGTAAAGCGATGTGCAGAGATGTCAAGGAAGCTAAGATTTTTCAAAGATCAAATCAGTAAAGCTGGTGTACTGGCATCTACACGCCCAATTCTTCAAGAACATATAGAGCTAGAGGATTTAGAGGTAGATTTTAAGCATTCCCCTTTCCTGCCTCTGCATTCAAATGCTTGATTAGTTGGTGGTTTCCTGCCTCTGCATTCAAATGCTTGATTAGTTGGTGGTTATGTAAAGTACCCGTAAAACAACTAAAATACAATATATGCTTGATCAGATATTGTTAGAGACCTTCATGACAGCATTATTGGTTTTGCATAAAATTTTTTTAGAGGACTCAAAATTTTGTGATGTGTGGTCCTTTTGTAAGCTTGTTTGTTAAAATTTTCTTTCCTTGCCTTCTAATATGGCGAACCCATTATTTATTCCTAGGAAAGGTTTCCTTTTAATAAAAAGGCTCCAACTCTGTGTTGCTGCCAATAATACATTGTTTGCAAAACCTGTAGCTTATTTCAAAGTATATAGCCTCACTAACACAAAAAAATGGATATATACATTGTGTTTCCCAACCTTTATGACGTTTAGAATTTTATATATAAAAATATATTATTTCAAATGCTCGATACATTTTATTTTTAATATTTTTTATGCAGAACACCATAAATACATTAACTAACTTGTAATTAGGTTTCAAAGAATGTTTTATCAAACATCTCTCTTGGAATATGAAGGAAATAAAGGTAGTTATATAATTTTCTAAAAGTTATCTACTGAATAGATAAAACTTAATTAGCAATAGAAATGATACTGTGTTCATCAATTTAATTTGATTTATTTTATTGCCCCCCTCCCCCCCAAAAAAAAAAAAAAAAGAGTAACGGAAACAGAAACTTTTGGAAATAAATGAATGTGTGCAGAGGGGAGAGAGGTTCCTTATCCACCGTCTTTAGTGGAATGTGGGTGGGAGTGTGGACGAGATGCCAATTTATATGGTATTCAGGATTGATGTATGTAATAACTCATTAAGTGATTGCACAAGCTAGGAATCTCCTATACACATCAACAATGCCAAATTGCATTATTGCCTGAAGACGGGACAAAACACCCTCAATAGTATGTCAGGACTGCTTTCCTTTAGCATTTAATTGCATTTTCTGGGTTTATTTATTGTCAGATACGACTGGCTGATCATGAGCACGAGCTGATTGAAATGAACTCTAACAGCGAGAAACTTCGACAGTCATATAATGAACTATTAGAATTCAAGATGGTATTGCAAAAGGTAAATTGATTGGCCTCCTGATCCTCCGCTTAATTTCTTTTCATGAATTTTGAATTTGGTTTTGGTAATGTTCTACCATGTGACAATCATACAATACTTGTATCCCTAGTATCTAAATTAGTAAAAACCAAGTATTGATCTTCCTGACATTTTTTGGGGCGTAACTTCTTTAATATTTTCTGTCTGGCAATTTCAGGCAAGCGTCTTTCTGGTGTCCAGTAATAGCCATTCAGTTTCTGAAGAAAGGGAGTTGAATGAAAATGTTTTCTTGAATGATAGCTACGTTGAGGATGGATCATTACTTGAACAGGTAGATTTTTCTTACTTTAATCAATGTAGCTCCTATGTGTAGCTATCTGATTACCTGCACACTGTACTATTTTGTAGGAAATTAGACCTGGACCATCCAACCAATCTGGTTTGAGATTTATTTGTGGAATTATTTGTAAATCCAAAGTTCTTAGATTTGAAAGGATGTTGTTTCGAGCGACAAGGGGAAACATGCTTTTCAATCAGGCACAAGCAGATGTACAGATCGTGGATCCCATATCTATGGAAATGGTCTTCTCCTTACCCTTGACTTTATTTTTTGGTTTGAGGATTAAGGCCTATTGTGCAACCTCTTTTTACTTTCCAATTCATTTTGTTGTGGTTAGTTGTCATGAAAGGATGCATTTAGTTGAAATTTTGGTTTCCTTGAGATTTGTTTACTAACCAGGGGCTTCTTGCACTATTTATTCTGAGATTCCTCTGTATTCAGAATTTTCCCAAGGAACTGAGGAAGAAAATTGAATGTAACAAGGTTCATTGACATAGTTTACAAAGAAAAATAGGTTCATACCAACGGGAAACCCTTTTGAAATTTAATTTTCTCGTCTTCATATGGAGAGTGGAATATCTGAAAATAAAAATTTCTAATTCCTTGCTTTTTTTATCAAATACTTTTTGAAATAAATATTTTCCGTCAGCCATTGTTATTGATACCTATGTGCTTATCATTGCAGGTTGAGAAAACAGTCTTTGTTGTGTTTTTCTCTGGGGAGCAGGCTAGAAACAAAGTTTTGAAGATCTGTGAGGCTTTTGGAGCAAATTGCTATCCTGTTCCTGAAGATGTAACCAAACAGAGGCAGATAACTAGAGAAGTGAGTTGCTTTTTTGCAAGGTTGTTGAAAAAAATTGCATAGATGGTCTACATTTTGTTTTTCTTCTGAAAAAAATATGTTTCTGGTTCTAACAAAATTCTAAAGAATTTCATCCTTTAGTCCGCTTATTTGAATAGGCAATGCGTCAGGACAAACTTTTAATCTTTACTTGAAGTAATTAAATCCTGGCCTACTATCAATAGTATTATGCCAGCTAGAAAAATTTTAAATACATCAATTAATATAACACAATTCTAAACTTTCTACACGTTTATTTGATTTTCATTCCAAAAGTATTGTTGACACTTCAATTTGTATGGGGCTGCAGGTGTCATCTCGCCTCACGGAACTTGAGGCCACTTTAGATGCTGGGATCCGACACCGAAACGAGGCTCTTGCATCAATAGGGTTTCACTTGATTAAATGGATGAATATGGTAAGATGTAATAGACGTACAGTTGCTTCTCTTTTGATCTGAAACTTCTTTCAAATTTTGACATGTGCACATTGAGTCATTGACAAGTTTCTAATCCTTGGAGAAATTAAGTTGATCTTTTGACCTCAGGTGTGCATAGTTTTAAATTGTTCACCATTGTGATATTTGCCTCCCATTTTTTCACAGGTAAGAAGGGAAAAGGCTGTATATGATACGTTAAACATGTTGAATTTTGATGTCACTAAAAAATGTCTTGTTGGAGAAGGATGGTGCCCCATCTTTGCAAAAACTCAGGTACCAGTTCATTATAAAATTCTTAGGTGTCATTACATTGGCTAACCTAGCTTTGCAGTTGGATATATTGTTTATTGTCCTATTTCGTCGAACCTTTTTGTTGTTAACATTCTAGGAATTTTTGTTCCAATAATAATTTTGCAGATTCAAGAGGCACTACAGCGAGCAACATTTGATAGTAGTTCACAAGTGGGGATAATATTTCATGTGATGGATACAGTTGAATCCCCTCCTACATATTTTAGAACCAATCGTTTGACAAATGCTTTTCAAGAAATTGTTGACGCCTATGGGTGAGTCTTGTTGAGACTTGAATTATTAAAGCTGTATTTGATAATGGTTTTGTTTTAAAAAATTATACTTGTTTCTCACCATGTTTTCTTAAATATATTTTTCACCTTTTTTAAAAGACATTGGTACTAAAATCCAAATTAATAAGTGGAAACAAGTTTCTGAAAGTATTGAGCTTTCAATCTATAAAAATGGCAACAAAAAAAATATACATCTTGTGAAATCTTGGGAAAAATCACAAAAAAGATTGTGAACTAGAAAAAAAGCGAAATGACAAGGGTTCTGTATCGAAATCCAAATTACCAATACTGTCTAGGAATTAGAATGACATCTAATGGGACAGTTGAAGAGGTCAGGAGTATGTGGGAATCAACGACTGACCTCGTTTGGGTAGTTTGTCCATGGCTGTAAGTGCGATGATGTGCCAGCATTGTATGGGTGCAAGTATTAGGTTATATCATCCTCCTTTATGGTCCTTGCAGCATGTAAGTGGCTTGTAACTCGTAAAATTTGTGGAACATATTGTTTTGGATAAACTATATGCTTTTAGTCTTTTATGCTGATCTAGACTTATTGGAGTTTCAGTTTGTGTGTGGTCAGTAGAGTAGATACTTTTTTTGTCACGTATATTTTACTTCCGGTTCTACTAATTATAGTATTGAATGTAACATTTTAATTTGAAATTGCAGTGTTGCTAGATATCAAGAAGCAAATCCTGCAGTTTACACTGTTATTACGTTTCCATTCCTATTCGCAGTGATGTTTGGGGATTGGGGTCATGGAATATGCTTGTTGCTTGGAGCTTTGGTTCTTATAGCTCGTGAAAGTAAGCTCAATAATCAGGTATCCAATATTTTTCTTCAATATTATAGTTATACTAAAATTTTGACTAATGGTCAGAAGAATAATGTTAGTTTGCTGTTTTTTCTTTAAAAATATGAAACTTCAATGCTAATACACCATGAGTTGTGGTATTTCACCCATTACTACTTCTGTCCACGAGGACTAGAAAAGCATATGTTAAGAATTTTAATGATTTTAGCTTCATTTTGTTTGTTTGTTTGTTTTTGTTTTTTTTTATGATAGAAAGCTTCAATTGTATCTTGTATTTTGTAATTTGAGCATTAGACTCATTTCATTGTTTCCATTAAAAGAAAAAAGAAAGCATTAGACTCATTTCATTGTTTCCATTAAAAGAAAAAAAGAAAGCATTAGACTCATTTCATTGTTTCCATTAAAAGAAAAAAAGAAAGCATTAGACTCATTTCATTGTTTCCATTAAAAGAAAAAAAGAAAGCATCTTTGTTCGAATGCGAAGGAGGCCTAAAAAAGAAAATGCCACGGGCAGAAGTGTGAATTACAAAAAACTTGAAAAAGCCTCACGATGGGCTGGAAGCATGCTGCTCTTTTTCCCCTCCTTTTCTTCTTCAAGCATCGACATGTCACCCTTTGGAATTTTGGCGTGATTTCTTCTGCTTATCACACGGGCTTTGAAGAACCTTGATTTAATCCTTATTTTTCTCATGACTTTTCTAATTTCTCCTGTTTGGTGAGAGTGCTCAATTTCTACAAAATAATCAAATATTCTCGTGAACTCACAAAATCAAACACAAAACTAACAAAATATGAGCCTGAAAAACAACACATTATATGTGCTATCAAGGGAGTCAATTGAGGAGCTTATCCTCTATCGGCTGAAGGCTTGTTTTTGTTGTTGGCTGGGGGTGTGCTATTTTGTGGGGGCTTTCGGGTGAGAGAAACAGTCAAACTTGTTTCTAGGCACCTTTGTAACCATTCGCTTCTCTTATATATCTCGACGGGATTCCTTTCTTTTAGTTTTTTTTTTTTGTGGGCTTTTTGTATGCCCATGTACAATTTCATTTTTTTCTCCAAAGTCAAGTTTTTTTCATTAGAAAAAAGTTTATTTTTATTACTTTTCTTTTCCCTCTTAAAAACTTTTTGCTGAAAATATTGGTAAAAATTGTGTTATTTTTTAAACGCGACTGTTTAAATTTTATTTTCCAATTCTTATGGAATGAAAATCATAGCTTTACAAATTCAAAATTCTGAATATTATATTTCTCTTTGATATTTTTTCAAATCGTTAACAATTGAGGTGAATCCTCATTGTTAGTTATTGCAGTCTAGATGAAAGAAATCTGTAGAATCAATTATCATACCTTGCAGAACGTCACTTGCTTTCATTTAGAAAAAGCACTTGTGAAGCAGAAGCTATTAAACTCACTCACCCGGGGAGTTCGCAAAGCAGGTGACCGTGTCAACCTTCCTTCACTACTATCATCAACCGGGATGATGCGTTGCTTATTTCATGTCAGTTAGAGAGCTGCATCTAAAGAAAAATCTTCATTAAAACTTCAATTGCTTTAGGGATAGAAAAGGGTGAAAACTGATGAAATCGAGCCATGAGGTGAAAGGATAAATGGATCTTTAGCCAATTGGTCGTTTCTGATTCCAGTCTTATAAACCTGTTGATGAAACAGGTCAAAAAGGTTCTTACTATCGTATCCTATCCACAACCCTTAAATGTATCTTTTTCACACTTGGTGGACACTCATCTTTCAGAAGAATATCTAGAGCAACTAACCTTTTGGGATGACAAGGGTTTGAATTTGATCATTACTTGATAACTATCTGAGAACTGTTTAACTGAAAATGTACTTGGTCATCTGGAACTTTATTTGATTGCTTCGGTAATCTACATGATTCTGAATAAATAACAAATTATCTCTGGAGTCTCTGGACTACCTATTTCGTAATTAGGTATCCTATATATGGTAACATTACCTAATATGTATATCTAATTGTAACCAGAAATTAGGAAGCTTTATGGAGATGCTATTTGGTGGCCGCTATGTCCTTCTTTTGATGTCCCTATTTTCAATTTATTGTGGGTTGATCTACAATGAGTTCTTTTCTGTTCCATATCATATCTTTGGTGCATCTGCTTACAAGTGTCGAGATAATTCATGCAGGTGATCCTTTGTTGCCCTTCGTAATTTTTAAGGTTAAATAAACAATCTAGTGTCAGTTTATACCGATGATTGTTGAGTTTAGAATGTGATGATTTTAATTATGGTTGGTCATTGACAGTGATGCCCACACTGTTGGCTTAGTTAAATTCCGCGATCCCTATCCATTTGGTGTTGACCCAAGCTGGCGTGGAAGTCGTTCAGAACTTCCTTTCCTGAACTCTCTTAAAATGAAGATGTCTATCTTGTTGGGTATAGCTCAAATGAACTTAGGGATCATATTGAGTTATTTTAATGCCCGTTTTACTGGAAGCTCAATCGATATCAGGTCTGTACTTTCACCTTCAGTTTTCACATTTGTCCTTTTAAAATGCTGTCTCTCTTTAAATAGGGGAGGCAGACTAAAAGGAAACTCACACAATGCTATATTATCAGGTACCAGTTTGTACCACAAGTGATCTTCCTTAACAGCCTTTTTGGATATCTTTCTCTTCTCATTGTCATCAAGTGGTGCACTGGATCTCAAGCAGACCTCTATCATGTGATGATTTACATGTTTTTAAGCCCATTTGAGGATCTTGGTGAGAACGAATTGTTTTGGGGCCAAAGACCTCTTCAAGTATGATCTCAGACTTTGGTTTCTATTGTTGCTGACCATCTAAACTTAATGTTCTGTCCTGACGTATATGCAATGCTCAATATTGCAGATTATATTGTTGATGTTGGCTATAGTTGCAGTGCCTTGGATGCTTTTTCCTAAACCCTTTATTTTGAAAAAGATGCACACAGAGGTATGCTAGATCTTACAGCTTTTAATACTCTCCTGTGGCATCACATACAACCTTTTTTTTAATGTTTTGAAACATTTTCTGACTAGTCAAGCTGGTATATGTTTCCTTTCGAGTTAGATATTTTTGCGCGTTATGAAACTTGAAATGTTTTTTTGGATGATTCAATACTTCCAGAGATTTCAAGGCCGTACTTATGGAATGCTTGGAACCTCTGAGATTGATCTTGAGGTGGAACCTGATTCAGCAAGGCAACACCAAGAGGACTTCAATTTTAGTGAGATTTTTGTTCACCAAATGATTCACTCCATAGAATTCGTCTTGGGTGCAGTTTCAAATACAGCATCGTATCTCCGACTTTGGGCTTTAAGGTACTCTAATGGTGTTGCTATTTCTTCGGAACGTCCATCCATCTCAAATTTTAATACGGCTGAGCCTTGTATTTGTTGCTTTGTACAGCTTGGCACACTCAGAACTGTCAACAGTTTTCTATGAGAAAGTACTCCTCTTAGCTTGGGGGTAAGTTTATGATTTCCTTCTCTTTTCCATTACCATTCTTAATACTCACCTCTTCCAATATGCATAATGAAGGAAATATAAAGGATCTTTACACGCGTAAAATGCATGCCATATATTTATTTCCCCTTAAGCCACGTGTACGTACTGGTTGGTTAAAACTCTGATGAGGAGAATTATAGGATAAGTACAACTTAAATTCAGTTTAATTTGTTACTTTAGAATAATTAGTTGTTAATTAGTTATCTTCGTATTTAGGTTAATTAGTTGTTGTTTAGAGAGATTTCCTCAACCTCAAGGGACGGATTTTTCTTGTTTGATCATGAATTTGGCTTAATATCTATACCACCGCATCAAATTCTAGGGATGGGCATAGCTGAAGAAAAATATGAAATGTTTTCTACTAATTTTTTAGGTTATCGCGTTGCTTGAGACGAAACCAAGTTTTGTACAAGTACTGATATTGTTGTGGCAATAGGTATGACAGCTTTGTCGTTCGGCTGATTGGTTTAGCTGTTTTTTCGTTTGCAACTGCTTTCATACTTCTTATGATGGAGACCCTTAGTGCCTTCCTTCATGCCTTGCGTCTTCATTGGGTTGAGTTTCAAAACAAGTTCTACCATGGTGATGGCCACAAGTTCAAACCTTTTTCTTTTGCCTCCATCGACGAGGACGAGGATTAAGCAACTCACCGCAGTTCTTCGAAAAGGGCAAGAGCGAGCTAGAAGGACGCCGAGCGAGGGACCTAAAAAACTAACATTTATAGAAAAAGAAAAAAGAAACCATTTTGTTTGGCAGAGTACTAGTGATACTTTGATCTGACAGTCGCGATCCCCGATTTTGACTTAGAAATATGAAATCCTGGCTCATTCTTTGGATCTGCTCACGTGAAAAGGGTTCAGCTTACGACCATGGCAATCTTTCTTGGAGATATAGTTTTTTCTTTTCTTTTCTTTTCTTTTCTTTTCTTTTCTTTCATATTCTTATATGAAAAATTGAAATTTAGTTCAGTTGATGTAAAGAGGAGCCGGGGATATCTTCTTCTATCATACATCTTGTAGTTTTTTCTTGTATTTTTGGCTTCTTGAATAGGAATTTACATAAAAATGAACACACAGAAAATCATGTGTGAATTTTTTTTTTCTTCCAGATACTTGTGCCTTTATTTCTATTTTTCAGAACGTAATTGTTAATTCCTCTCAAAGTTTTCCTCAAATATATTTGTAAGATTTTATCATTCTAAAGTTGCTTTTCCAATAAGATGCCATCTATTTATTTGTGGTTGTTTTTGTTCTTCCACTTTTATTTTTGGAAAATTAGCAAAGTTTTAGGTTCAAACTTCAAACATTGTATTGTGAAAACCCACAGGACCCATCATCCCTCTATCTCACCATTACACTATAACGCGAAAACATTTTCATTTATTACTTTGCTATCGATATCCATCTCTCTTGCCCTTAAAGAGAAAACTCAATGTTCAATTATTTTAACAGGCCATGCCATCGATGATGTTCTTGGCATCTTTATTTTCTCGATCGAACTTTCAACAATTCCATGCAACATGAATTTTACATAATGTAGTGGAAATTCTAAAGTTACTCTCAACCATATCAGTGTTTAGAAGGTTATAACAAATTATTACGAAAAATAATGTTCTTTGTGGGTAAAAACCAGACGCACGATTTAGATGGTCTATGTCACGCCAATTTTAGTTTAATAGTTGAGTTTGATTTCAATTCAATATCTAGAACATTTCTAGAATTTTATTATTTGAATTTTGAATTTTGTTTCGATTTGGTTCTTATATTTCAATGTTTTCATTTTCTCTCAATTTTTTTATAAAACAATTTCGAAAATAGAAAAAACTCATAGGAAAATAGAAAAAGTACCAAAAATGTCCTGTCAATTATGCCGTCAACAACGCACGCGTAATATTTATGTCCCGTCAATTATGCCGTCAACATCGCACGGCTAATATTTACAATAATTTAGATTTGGCTATTGGTACACAATCGTTATTTATATATGACTCCAATTTATTTTTCAATTCTATCGTCTAATTTTGTTAAGTTTAAATTTGGTTACACGATTCTTTACATTTAATCGTTTAGATTTGGGTCCGATTTCTTTTTCAAATCTTGGTCGTTTAGATTTGGCAGATTTTTTAAAATTCTTTTGCTACATAATTGTTTATTTTTTTTTATACGATGGTTTAAATTTGGTTAAGCTGTTTAAATTTGGCTAAACGATTTTTTAAAATTCTTTTGCTACAATCATAGATCGTTTAAATTTGTGATTTTTTTAAATCTTTAAAAAAAATCTAATTTTTTTTAAAATGTTTTGGTACGATCGTTTAAATTTAGGTTTAGATTTGGATTTAGATTTGGGTTTGATTTTTTTTCAAGATTTTTTAGATTTGCTATTTTTTTTGTACACGAGAAAAAAAGAAGAAAAATAATTGAAAGAAATCACAGCGAAAAAAGAAAGAAAATAAGAAAGAAGATGGAAAGATTTAAATTGAAAAATAAGAAAGATTAAATTGAAAAATAAGAAATATTATGGAAAGAAACAGAAAAAAAAAAAGAAAGAAAGACGATGAAATAAATCGTAAATAATACAAAGAAATGGCAAGAGGAAGAAGCGATTTTACAAAGAAGGAGAAAAAGATGAAAGTATAAACCTAAAATATTTGTTATCATTTTGTTACACGGGTGTAAATCCTTTAACATTTTGTTATTTCCCTAAAAAGAACTTATTTTCTGTCTTCAATGTATTTAAATAATTAAATAAATTATATTAATTAAATTTCACTATTTTTTATTACTTTTAACTTAATTTAAAATTTTAATTCTAATTACTTCAAATTAATAAATAAACGTTGGTATGTGAGTACTTTATTAAAAATTAAAATTATTTAGTGATTAAAGGTGCATTTTTAATACATTTTACATGGTTTGATTTTGAAATCGAGTCCTTTTTTAGATAATTAGAGTATTTGGTAATTACTCATAAGTATATTTTAAATCATTTTTACCAAAAGAGTTTTAAATAAAAATGAGTTCATTAGAAAACATTTTTTTTAAGTCGATCCAAATGATCTCTTAATTAAAATAAAATTCAAACCTTAAGGTAAAATCGTAACATTTGATGCTTAGAGATTAAATTTTGATTGCTTATTACTTCTTTCAAAGATTAAAGAAAGTTGTATACTCGAGGATTAGTGGTTTGGCGATCTACTGTATTTTTACCATTTCTTCATATACTACCCTATTTTTGTCATTATTTTCCAAAAAAAAAACCATATTTCTGAAAATAATCCAGTTTAAATTTGTAGAAATCTATTATATGTAACGATTATGTTAAAGGTACACTCTAACTCTAGAAAGAAGAATCTCTTAAAATTCACCACGTGGCGACGTCAGATAGTGGTACATGTTTTTGTTTAGTTTAAAAAGAAAAAAAAAAAAACAGATATAGTGTTATTTCATCGCATTCTTTCATTAGAAATTTGTTTGTTTTGTTTGGGGAAATAGACTGAAATTCATGTGGGAAAAATCATCATCACGGAATGAATTCTTGTTATCAAGGAATGAACTCTGACTTCGCTGAAATTTGCAACAGAGAAATCGGTATTGTTCCATCAAGAAACTTCTCTCGCAGATTCATTGCTTCAGAGGTTCTTCAAATTTCTTCCTTTAACTCTAATCTCATTCTCAATCCTTTCACTCGTGATCGATTAAATTTTGATTTTGGAGTTAATTACCTCACTTCTTCCTTCAATTCTCCTTTTAATTTTGCAATGCAGACTAATGTAAAACAGCTGAATCTTGAACACAAGTTAAATGGTCACAATGGCTGTGTAAACGCCGTCGAGTTTAACTCCACTGGCGATCTTCTTGTGTCCGGTTCCGATGACTGCAAAGTCATACTCTGGGATTGGGCGATAAATTCTAAGAGGTTTTCGTATCCTTCTGGTCACCTCGACAACATATTCCAAACCAAAATTATGCCCTTCACTGATGATCAGAAAATAGTAACTTCAGCTGCGGATGGAAAGGTGATTTTGTGTAATAAAAAATGACATTTCCTGTCATTTATACCATTTTGTTGTTGCTTTTGTATTTTTGTTCATGTGGCTGGCGGTTTTATACTGATAGATGTTGGATGGATTTTGAAAAACTGGGGTTTAATGGTGCATCCAAGGATTTAGAGAGGAGTACCTAAAATATGGCCAGCACATTGAATAATTTGTACAGGAATAAGGGGTTCTATTGCTTAGGCTTTTATTCATTTTAGGTCATTTATCTTTGTGGCTTTGGCTTTGTTGTCTTGAGTGTCTTCCATTCACTTTCAACTTAATGGACTTTGGTTGATGTTCGCTTAAAAGATAGTTAAATAATGTGGATTGTTAAGCCTTTAAGAAAGAAATATTTCTAACTTGTAATCTAGGCCGATCAGTCCTCATCGATGAGCAACTGTTTTTACCATTAGCTTCCATGCAAAAATCACTTCTATATCAGGAATTATATTCTTTCTCGTGTCTCCAGCATCGTTTTTTTGGTCCATCTTTTGCCTTTATTCCTGCTCCGTGTTGAGTAAAAAATAACTTAATTATTATATATGGAGAAGAAGATCAGGTTTTGCTGATGGTACTGGCTGATAGAAGACAGAACGGCAAGTGTGTATTGAAAAATTAATGTGTTGATGGTTATAGATTGTAGGAGAATGATTTGGTTGTACTAGAGCCATTGTTTTTGTTCGTATTATGTCTGTAGTTTCCATATTGTTAATCAGTTAGGTGTGTGATCTGATTTTGGCCCAACTTGTATTCTCTAATACTCTAAAAGTTGGGAATGTTATCAACTTGAATGCTTGTTTTTTTCCTTTCCCTCTTTCATCCAGGTAAGACTTGGGCAAGTCTTGGGTGATGGCAGAGTTATTACCCAAATGTTAGGGGAGCATCAAGGCTCTGTTCATGAACTTGCTGTGGAGCCTGGAAGCCCTCACATGTTTTACAGCTGCGGCGAAGACGGTCTTGTGCAGCATGTAAGTGAATCTGCTGTATGATCCTCTATTGAAGCTTTTTAATTCCATTTGATGTGGATAACCTTTTTATTCTAATTTTCAGTTCGATTTACGCAATACTTCTGCAAGAAAACTTTTCTATTGCACCACCTTTGCCGAAAGAAGCAAGCATCCTCCTAAGACTGTTGAACTGAACGCCATTGCAATTGACCCAAGAAATCCAAATTTCTTTGCATTGGGTGGTTCAGATGAATATGCACGCTTGTATGATTTGAGGAATTGCCGAGGTGATGTTACAAGTTCCAATAGAGTTGTTGATACTTTCTGTCCACACCATTTGATCCAAACTAACAATTTCCACATCACGGGATTGGCTTTCTCAAATTCGAGTGAGCTGCTAATAACTTACAGTGACGAGCTTATTTATCTGTTTCAGAAGAATATGGGGCTAGGCCCCTCACCATTGACTGTCTCGTCCGAGAATTTGTTGCGGGAACTTAAACGGCCACAGGTTTACTCTGGACACAGAAACTCAGCAACAGTTAAAGGGGTGAATTTCTTTGGCCCTAATGCAGAATATATTGTGAGTGGCTCCGATTGTGGTCATATATATATTTGGAAGAAGAAGGGAGCTGTACTTGTGAAGTTAATGTTGGGTGATCATGATGTCGTAAATCATATCGAGCCCCATCCACACCTGCCTATTCTTGCTACGTGTGGCATTGAAAATAATATAAAAATTTGGACCCCCATGGCTAGTGATGTTCCTCCTCTGCCTGATGACATGGAACAAGTAATATCACCTCTCTATGGGCATTGTCGCTACGGTCCATTCTTCTCTCTCGTTTACTCCTAGTAAATTAGGACTTTACATTAACGCAAAAACTTGAGTTGGTAGGCGTAGCATATTAAATCTTTTATGCATATTCTTAATGCTCTCTCTAATTAGTTTTTTTACTACTCGTATTCTACTCTTCTTCAATAATTGCTTTGCTGTCTACCTATTTCGCATCAAGAAGAATATATACTAACAAAACTTGCTCGTTCTTGATCAGTTGCAATTATCAGGACAAACCACGAATTTTAAAGAAATGAGACATGGAATTTAGGACTTCAGTTTTCTTAGATATCTTATTATACATTTGTCATTGACCAGATAATGGAGTCCAATAAGCAAGGAAGAGAAGACCACTCACGAGTGACCCTTACTCCTGATGTTATCGTTCATGTCCTGCGCCTGCAAAGAAGACAAACATCTGTATTTACGGAAAGACGATACAACCCAGCCGATATCAGCAGTGATGAAGAAAATGAATGGGAAGCTTATAATCTAGAAGTCCTAGATGGCAATGTTTCTCTTGAAGAAGATTCCACAGAACATGCTTCCGAGTGTAACATCAGCTAGAATTACTCATTAAGTGTAAGCTCCTGGCCTCTTCACTTGCAAATTTTGCATTGCTGCTCATCAGAGTGATTTTGCTTCCTCGCTATGTTGTGCTTTTCTTTCTATTAATATTTAGGTTTAGTTTCTATATAGATCCTAAGTTTTCAAATGCTACACATTTGGTTCCCAAATTTTGAGTTTGTTTTCAATTTAGTCTTTAAGTTTCAAAAGGTACAACTTTACTTTTGTGATTTGAGTTTGGTTCAATTTGGTTCTTAGGTTTCTACTTTTAACCTCGACTTTCTTTCAAGGACCAAATCAAAATACTCCAATCTCAAGGTAAAATTGCAAACATTTTGAAACTTATGGGCTAAATAATTGAAACTAAACCCAAAACTTAATAACTGATGTGTAACATTTTTAAATCGGTAGATAGACCAATTAGAAATTAAACCCAAAACCCGAGTTACTTTTCCTTCTTTTCTTTCCTTTTCTTTAGGGGAATGAACAATGCTATAGGTCGAATGTGACGTGACAAAGACAGAATTACATAGAGTGAAGAAACAATCTTGCATCTAACCATCATAGATTGACCTAATGGTAAAAGAGGAGACATAGTCTCAATAACTATCTAGAAGGTCAACGGGCGTAGTTTGGGAGAATGAATTTCACCGTCAAGCATGTTTCATTCTTCAATCTTCAAGCAAGTTTCACCCTTTTGATTGCTTGGAACTACTCAGATAGGTCAATTTTGATTCGTTGACACTATTATATGAACTTTCTCTGTAATAAGTGAGGTAGAGTAGGTCTGATTTAACCTATTAATAATACGAAATTGATTAAGACATATATCTTCAACCAAGAATATAGTTCTTACTCAATTGATTAGGATGCTTCAACCAAAAGGTTAGTTAACGTGGTAGGATTAGAGTCAAATAGGATATCTAGGTTAAATCCTTATGATTAGGATTATGATTAGTTTTCTTGATTTATTGGGACTGGGATTAAGATTAGTTTCTTTGTGTTATTAGGATTACGATTAGTTTGTTTTACTCTTCTCTATGGATAGAGGAATTGTCTTCTTGTATCTACAACTCTTGATTCATAATTAATCGGATTCTTGGACAGGCTAGATCAATTAAGAAAACTAATCCTAATCTTAATCAATTAAATATCTAAACTAAATATCCTAATTTATTTTAATCCTACTACATCATTAGTAGTTTCGGTACACACATTCTATGCGTTATTGAACTCAACTCATGTTTAGTATTAGTATTTTCTCGTAATCTTAGTCAAGAAGTTATATACATCTACCCTAGTTGTAGGAAATCTGAATACATAATTTTATTTCATGTTGTCATGTTATTAGTTTGGTAACACGCTTGTTCGAAGGGTTTGATATTAGTATTTTCCTAAACCATAAAACTAAATGTAACTTCTTACTAAAGAGTAGGTTGAATATATACTATTAATAATTAATTTATGAACTTATATTAAAAAGTTTATCCAATAATTATTTTACAATATCATATAGAGTCCGCAGTGATGGATCCAAAAATCTAGAAAAAAATGTAAAAAGTGAGACTTTAAACCTAAGTAGAAGGCTTGATGATAGTTTTACCACTAGGCTAATAATTAGTATTGTTATTATATTAGTTATACATAAATCTATAGAGTATAAAATTGGGGTTGGGGTTGGAGGGGGGATTGAGCTCGTTGGACTTATTCTAACGTATTTTAATTTAACTATAATAATTGAATTTCTAATATGTAATGTTGTATTTATTGAAGTTTTAGCCTTTTAATATAAATTTACATCTATAAATTTCTTATTCAAAATCTAAATACAACGAAATGAAAATACAAAATATTTAGAACAAGTCTGAAAAAACATCTTAAAGATGGGTTGATTGGGAGTTGTGAGACTTTGTGTAAGTCTTCCTTTAATATTAAAGTTGCTCATTTGGGGTCGGCTTGACCAAAAAGCAGCCGTCCACATTGAAACCCAATATTGCTTTACCATCACGCCAACATTATTGTTCTATCTTACAGGATGGTTATGTTTTATGATTTATAATTAGAATTTTATTTTTTTATAATTTGATAAATCTGTTGGAAATAGTTTCTATAATATGAACTATTTACTATAGATATTATTTATAAAGGTTTGTCAAATTATAAAAATTAAATTCTGACTTTTAAAACTATGTGAACTAAATTTTTTAGAAACTAAATTTATAATTTAATCTAGGAAAATTACTTGGGTGTATTTTGGATGGTAACTATTTATCTGTCCCACTAAATTTATCAATTTTTTGTTATTTGTGTGTGTGATGAATAAATAGTAAACTTGAATTTGGTTTTTATATATTTGATTGTTGTAGTTCAGTTAAATCTTACAAATCATTTAGGTTATGTGAGCACATTTCTAAAAAAGTTAAGAAATGGTTTGTGAAGTTTGATTAAGAGGATTTTGAAATTGTTAAAACATTTTTATCATTTTTAAAATATTTAATTGAGTGGATTTAGTTATTCAAAACTAATAACATGAAAATTGCATTTAAAAAGTTAAAAATTTAACTATTATATTCATTCTGAGTAATAAAAAAAAGTCATATTTAATTATATAGTAATTTTGAATACCCTCGTTTTAATAATTTCTTAATCACTTTAAATGGTGTTGTTATGCTCAAATTAGCAAGTGCATGAACTTTTAAGTAAATTTTGGTTTGTTGTATGTACTACCTACAACCTCACGTGTTCTTTAATACTCTTACAACTCATCAAACCATATTAGTGGATTGACCAAAATAGACTTATGAATCTATATTAGAATAGATACAAATTAAATAGTATAGTAGTCTATCTTAGTCTATCGAATCTATCAATTGTGATGTTTTGTTATATTTATAAATATTTTTAAAAGTTTCCTCGTTTAAAATAATTTTCCAAACTAATATAGTATTATTAGCATATTTTTATTCCTGTTTTTAATAATTAAACCAAAGTTTATGAAGAAAAGAAAATGTATGCCATAATGCCAAAGAAAGGTAGGCTGGTGAAGGCTACCATGGAATCTTCTCTCAACAACATTTTTCATCATATTACATTCAATTAAATTTGGCTCTATAAATACAATTTCTTAAACCACACATTCAATATACCAAAATTTGCTCTTATTTTGTCTACTTTATCTTTACTTTTATTTTATTTTATTTTATTTTTTCCCATTCAAAGCTAAACTTAGCCATGTCCTTTCCTTCATCTTCTTCAAAAATTAGGTCAAACTCAAACCACCAACCCAAAAGAGGCAGTGTTAAAGCTCAAATTTTTAAGAGCTTTTACATTTTCATGGTGTCTTTAACCAAGTCCATGGTGGAATTTGTAGTTGCTAATTGAAGAAACTGCCATGGCTGCAATTTCCTTGGTTCATAAGTGTTTTCTTTTTACGAAATTATTATAGTTTAGTTGGCATAGAGGACTATTTTCTCGATCGAAATGTTAAAAAGTTTGAATCTCGCACGTGGATAGAAAAGAGAAATGTTTATTTTTTATTTTGTTTTTGTTTTTCATTTTTTGTTTTTTTAAACTTTGTTTCCATGTATATTCATTCTATCCTCATTGATTTTTTCCCTCTTTCTGTTGATCATTAACAAAAGTTTGTAACTTGTTTTGAAATCCAATCATTTGACTTTTTTTTTTGGTCATGTATACTATCATTAAATTCAATGATTTAGATATGAAAAAAATAATACAAAGGTTAGAATAATTATTATGGGATTTATGGTTCCTGTTAGGTATAAAAATTCCAAAACTAAGATTTTTTTTAGTATTGATAAGAAGAGTTTAAGGATATTTTAATCTAACTCGATTCTCAAGAAAATGAGTGTATGTTAATTATCGTGAAAAAATATTTTCAAAACAATATTCAAGTTTGTACCATATGTTTATCCTTTTTAAGTACTAGGGTTGACCTTTTCAATTAAGGGCACGTGAGATGAAAGATTCAAACATGTAACTTTTTGATCGAGATTATATGTCTAAATCGATTTATCTATATTTAAATTGGTCATTGAAGTTTGTATTTTAATGAACTATATTTGCTTCTTATTTCCCACGGCAAGAATGCTTGTGTTTTAGTTTAATTTGCATTCATCTCTATGTTTGTATTTTATATGAATAATTGTTACTTGTAATCAATAAAATGATTGAAAGGTCGGGCTTTTTTATGTCTGGTTATGAGCTAGAACTTGTCTCTATCTTATTGACAATGAACATCATGTTTTAGACGTATGATTTGAATTAAATGATAAATTTGTTACGTATCTAAGTAAGTCCATCGTAGAGTATCAAATATTCAATTCGAATTGCAATTATGTTACACACGAGCTTATTTGATATTTCAGAAGACGAGGAAATGACCATGATTTTGTATAAAAGACCACCCTGTAATTTTTTTTAAATATTGGTTATTGCTTTTTTAAATAAAAATAACAAATGTGTCTTTTTAAAAAAAGAATTAATAATAAAAAATAAATTATTTACACCTTATAAAAATCACAAAAATTCAATATACTCGAATTTTCTACTAAATGTAAATATTTGGTCGATTCTACTATTTTTTACAATTTTCTTTAATATATGTAATGATCGCAATGTAAATGAATTGAATTAAAATATAACCAACAATTCAGATGAATTTAGCTCAATATTTATTTTTGGATTATTCTTTTATAAAAAATAGGAGCTTTTGCAAAAATAATAAAAAAAAATTATAATAATAGAGTTTACGTCGCTACATTTTTTAAATTGCAAAAAGTTACAAATTTAAAAGCAAAACTCTCTCTAATAGCTGTTCGATAGCTCCCTCCAATATATTTACTTAATATGAAAAAAAATGTTTTTTTTACCAATTTCCCAAAATTGAAGCATAAAATTTATTAGATAAAAAAATATTAAAGATTGTTTTTTAAAATAAAGAGATTAGGGAGAACAAGAAAAAAAACACATTTCTAAATTTTAATTTTCTTGCATATATTTCATATATCAATCATTTGATATACCATTCACGTTGGATATAAAATAATCAGATATTGATCAACAAGTATTTGATGAATTTGTTATTATCCATTTATTTTAGCTTAGTTACACATACTTGACACAGATTAAGGTGGCTGCTTACCATTTATTTCATCTGAAAGATATCATAAAAAATCAAATAATTTCATAATTAGTGTTTACATACACATTGTTATTACGCCAATTCGATTAAATGGTGTCACTCATGTCTTTAAATGTTTACATATTAGTTATTGCAGTTTTAACTCATTTGAATGAGAAAAAGAAAAATGAATTCCTTTAAAAGATAAATTTCACTATTGGGAATCCATTCGCACTACAAATAATGCGGTGCTTAACTTAGCCATTAAACAATGTTCATGTTTCTTCAGCTTTCCCGCCATTTTAATTGATTACTCCACCGGATCAACCATTCTAGGGTTTCGCATTTGGCGGGAGACCATAGAACGCGATAGATTGAAGAAGTTGATTGAATGGCGAACAGATCAATTCACCAGATGGGATTACCCAGGTCGATTGCTAACATTTTTGCTGCTCGAAATATTAACACAGCCAAGGTAATGATGAAACTTCGTGGTTCCTCACCATTATTTTGTCGATTTATTCATCCACTTCGTGTTTAATACGCCATAATTAGAAACCGGGGTGAATCCTTTACATTATGTAGTTCATGCGAACAACTTTTAAGTTTCTCGATTTTACCACTTACTGGAAATCCTTTGTTGGAAATTAAACTTTTGCAATGGTTTCTTAATTTAGAGTGAATTCGTAATGTCGCCTATTGAATGGGATTCTCTCTTTTGGGTTCTCTTTCCTGGCTCGGTCAGTTGTTCCTGGTTGCATTATTTTGCTTTTCTTTAGTCTGTTTTAGCAAAAATTTCTGTATAAGTTTATTTGATTTGTTTCAGGAAGCTTTATCCTTAACTGAATTTGAGTTGATGGAGTTATTGGACGTGGGATTGTCGGACGTTGCATCCGCAGTTGCACACATTAGTGAAATTGCTTCTCCTCCTTATCAGACCGTAAGTAATTGATTCTGTTTAATTGGTTAGAGCTCATTAAATTTCTCTACGATGGGGAATATCTTCTGGGTTTCCCACATTTCTGACTTCTGTTGCTTTTAGAAGTGATGTTCTTGTGGCGTCTGTAGGCGCTTTCTCTGATGGAGCAAAGACTTCAAAACGAGCATTTAGCTGGCCATCTTTCCACATGTTTAAAAGGTTTAGATGAGGCCTTATTTGGTGGAATTCCATTTGGTGTCTTGACAGAACTTGTTGGTCCAGCTGGAATTGGCAAAACGCAAGTGTGATTCTTTCCTATTTTTCTGGTTTGTTAATAATTTTTGTTTGTAACGGAAAATTTTCTTGAAAGTGTATCGTTTTTAACTAATTTCTACTGACTCACTACTCTGCTGGTTGTTGGATTTCAGTTTTGCTTGAAACTCTCTTTCTTAGCTGCTTTACCACCGAGTTACGGAGGTTTGGATGGCCGTGTAATATATATTGATGTAGAATCTAAGTTTAGTTCCAGAAGGTATTTGAAGTACACCATCGTATTGGATGATTCTATATTTGCGTAATGGGTGCTTCACTTTTTTGCCTTTTCATATCCTGTCTGTCTGTCTCTCTCTCTCTCCAGGATGATTGAAATTGGTATGAGAAGCTTTCCTGATGTATTTAACAAGAAAGACATGGCAAAAGAGGTATTAAAATAATAAACATTCTCTTCATTTAAAATTTTAATTTACAGTGCTTTAAGATGGATCCATGTCAATTTACATTCCAGATGGCTGGTAGGATCCTTGTTTTGCGGCCAGCATCACTTTCTGAATTCACTGAGAGGTTTGATCAATGACAAAGAATTTTATTTAGCCTAAGCATGTGTTAAGCCACCAATACTTTTCACATATAACCGTAGAAATAAGGGGAAGTGGGCACGTGAGATGAAGGAGGGAAATGCGGGATTAGGGGAACTGAATGGTGGGCCCAGCAGTTTGTTAGGATTGGGGGAAGTTTTAATAGGGAAGATTCAGAGAGGAAAGGGAGCAGAATTTTGTGGAGTAACATCAGGACTAACTCACTCCTTGAGAGATAGGAGGAGTAGTATCAGGTTCCGTCGTTTTGGTTTATGGTTTTCTGTAATTATTTCTCTGTTTTTGATTTGGTTTTGATTGCTGGTTGAAAGTCTTGTGTTCTGGTTAGGGCAGGATTGCTATCGTAGTAGTGTGCTTTGATTTTTCTTTTCATTTCCTATTGTAATTAAGTTTGAATATCAATAAAGTAGAGTCACCATACTTGTGTTCTATCGCCATGTCAATGATTTGTGAGAAAAAATGCTGATGACAACATAAATTAGTCTGCAAATTTTAGCAGAATATGTCTTTTATAAAAAGGAATTGGGGGTATTTGCTACACATGCTCTAGTTACAGATTGGTTCAACTGCAATGTCACCTGAAATAACAGTGAATATTCATATGGAATACGATTGATATGATTGTGAGTATTTAGGTTTTTTTCTTTTTTTTTTGGTATGAGTTAGAGCTCGTTCCTAACTAATGTCCGACGTCTTAGTACCAGAGGGTTTGAGTTTAATTGATCACCTCGTGTCTGGACAGGCATACGTTTGTGGCTCAAATATCAAATATGATGGGAGCACAAATGAATTGGCAATTATACACTTGCTTGAGTTATAGCAATGAGATCTGAATAAGTCTGTATCTACTACTTCTGCGAGAAATTTATTTTGTGCACTTTGACATGCAATGCACAAACTCAGTTCAGTTACCTAATAGAATTGCTGCAAATTATTGAGCATGTTCTCTTTTTCCTCTAACCACGAACCCACGCATTGATATAGCTCTATGGTTATGGATTTTGAGATATATTTTCATAAAATGTCCATGAGTTTACTCAGTTCATTTTTTGTCACATTTACACCTGCCTTGATACAAGTTTCTGCTGTCTGTTTTTCCAGTCTGCACAGAATCAAGGTTTCACTTCTGGAGCAAGAAGTAAAGCTAGTAATCATTGATAGCATGGCTGCTCTTATTACTGGGTAATTTACTTTTTCTCTCTCCTGACTTTCTCTCTATCTTCTGTTCAAATGAGGCTTCTATACCCAGCTTCAGTTGGGGTCTCAATTCTCATTGACATGTATTAAAGTAGCTTCAATTTTACGATATTAAGGTTTCTTTAGTAAATTTTTCTGTTCATTCAATTTTCTAGAGTTCAAAGAGTCATAATTTTGACATGTTTGGTAACCATTTGTTTTTAGTTTTTGGTTTTGTGAAAACTAGGTTTCTTCAGCAAATTGTTGCTGAGTGTTTTCACTACGAATAACCATTTACTTCTTATCATGGTTTTCATTTTATTAACTAAACACTAGAAATCTTAATCAATTTTCAAAAACAAAAACTATTTTTTGAAAACTACTTTTTTCTTTTTTGTTATTAAATTGTAAATTTGGTCTCTTTGGTTTAAAGAAAATTCAAATTTAGTCCCTATGGTTTTAGAAGTTGAAATGTAGTCCTTATGGTTTGATAAAACTTCATAGATGACCCCTGTGATTTGATAAAATCATAATAAATTGTTCATATGGTAAGGACTCTTTATGATGACTTTATCAAACTATAGGGACTAAATACGAACTTTCTACAAATAATAGGAGCTAAACATACAATTTAACCACTTTTTTGTTTTAGTTTTCAAAACCTAACTTGGTGAAAACACTCATAAAGATAAAAAATAAGAATCAATAGGTGAAAGTACTGTTTATAAGCTTAATTTTCAAAAATTAAATGGTTATCAAAAGGTCCCTTGTCTTTTTTATTTTTGGTTTCTCAAAATCAATAATTTTTCTTCTAGACTTTATCTTGAAATAAGTGGTTGGCTAAGATTTGAGGAGTAGAGAGGTAAATTTTAGGAACAAAATTAGTTTCAAATAGGCCTAAGATTCATCTTTTGTGCTATGATGTATTTTTTATATTTTTTAGGAGAGTTCCCCTTGTTATTTGGAACGAAACCACATTGGTGTAAGAATCAAAGGTTATTCATAGTACATTTCCATCAGCTTCTTTCTGATGCTTCAAGAAAATGTTCTTTTTCCAGGGAGTATGAGCTAGGGGCACCCAAACAGCATTCATTGGGTTGGCATATTTCTTTTATTAAGTGAGATTTGGTTCCACCTTACTCTGGTTGGATTTTCTTGTGTTCTGTAACTGTTTGATTTGTCTTTTGAGTGTTGTCATTTGATTTCCCACCATCTCAGGTCAATTGCTGAGTTTGCACGAATTCCAGTTGTCGTGACAAATCAAGTAAGATCCCGAAACAGGAAAGAGGTCTCCCATTATTCATTTCAAGGTATGGTGGTGTTATTTATCTGAAAATTGATCGAATTTGTTTACTCACAATAGCTTCTCTGTGGCAGGAAGGAGCAGGAGTGAATCTCAAGAATATTCTTCAGGATATGATTCTCATCTTGTTGCTGCCTTGGGTGTTCATTGGGCTCATTCTGTGACAATTCGTCTGGTGCTTGAAGTGAAATCTGGTTAGTACACGTTTTACTGATAACACCTTATAGCTCACATAATGCACGGAATATCGCTTATGGTGTCAATAGAGTTGATGGACCATCATCTTACAAATATCTTTTCAACTTTTTTAAATGTTTTCTAACTTGTCATTTCCATCCTCCTCCTGTAGGTCAGAGGTTTATAAAGCTTGCGAAGTCTCCCATGTCTCCACCTCTAGCCTTCCCATTCACGATAACCCCATCAGGTGTTTCATTGCTGAGCAACAATGGAGAAGAACTGAGTGGAGCAGAAATCAACGAGATTCATTGTCAAGGTTAACAGTACCAACATAAACAAGGCCCTCTCTTCATTTTCCTCTCCTATTGGTCAAAAGTTTAGTTGACTTAAAGTTGGAAGCTCGATTAAATTTAAAACATCTATGACATGTTTGCTTTTGTTTCTAAACCTCTCTGAAATTATCAAAACATGTTAAGGAGATCTGATGTTAGTGCAATTACCACCCAGCCTCATTGTCTGAAAGTTATCCACCAAGGATGCCACGAGAACTTTGCTTTTTGTGTATTATTTTTCTGCTGAAGTTCAGTCTAACATATACACTGCACTGGGTTTCTTTCTCGCTTTGTTATCTTTTAGTCATTTGATTTTTCAACATTAATGCAGGACACAGTGATATTATCATCAATCACTTAGGAAAGCATCAGTGACCATTGCCACTCAAATGCGATTGGTACTGCTTAAATCCCATGCCTCTCATGCATAACGAGGCTTATGCTGAATTGGTGGCTTCCTGTTGTTAATGGTCCGTTAACAAGCAATAGTGAACTGATTCCTAATTATTTTTTTCATTCTAATTTATTGTTTCATTTTAACGTTTGAAATTACATTGAATTGTTTTTCCTATTTCATGAGAATCCACGATTTATTCTATCATTTTCTTTTTACTCAGGACATGTTTACAGGATAGCTCAGAACTAACCAGCAGAACCTGGAAGATGGAAGCGATATCCAACCTGCGGATGATTTTTGTTGAGAGGAATTGCCTACCTTAGTTTCTTTAGCGATAAAAATTAGTGGAAACTGGAAAGTATATGCAGGACTGAAGTTTCTTAGTGATAAAATGCTTAGAAAGTACAGGTAGGACGTCATATTGATTCATTAATATGCTAGGACAGGGCTGCCTGGAAGTTGATCGTCCTTCATCGAGCTCCTATTTGAAAGGAAAAGTGGATGCCTGCCATCTGCTACCATTGTGGTTTGGCCCACCCTTTCTTTGATCCTTGTAATGGCACATCGTGACATTTACCTACATCCATTTAAGCTATATAGATTACGGAATATGTTCTGAAAATTTTAAACTATGCCCCTGAAATTGTTGCCTTGAAAATTTTAAATACCCCACCTTCTGAATATTGTCTTGGTGGTGGAGGTCCCAACATGTTCAATATTCTTAGGCCCCTGAAGGTGGTGACTACACGTATAGAGAATGAATCTTGCATTATTTAGCAAAAAATTGTTAAATGCATCAAATTCATGTAATGGACTAAAGTTGCAAAGATTCCAATCATTAATTTTGGAACTCTTGGAACACAATCGCTATCAAAACCATGGAATTTGTGTTATGTTCTAAACATAGAGAATACAGATTTCTATGGACTAATGCATTTTATGCTCACATGAGTGTTCATTCCAAATTTTCAAGTAGAGTAAGCTTGGGAGGAAAAAAAAAATCAGATTGACCTGAAGGTTTGTATGTAATGTTGTATCCTGATGTAAGACTTGGTCTATTTTAGTGAAAATGAAACTTGGAGTTGATATATGTTTTCTATTGCAGGGTTTTCAATCAAGGAAGATGGCTTGCTAACCTGCTTTTGGGCATTTTTGCAAGTGGTTGGCTTAAAGAAAGTAATCTCAATACTGCCAAATTAAGGAAGGTGGTTTTGCTGAAACACTTTCCATTTTAAAATTGCTGATATGTTTGCACATAAATTATGCTCTTTCTAGTAGATTCTCCATTCTCATTATTTATTTGGTTTTAGTTGATTTAACTAATCCTAGCCACTTTGTATATTATATTTAAAAACCTGATCGAGATCCACCAATTATCTTCAACTTTGAAAAATAAGGAATAAATAATTGTGAAACTTATCGAATCCCTCGACAGGGGAATGGAATATTCGCCTCCAATTGACATAAACGAAGAGCAAACGAAAAGGAACAGAAAAGGGGAAAAAATAACCAAAACAAAACAAAGCAAAGCTGTAGAAACATAAAACTTCGGATGAAGCCAGCCAATTAGAACATATGGTACTATCCTAAATCCGGCTTGAAAATTGTCCTTTACCATGCCAAATAAAATCCTGTTTTTCCCTTGTGTAGGGTTGTGTTAAATGTGTTAGAGTACATTTGAACTTTCTAGTATTTAAATAAGTATTTATAATCATTTAAGAAGTCAATCCAAACAAGTTATTAACTTGTTATATCAGGTTAAGGTGCTGTTTCTCACACTTTCTCTCTCTGAAATTTATTGGCTCTCTTGACCATGTAGTTTGCTTTGAACATAATATTGAAAAGAAAAGAAAAAGATAAGAAAATGTGCTTTATATGATAAGATTCATGTTGGGAGGAGTGACAATGCCATCAAAGCACAAGCCTTTTAGTTCAACTCTAAACCTTCAAATGGAAGACTGAAACACATATATTAATCGAAGCCCTACCTTCTGTTCCTATATCATTGCTTTTAAAACACTATTCACTTGGAGGCCAAAAATAAAACACACACCCAAAAAAAAAAAAAAATAATAAAGAAATCTCTCAGAATAAAATCTTTTAGGATCTGCTTCAACAAGACTGAATTTTGAAAATCCTACAAAAGGACTTAGAGTGGGGTTAAATTTTCAGCCAATTACTTTCCTGTCCCACAAACCTACTAAAGAAGTTGAGTTCATAACCTTTTCTTTTTATTAGTATGATTATTTGTAGGTAATAACCAATGGAAGGTTTAAAAATATAATGATTATTTTAAATGACAAAACTATTGAAAATATTTATAAATATAATAAAATATCATTATCTATGGGGTCTATCAATGATAGATATCAATAGACTATTTTCATCTATCATTAATAGACATCGATAGACACCAAATTTTTACTATATTGATAGATATTTTGATTTATTTTACTATATTTAAAGAAAACTCAATTAAAAAAAAGTAACTCATAAGAAAGGGGAGGAAAGAAAAGTAGAAACGGGGTTGCTTTTGTTTTAGCCCAAGTAGACATAAAAGTACTTGAAATCTTCTCCATTGGTTAATTTAACAAGGAAAAAAAAAGGTTGTTTGGAGGTATGGGGAGTCCCAACAAACATCGACATTTTCTTTTCTTAAACTTTTTTAAGGTTTCATTCTCTTTTTCTCCTTTTTTTTTTTTTTTTGGCCATTTTATAGAATTCTATTTGGACTGATTATCCTTTCTTTTCTCTCTCTAGCCGATTGTGTGTTTTATTTGACATGTGAGTCATTGGCCTCGCCAGCAATTGAGGTATTTTTTTAAAAAAAATGCTTCTAATAAATAAATAAAAATTGGTCTCTAAGACTTAGTTAGCACTTTGATTATTTTAATGAATGTCTGAACATGTTTAGCTTTTAAGTACAGAAATGATCCGATGCTGTTTGTAATAAATTAATGAAACATTATGCTTCGTTACTCACTAATACATTGGACTTAGGCTCTTTTCTTTATTATTAACTTTCGACATCTTAATCTCCTCGAATGTATTGTCTCTTTATATTATATTGTTAAATCTTATACGATCCTTTTCTTTCTTTCTTTCTTTCTTTCTTTCTTTATTTTATTTTATTTACTAGTGGCATCATGTTCGATGTAGCCACGCATATCACATTGATGGGTTTTTTTATGATTAATTAACGTTTAGTCACTAGTCTCTAAATTTTTACTATTAGGTCATTTAATTTATGGGTTTTTAAAATATTTTGTATTTCTTCTTTAAATTTTGAGAAATACCTTTAAAACGTTCGTTGTATCACGTTTTTTGTGGATTGAATTTCAGGTTTGGTCTAGATGATCGATAAAGTGGAGATTGATTGAACGTCAAACTTGAAGGAATTTGGATTGAATTTTAGGTTTGGTCTAGATGATACACAAAGTGGAGGTTGGTTGAATCGTCAAACTTGAAGATGTGTGGTTTGTTGGGTAAAACCTTGAACTACTATCATTGGAACGAAGAGAAATAATTTTTAAAAAATTAGAAAAAAGCAATAAACTAAAACACGAGATTTAACGTGGAAAGACTTCAAATTTAGAAAAATTTTACTACGTGAAAATGATTACAATCATATAGAATAATTTTCTCTAGATCTCAATTACAAGACACAATCTTAAGTAATTGTACCATCTACTTTCTTTAATCTCATTCTCAAATTACAGAATACATAAAGTAAATTTACCTAGAGGTAGTACACTTAAATTTAAAATGTTTTTTTGGGACAATTTGAAATCACCTCCATAGGTTTTCTTGGTTTTCTTGTATAATGCTCGAAACTGAACACCTCCTTCGAATTGCTAATACTTTGGCAAATTTAGTTAGAGAACTAAGAGGTAGAATGAAGTTAATGAGAGAGAACGAGTCTTGCACCAAAGTGGTAAAAACAAATTACATTGTCACAGTGTTAAATTGCATCTCTAAAGACTTAGGGACTAAAGTGTCATGTTTGTTAAAATTCTACTGTAAAAAATGGCAACTTTTTTTTTTTCTTATCTTAGGAAAATATCAATTTTTACAGTACCTTGACAAGATGGATCCATTTTTGTCCTAAACTTTCAAATATATCTGATTAAAATTAAAATTTTATTAATGTTGTAAATCTTTCGCTTTAAATAGATTTCCATTTGAAATTTTGTTAAAAAAAGTGTATTCTTATGAACATCTCGTGAAAATAAAACACAAGCATGGCACAAAATTAGTTGAAGCTATAAAGAAAGAAGTACGCTAAAACTAAGTATTGAATCAACTCAATCATGATATTCTTGTGCTTAAATTGAAATCAATTTTGTGCCAAACCTTGTTTCATTAGACGACCTATGTATTTATCTTATGAAATTTGAAGTACAGAGTGAAACTTCGATTTTTTTTTTCTCTTGGGCATATTGCAAAAACTGTTCCCGAATTATGATGTTTAGTTGTAATTACATCAATTAAATCCTCTTAGTTATTAAAATTGAGTCAACCTAGAACCTTTAAACTTATATAATAATATAGATTGTAATATTTGTATAATTTTAAGAGTTCGATTTTTATTATTATTGCATTCAATTTCTAAGATTATTGTAAGTTTGTGAGTCCAATTTTAACTAGCGATAGTTTAAAGATTTAACCCCTTAATAGGATAGTCTTTTGCAATTTACAATTATTTTTTTCTTTTTCAAGAGTTTTTTTTTCTAATTATCCAAGTGGTTTTACTTTTACTTCTGTTTTAGTTTCAAACCTTCATCAAAGAAATATATAAAGAAAACTAATATTGATATTAGAAATGCAATATGCAAATATATGTTTATCATTCATTTTGATGAAAATAAAGCATAGAATAACTATTTTCACAAATTTTAAATATTTTTATGTTCTCTTACAATAAATATTTTTATATTGGTATCCTTAACTAGTGAAATTTTCATTTAAAACTATAAAATTAGTTTTTCTATTTTTAATAATAATCTCTCTTTCAAAATTTGAATCATTGCATAAGATCCATCAATATTTAATTCAAAGTGTTTGTATGCTTTTAAAAAATTTGGAATTATTGGCCTGATATTTGTTGTAAACTCTTAACTCTATCCATAGGAATTAGATTTCTTGATTTCTTGTTAATTAAAAATACAGTTGTGATTCATGTGAAGCTTATCTCTATAATATGCTTTATTTAGAAAGAAAAAAGAAAATCTAATAAAAAATTCCTAAGAAGAGATGGTCATATGATTCATAAACTTTTTTTTGTTATTTAATATCATATGATAATGCCGATTCGTTTCAAATTGAATTTAATATTTCTTGTCTTTTTTTTAATTTCTTTTTCTTTTTGTAGTATTTTTTAATTCAATTGCTTCTTTTCTCATGGTTGAAAAGACAATAACATTATTTCTTACTTTGAAAACTTTGTATTAATTTCTAAACAGAAGATAATCAAAGGTCTGTAGGATCTGTAGATCGATCTATCTATATATATAGTCTAAATTTTGAATGATTTGTGTTCGACTTTTGAGGTTTTAGCATATGGTTTTTTTTTTTTAATTTTAAAAGGTTGTTAAATAGGTCAAGATTTATTTGACACAAAATTGAGAATCGAAGGATCTATTAGGCACCTTACAGAGTTCAATGCCTTTTACATATAATATTGAAAATTCAATTAAACACTTATTAAGCTCTAAGAATCAAATGGCATGATTAGAAATGATTGTACAGACACTATCTTGTGAATTCTTTTATGATAAAATATAAATTAAATGTCAATTTTCCAAATTTACTATTTGTAGTGATGTTAAACCCACAAAAATTAAAAAAATATTGGCGTTGGAATGTTATAGAAATTAGTATCGTGACTAGGACATGCATGTATCGCTTGAATGAATTGAGATAAAATTTTACTAAGGTGCATGCTTAAAGTAGCATTTGAACGACGTGTTTTATGAGTCATCTTGGATTGAGAGTCTCATATTTGAAAGAGTAGCATATTAAAAATAAAATTGAAATATAAAATTTACATGAGAATCAAAGTAAGGAAGGAAAATACTAGGAGGAAGGAAGTTATTCAGTTAAGTAACCTCGACCTTATCGAGGTCGAGGCCATTCACTTCATTTCATTGGGGACCACGATTTTAGCTCTGGTGATTGGCCTAAATTAGCATTATAGGACGTCCATGTTCACAAGTTTCCAATCACCTTCTATGATGATTGGCCTAAATTAGCATCAGTTTTCGATTCTCCGCATCTCTTTTGGAATAAGATCTAGGGTTTCCCTTGTCTATCAACAAGAGACCATAAAACCACTAAAAATAAGTCTCTCTTTCTCTTATTAGCTTGTTCCAACTCTTTATTGAAACTTAAGCATTGATTATATTACTTAGATTTGGCTACCTTAATTTAAACGATTATTTTTAGGATTTTTTGCATACGGTCTCAAATCTAAAAGACGCTTTTTTCGAGTCTTTTATATTTAATACACGATTTTAAACAATTAAATAAAAATTTGAAAAAAAAAATAGATATTTTGTATTTGATATCCGATCTTGAACCAACAAAAAAAAAAAAAAGAATGAAAGAGAATGAAATAGTAGAAGACGAAAAGAAAAAAAAAACGGAAAAAAAGAAAGACAATGGAACAAAAAAAGAAAGAAAGAAAGATGAAATAACAAATTTAAAATATTTTAAAAAATTACTAACTTTGTAAAACAGGGACGATAAATATTAAAAGGATTTGTTATATTTATAAAAATTTAGGTAATTAGAAGTATGGTGAAAGAATAAGGATAGATATATGGGAGGATTCCTGGTTTGGATTGGTATAGGATAATCCCATCTTCACCAATAATTCAAAACTTCCCGTAAATAAATAAAATAATAAGAAAGGGTCAAAAGCGTAATTTGGAAGGTAAAAGAAAGGATAGAAAAGGTAGTACAATAACGACTTTTGTATGTTGCAGTACACAAACCCCATTCATCATTTCAAAACCTATTACCAATAATTGAGTTTTATAGAAACAGAAACATACAACAAACAAATAATCTTATTATTATAAAAAAAAAAAAAAAAAAAAAAAAAAAATCCTTTAAAAAGAAAAAAAAAAAAAAAAATAGATAGTTTGTTTGACAAAACCAAACGTTTAAAATATTATAAAATTCACTTTCTATGAATGGATATAGGACGTCCACGTCCACAAGTTTCCAATCACCTTGCCGACAACATCCTCATTCCTCCCCTCCCTCCTCCCTCCTCCCTCCTCCCTCCTCCCTCCTCCCTCCACTTTTTTAAATATACGTTTGATTAATAGCAATTTCATTGTTATACATTTGGCAAATAAGCACTTTGAGCTCTAGTTATTTATTTAGGGGGGAAAAGGCAATTTTTTTTTTAAATTATATATATATGTATCTAGAAAATTACTTAATTTTGTCTCAAAAATAAATTTATGGATTTTAACAAATTTGAATTCTCCCAAAAAAACGAAAATTGTAAAATTTAAAAAGTCATTTTCAAACGTAGAAAAATAAACTAAAATATTTACAATATATAACAAAATTTTAAATTCTATCGATGATAGAAACTGATAAATTTTTATCACTGTCTATCAACATCACACATAAAAACACATCAATACCTATTAATTAATAGAATTTGAAATTTTGTTATATTTTATAAATAGTTTATCAAATTTACTATTTTTATAATTTATCAATTTTATATTTAAAGACTAAATTGATAGAAACCTAAATTTATAATATATGGTTAATGAAAACTAGATTATAATTTTAAATTGAACTCTAGATTTCAAGATTAGAAGATTTGACTAGTCCTTCTATTAATAGTATCCAATAAAATAGTTAATATTTGGCTACACACATCACATTTTAGAAATAAAAAGGATAGTAATAATAATTAAAATACAGTTTAATAAAAATAATGATAGTAATAATAATTAAAATACAGTTTAATAAAAATAATCATTCCTCTTAGTCCATTGTTATTCTTCTACCTTTTTTTTCAATACAAAAAACAAACAAACAAATGGGGAAACTTTGTTCTAATTAAGTATATAATTTCTTTATCGTTCCTTCTCATCTTTGAAGCAATAACGAGAACCTCGTTGGATCATGTTTTTTTAATTAAATTATAAACATTGTTATAAAATTTTTAATTAGAGTATTGAATTGACAATTTAACATGTTTTATGTCATGGTCATTTCTTTTGGCATTAATTAAATTGGTAATGGGTCGAGTGGAGTTGAAGATAGATTTGAAAGGAGTGATCAGTGCGTGTGGGTTAGTTTGTTTTAGTTTAAATGCTTCATCATATTACGGTTTGAATCAAACTTTGATTTGTTGTTGTCTTAGTTAGCCTTTTTGGAACCTCAATCTATTCTAATTAATTAATTAATTAATTATTGTTGTTGTTTATGTTTTCTTTTAAATTATTACTAAATATTTTATGTTCTTTTAGGCAGATCTTTTTGATTTTGGCTAACTACACCAAACACCAATGGTGTGTTTGGTTTCTCGATTTTATTTATTTATTTATTTAAAAAAAATAATTGTATTTGATGTACTAAGCAAGATTTCTAGTTCCTTCTTCACAATCGGTGTACAAGCTGTCTTAAAAAATTTAAAACTATTTCTAATTAAAATGTTAAATTTAAATGAAATTTTGAATAATAAAATTTTAAATGCTGAGGTTTTAGTTTTACAATGGATAGATATAGATGTTTTTGACAAAGAAAAATTATATAAAAATAGATCAAATAAGTAAATTACAATTAATTAATTTTATATCATTCTTGTTTATATCTATGAAGTATTTTAGGTTAATTTGCGTCAACTTCGATTCATTTTATAAGGCAAATTAAACCAATTGACACTACAACTCATTTAAGTGTTAAATTCATGATTATATGTTAATACATTGATTTGTTTATATATATAATTTATCCAATTTCTTTTTTACATGAAACGATGAAAAATTTATCTCTTTAACTCTATATGTAATATTCTAATTATATATACTTTATTTTTTAAATATTAAAATATGACGTGCATGTTTCATATTCAAGATTTATTAATTTATTTTCAACTAAATCAAATCCACCTTCTTTATTCAAACTTTATTTTCAATATTGTAATTCTTCTTAATTCTTTTTTCTAAAAAGAAATTTCTTTTTGTATTTTTGACAAAACCTGTGTTTGAATATTTTCAAACATCGTATATGAATCACACCTTCAACAATCCTTGTCGTTTTACTTCCAATATTATATATCACAAAGAGTCTCCACAAGAACGGGAAAAATACCAACCGGATGAGATTAATAATAATTATTTCTCACTTTTCTTCTTTTAAAAAATAATTTAAAGAAGACAAAACCCAAAATCAAGCCCTCATCTTCTGTCAATACTAACGTTAATTCAGTTCAAACTAAAAAAAGAATAATTAAACTTAGTTTTTAATTCTACTTTCATATATATATATATATATATATATATACACACATACATACATATTGTTTGTCAATTATAAGATATTCCATAGCATGTCATTTTTTGAATTTGACATGTAAACGTTAACCAAAATTAAAAGTTGCTATTGAAATTAAATATCAATAAATATTAAGGGCGTGTTTGGGGTGGGGTTTTAGAGGGAAAAGGATTAGGAAATTGGGCCAAACCGTGTTTGGCCCAAGGAATATGATAAATAATTCTAATCCCTAAATAACCCTATCTTATCCTATTTTTACTTTCTTACAACCCTACATTACCCTACCTAAATAACCCAATCTAAATTCTATTATTATTTTTTAAATTACTACAATCATAATCCTTCTCCCAAACACATATTACTATAACACTACTATCATAATCTCTCCCCCAAACACATACTATTATAATACTACCTTTTATATTCTTTCCCCCAAACACATATTATCATAACACTAGGATTATCATAATCCTAGGATTATTATAATCCTTTTCCCCCATAACTCTTTCCCTCCCCCAAACGCACCCTAAGTGTCATTTTTATTTTTCGTGAAGATGATAAGTTTTATTTTAATTTATTATTCAATGTTTTTTAGGGTAAGTAAATAGTGGAGTAGGAGGGGATTCAAGTTTAGGGTACAAATGGTAAGATTTGGTTCGATTATAGAGATTAATTTAAAGATTTTCAAAGTTATGTGGTCCAAATTAAAATTAAAATCAAAATTAAATAGAGATGGTACATTTACAATTTATAACAACATGTACTATAAAACCCCTCATTTTTAAAATTAAAAATCGTTTTGTTCAAATCTGTAAGTTCCTTACAAAAACATTAATATTATTTTAAGTTTAGCTCAAGACTAATATTATAATAATTTTAGTTTTTTTTTTTCTTTCGGATACTTTTCTTTTAATTGTTTTTTTCAAAAACAATAAAATATTAAAACTATTTGCAAAATTCATTGCATCATTCATTTAAGCTTTTTACTGTAGTTTGGGAACAATTTCATTCTTTTTTATCCACAACAATTTCCTTTTTTTTTATATATAAATGAAATTTCTTAATTATGAGTTATGAATTTTGTAGCATCACAACCTGCTTTTCATAGGGTGTCATTAATTATTATCCGTAACGACATTAATTTTTTGGGCTAATTTATCAAATTTGTGTCTATATATTGTTTAGGTTTAATTCTGATTTTATTTTGATAATTTAGTTAATACTATTACAAGCCATTACTATAATTAATATGTAGCACATTTTGCCTATTGAACAATTATTGAGTGCAAAATACTATTTGAAAGGGCAATCATTATATATATATATATATATATATATTATATCCAAATTTTTAATTAAAAAATGAAAAATGAAAAATGAAAACATTTTTTTTAGTGAAAATGAGATAGATTTTTTAATTGTTTAATTATATATTTTTGTATATATTATAGGTAGCTGTAATATAATTTCAAGTGATCATCATATCTGTAATATATAGTTTTCAAAGGTGAATTAAAAAGATAAATAGGGTGGAAATATAAGTTTTTGGTTAGAAGAAAATAGTTTAGACTTTAAAGAAAATTGGTGAGATTTAGCTCAATTATAGTGATTAATTAATTATAACTTTTTTTAAAAGCTATGTGGTCCAAATTTTAAGTTAATTAACTAGAATTAAATATGCTAGATGGATAATTTAACATAATTATTTATCCAATGGTACAAAAAAAACCTAATTTTATAATTGAAAACCAAAAAAGAAAAATTATTCTAACCCCTCAAGCTTCTTGAAAAAACCATTAATACTTTTATATTTCAGTTTAAAATAATAATAATAATAATAATAATAAAACATTATACTGATTTAAGAGATTTATGCTGCCAATCTATGATATATATATATATATATATATATATATATATATATATATATATCCATTGTTTTCTCTTTCATAATTACTAGTTTATTTATATGATCAAATATAAAAATTATGAGTTGTAATATATTGTCAGAGGTTATTAATACATAATAGGGTTTAATTATCTATAATAATAATAACATTACTTTGCAGGTTAAATTATCAGATTTGTACCTATATATATATATAGGCCTGGTTTTAATTTGATATTTATGGTATAATCAAATCTCATTAGTTACTTTCGCCACAGGTCATTGTGGTAATAAATGAGAAATGGGTTTAGGTTTTAAAAAAAATAGTTTAGAAGTAGATAATGAGATTTGACACTATAATATAATGGAGATTAATTAAGCTTTTAAAACTATGTGGTCCAAAATTAAATTAAAACTCAAGTTGTCGATGGATAATAAATTTAACTGATATCTATTTATATTTCTAAACTTTAGATATTCTATCTATCTAATCGGTAAACTAATATTTATATCAATTTAGATTTTGGATTTTTATAATTGAAAATTTTAAAGTTTAAATTGATACACTCATAAAATATTAAGATATAAATTAATATAATTATTAATTTAGGGTTTAAAATACAATTTTCAAAATTAATTGGTTAGATCGATATAATTAGTAGTTTATGATTTAATTTTTGTTAGGTAAAATATAAAGTTTAGAGCTTGTATTAATTTAAATCTCAAATTAATAATTATATCAATTTAAACCCTAAAAATTGAGAGTAATATCAATTTAAACCTCAAATTAGTTATTGTATCAATTTAGATAAGGAGCTTTTATAAGCCTATCAATTTAAACAATAAATTTACACAATTACATCAATTTAAAGACTCAATTATGTATTAAGAATATAAATTAATACATTTATGAAAATTAAGAAACTAAATTGATACATTCGGTTAGTTTAGTGTTTAAATTGATTTTAAAGTTTGAATGGTAAATGTATGATTTAAATGGATACAAAACTTGATTTAGATAATTTAACCTAATGCATATAATTGAGAAGGAAAAAGAGAAAATTATTGAAATCGGAAGTGTTGCTGATGTGGTGATTGGCAGTTGAAAAGACTGAAGAGAAATAGGTGGAAGTGGGATATTAGAATTTACCGGGAACCGGGTAGAGGAAGGAAGATTGGGAGGTCACAATCAGAAATGGTTGAGAAAGGGTTTTGGTAGTGTGGGGGGTGGGGTGTCTAATGTCTATAATTAGAATATTAGGTTTGGTTAAAAGGGCTTTTAAGGCATAAAAGATTACCCAATGGGGAAGGTACACTCCCAATTATGTCCCCTCTAATTTATCCATCTCTATTATTCCCCTTTTTTCTTTTTTCTTTTTTCCTTTGCTTTTACTGACACGTGTAGGTTATCTCTTTTCAGAAAAGAAATAAAAGAAGTTAATTATTTGGTTTTTAAAGATTATTGCTTAAGGGGAAAATTTGAAGACTAATTGGTGGGTCCCGGAGTCTAATTAAAACTTTTACATTTCCTTTATGAACGTGAGTGCCAAATCCTTTTTTTTTTTTTCCTTTTTCTTTTTTTCTTTAAGCCGGTCTATAATTTCCATTTAATGTGTACTTAATAATTGTTACATTTATTTATAATCTATGCTTTCTAATTCTCCAAAACTAATTCTTTGCTTTTAGTTAAATTGGGGTTTTGTTGATTATGTAACAGGTGAATCACACATTTTCACGATATAGTATCTATATCTATATCTATGTATATATATATATAAAGAAATAATTACATAAATAACAAAAATATTATTGTTAGAACCTATATAAAATAAATTGTAAATATATTTACTTTATTTGGACAATATATAATATGGTTATTTATAAAAAAAGATATAAATTTCTTAAAAATAAAATAATTAAAAATATAACATTTAATAAAATATTAACACTTCGTATAAAAATCTAGCATAATAAATTTTAATGATTTTGTTCGAGAAAATGTAACTAATTGGTCAATCTTTTTCATTTTATTTTTGACAAAATCTTTCTTTAGAAATTATTTTTTTCGCCACTTGAGTTGTCATTAGCATTTCTTTTTTAAATTTGAGTTTAGATATTTCCATAGATGTGGTTAAATATTTTGACCTTGTGTGTTTGATTTTGTAATAAAAGATAAAAATGACGATTTCAAATTTTGAGTTTTATAAATATTATATGATTTATTTTTTATTATAGTAAAATAAATCAAAATATTTATAAAATAAAATATCACAATTATTTATAATGGTTAAAATAGACTATTATTTCTATTTATATGTGTCAGGCTAGAAAGAACTAATAGTCTATCGTTGTCTATCAAGAATAAATTATGATATTTTATTATATTTGTAAATATTTTTAAAATTATATTGATGAAATATTAACATAATTATCGACATACTGTTCTATATAAGAAAATTAAAACCTTAAAGTATATTTGAACTTTCAAATTAAAATATATATCATTAAATTTAACTTCAAGTTTATCCTATTTATTCCATTAAAATTTTAAGATTTCTAAGCATTCGAACTTTATAAATTTTTCTTTTCATGGTTGGTCCTCAGAAACTTTAAAGTGTTTATTTTAATTTTTATCTTCTAAAAAAACAACTCTTCTAGTTATTACTTTTATTTTAGTTTTAACACAAGGATGACACGATGTGTATGGTATTGAATGGGTATAGTGACGAATATTAGATGAGTTTGAACACATAATATAACTAAAATATTTGAGATCAAAATAATTCTCTTGAACCAAAACAAATATTTTAAAAATATAGGAAAGCAACATAGAACAAATTAAACTTGAATGTTAAATGACTATACCACTAGATTTAAACCTAATACTTGTAATCATATTAATAATGACTAGTTAAAGATATTCTTTGTATATGTTTTGTGGATATTTTTGCCTGATACATATCAATACATGGACAAATATTTTTCTATTAAGAGTCAATCTCAAACTATTATTTTAGATGCCAAAATTAAATATATACAAAGGAAAACACACATAACAGTCAATCTCAAACTATTATTTTAGATGCCAAAATTAAATATATATATATATATATAAAGGAAAACACACATAACCTTTCCCTTGATGATAATGATATATTTTTTATTTGAAAAAGAGAATTGAGCACTTGCAAAATAAAGAAAAATAGTTCGTAGATGTCAAAATTAAATATGAAGAATTGTAGAAATGAAAAAAATTAAACTAAAATTTCCAAGTTCAAGATCTCAAAATCTCAAATTAAGCGGCTTAATATAGAATTATAATAGTGTATTTATATAGAAAACGAGACAAAGTTTACCATTTTTGTTCTTAGAGAGGTTGTTTGAATCTCAAATTTTGTTGTATGGACATGGATAATAAATGTTTGGTATTCAAATAATTGAGATAATTAATATTTGTGTTTGTAAGTTAAATGAACTTGTTTGATTTACCAATTTGTCTATATAAACTACAACTAAATAATTATTTAATAAAATGAAAGAAAATAAGTAATGTAGAAATTATTTAATCGAATAGTTGATTGAAATTTAAATAAATGAATGTTTATAATTAAATATTGTTTAAATTATTTTATTTAACAACAAATAAAAATTAATTAAAATATTAATAATTATTATTAAAATCTTATTTAAAACAGTTAAGATAAAATATCAAAATGAAATTTATTAAGACTTAATAGTACATTTATATTTAATAAATAATTAAAATTAATAATAATAATTAATTGATATTAATCTATTAATTAATTAGGTTTCATTTTATTTTTAAGGTATAAAAATCTTATTATTTGGAGAGGGTAATAAAAAACTCAAGTCATCTGAATTTTGATATTCTATAGATATCGATATATCCTAAATTTCAAAATGTGAAAGTCTATAAAACAAATGAGGTTATTTAATATCTATATGAAATTATAGAGCAATATTTGTGAAAGAAACGAGCTCTTAGAGTTAGAGTAAAGATGAGATGAATATTTTCGTAACATAATAAGTTAGGATTATAATTGATTCGACCAATGACTAGTTGACACTTTGACTTATTTGAGCCAGGTCTACTTTATCTTATTTTATCTTTTAAGTAGGTTTTCCTAATTTTGACTTATTTTGTCAAGTCTAAATTTATCCATAACAATTTTAAATATAAAAAAATGATTAAGATATCACAATTTCAAACGATCAAGAAATATATTAAATGGTAACCTCCCAATTTTAACAAATGCATCCTTTTTCCTATAGAAAAAAAAAATGGTATTATTTGAAGCTTGAAATTTAATGGACGGTTACAAATATAACAATCATATTTGAAGTATTATAAATTAGCTTTTAGATATGACAAAAATTAGATTCAACTCTTGAGATCTGCCTTGACAGACTATATCAATAATAAGATAATATACCATCGATTGTCGTTAATAAGAGTATATGAGGGGATGAAGTTTATCATTGATAGATTTTATTATATTTGCAATTTTTAAGAATATAATGCAGTGATCATATACTTAATTATTAGTTCTAAAAGTGTTAACCCAACGTTTAAAGCATGGTCAAACTTCTTAATTAACTACAAAAATATATCTTAACTCCAAAGTTAAAAGGAAATTATGAGTTAAAAATATAATTAAAATTTGACAACCTTTGTTGCGGGACAATCCATAGACACACCCAAATCCAAAAGGAGGCTCATCTACTAACCCTATACCCCAAACAAGATCCACTCGCTAATGCAACATTAGCTGCTTTTACCTCATTTAAATAGTTTGTAGTTAAATCATCCTCATAAGTTGCAAACTGACCAAACATGCATATATATATTCAACAATTTTAGTTGATGGTCTCTTTTCAAATCTTTCGTTTCGGAATTTGAACATTTAACCTTTTCATTTATATATATTTATTTTGATCCTTTAAATACATATATGTTAATTTTTTATTCTTCCTATTAGATAGTATGAGATTTCATTTCAAAATCAATTGACAACGAGAGTAATTGTCCTTCTATTTTGTAAAAGGTATCAGTTCTTTTGGTTTTTTTCAATGTAATATTCTCAACATGTCCCCTCAAGTGGTACTTCTTTGTGTTCATCAATTTTAAACCGAATACCCGTTTAAATTTATAGGTTATGATACCATATGAGATAGTACAAAGTTTCATCTTGGTTACCATTGGCAATGATAGAAGTAACTCGTATATTTTATAAGGGAAGTACGTCTTTTCCAACGTGAGATTTTCAACATCTCAACACCTTCCATTCAAAGTTTTACAAAAAGAAAACCTTTATTTTTTTTCTCGATAAACTAACCATGGATCTAACATATAATATCATTTCTTAAATTGACATGTGCAGTTGAAAAAGAAAAAGTAGATTTAAGGAATCACATGGAACATAGCAAAAGGAAAAACAAGGGAAGGACAAGGAGGGAAGTAAGTAGATCAAAGTGTGAATATTTTAGAGAAATTTGATATTTCCTAAAGATTTTGATGTTTCCTATGATAACTTATTTTAATAAACTGGAACATATATATATATATATATATATATATATATATATATATATATATATATATATATATAATAAAGAAATAAGGGTAAAATTAAGGATGGATGTGGTAACAGCTCATTGAGTTGGTCAACAATTGCGGCAACTCAAAAACTTTGTACCCAAAAAATGGTGACTTACTTGTCGTCCGAGGAAACTAGGGAGCTGAGGAGGCTACACACCGGCCATCAAAATCATCATCATGCCATCCCTTTCTTCTAGTTTCTTCCCTCCCACTGCCCTTTTGCTTCTCCTTAATTGGAAATTCCAATCATCATACTCTTCTTCCTCCTCCTACACTTGATTTTCTATCCATTTTTTCTTCTTTCCTTGATTTGGTCTCACTCTTTCAACTTAGCTTAATTTGTGTGGTAAAAGATCTAGTGTAATGTACAAGACTATTACATTCTGATGCTTAAGTTAGCATGGTTTGATTAGTTCTTCTTTTGAAATTACTTCTTCTTCCTTCCTCTCTTTTGGAGTTATCGATTGAGTTCATTTATGATTATTTATTTGATACTTGTTTGCAGTTATGTGTAATTTTACTGATGTCAAAAAGGTTTACGGGATATATATGAGGCAATCAAACGTTGGATTGAGTGCAACTCTCATTTGTGGGATGAAGATTTTGACCTTTTTTTTCCAATGGTATATGGTTTTGTTTGTACAGTCTAATTTCATTTTATACTAAAAAAACCAATTCCATTTTATTAATTTTAATTCTTTTAAAGAAAAGTAAAAGACAGTTTGTATTCTAGTTTCATATATAATTCACTATATCATCCTTGTCCTTTCCTTTTTTGTCCACTAGACTAGGATAGAAAATGTCAAATCAGTAACTTTTTTATAATGATAGTTGATCAATTTAATTACCTACTAAGTTATGTTCATATTGACTTATAATAATTAATCTCTAACTTAAACTTCAAAACATATTACATAATACATAATTTTTTTCAACATGAACACAACCACTGACCTGAATGACTACTAAATATTGTAAAAAGATAACGTAAAGTTTTTAAAAAGCAAAGTTAAATCTAGTGCATGGGCGTTGCTAAAATAATGTTTGAAACTTGACAGTCTTAAAAGTTTTTTTACTTTGTTCTTTTAACTATTATAGATTTTAATAATATTAAAAGTTTCTAACAAAATTGACAGTCTATATACGTTAAAGTTTAAGGATAAATTATGTTTAAAATAATCCCAACCTAACTTTATTGACATTGTTAGAAAATTAATTGTCTAACTAGTCTTCGCTTTCAACATATTTGCTCAAATCACACCATAATAATTAACAATTAAATTATAAATTTGATCCATACAATTTAATTATAAATTAATCTTGAGGATTAAAATTTAGTTCTTATAATTTGATAAAAATTCTCACAAATGGTTCCTACGACAAGGACTAAACTATTAAAAAAATTCTTTACTATAACTAATATTCATGACGACATCTCTAGGTCTCGTTGCACTATTCTCTTTATGTCCTTTTTGAGGTGACGTTTCTTTAATGAAATTACATTTCTTAAAAAGATTAAAAAAAAGAAACTTTTATGGAATTATAAAAACTAAATTCTAACTTTTGCCTAACCATACAATCATATTTGTTATTTGATCTAAATAATATTTATTTTAAAAAATTATTAAAAAAATAGAACATTGACAAAATATTTACCATTTATAGAAAAATCAAGCATAATAAATTTTGTTTTTTAGTGATTTTATTCCACAAAATGTAAATATTTATCGATTTTTTCTAAATCCTAATATTCATATATACTTTTTTAATATTATCCGAGTACTATCTAAATAAATTATTTGATTTAAAGAAAAATGAAGGGTTTTAATAAAAATAGAAAAATCTAATGAGATGCTTAGACTATTAGACAAAATTACTAAAAGAATTTCTTTTACGCTTAGTAAAATGTAAATATTTTATCAATGGTTCTATTTTTTAGGATTTTTTAAAATTGAATACTTTGCCTTTAATTTAATTTGTTTAAATATAATGTAATGTAATAATAATCAATCCTTAAAATGTGGTTGGTTGAAGCGAAACAAAAGTATATATATATATATATAAAAAGAATTGATTAGTAGACTTTTTTTCGTTGGACAAAGGATTAGATTGGTTGAAACTTTCCGAAATTAGAACCCCCAGAATATTTGGTCTAAGACTTTTAAAGTACAAACTTTTCACTCTTTTTACTTTATCAAAATCACCCATAAATTTCTCCAACTCCTACATTAATAATTAATAAAATATCAAACATATTTTCCTATTCTTTCTTATTTTACAACTGCTCCATTAAGTTATACATCGTGAGGGCACCTAATTTTACGGAACATCTCGTTTGATCTTACAACAGTTAGATATCAAAAGACTCATAAACTATAAAATTCTAGATAGTAAAATTGTGACCTATAAATTGATCAATTCATTTATGACATGTGTTATTTATCAAAGTACATCATTATCTTTTTTGACCACCAGGTCAACTCACGTCGTTATTATTCTATAAAACTTTTCTATTATTCAACTTTAAGAATAACTCGATTCATTTCCTCCTTTAAATGTTTTTAAGATAAAAAAAAGCTAACATTGCACTGCTAAATTTAATTTGATTGGTGAGAATATAAAAAGTTTGTTAAAATGAATATTATTTAAGGGTATTTTTCAAAATATTTACGGAGTACAATTTCAAAAATAGTCCACAAGCCTACAATGGAAAATACTAAAAATGTTTCGTCAACAAGTAATATATTTTTTATACGATCATTTAGATTTAGTTATTGTTTAGTACACGATGACAAATCTAAACGATTTTTTTCTGGATTCTTTTGTTACACAATCATTTACATTTGATTACACAATTTTTATTTTTCTTTTTTAAGATTTGACTACCTAAATCTAAACTGTTTAGGCATCATTTTTTTCAATATCTTTTATATTTAGTACACGATTGAACAACTAAATAACAATTTGAAAAAAAATAGATATTTTATATTTGATACATTATCTTAAACCAAATAACAATTTAAAAAAAAAAAAAGAAGAAAGACGATAAAAATGAAGGGCAGACTTGCAATATTTTAAAAAAATAGTCACTTTCATTGGCTTTTTCATTTGTTACACGAGTCGTAAATATTTTGACAGTTTGATATGTTTATGAAAATTTTCTTATTATTTAATTATAGACATAAAATTTATATAGTATCAATCTTCAAATCAAATATTCGATTTTACCGTATCAAATATTAAAACAAAAAAATGAAGTGTTTTTTACACTATTTTCTCAAACCTAACATATAAAGAAAGAATAGAATTTGATAAGATTTAGTTTTAACTTATTTATCAATTAGAACTATTCCAATGAGTTGGATTGAGAGTATAAAGTTTATAATCTTAAAGCAACTTTATATTAAAAATCACTTCTAAATTTCAAATTTTTAAATAATGAATAAATATACAATTTGGTTGGTGAGTTTACAAATTTGTATTTATTTGGTTCTTACCTTTTTTTTAAATTGCTGAACTATATGGTATTTTAATCCCTTTCCAGATGAATCCAAACTGTCTATTTAATCATTCAAAAGTAATTTAATTTTTAACTTTATATTTGTTAATGTAATTTTTATATCATCAAAATTAGTTTTGAGTGCGATTAAAATATAAAAAATATATATTATGTTTTCATCGACGTATTGATATTTTCTTCAACTTTTTTATGTTACCGTAGTTTTGATATCAACATTAGAGGTGGATCGGTGTAGAAAAATCCCTGAAATACAAAAAAAAAAAAAAAAAAAATCATCAGAATATCACTAATATGAATAATATATATGTTTATTTATTTGAAAATAATAAAATCGCCATTTAGAAGAACAAACAAAGTATGTTGAAGATTAACCATTAAACACTCAAAATCTATGAAAAAGTTTGAACTCACCTTAGTGGTCGTTATTAAGACCTTCCGTCAAAGAAGTACTCAAAATTCATTTTATTAAAATTTGGTTTTTATTATTTATCTTAAACCCACGCATTGTATGATGTAAATAATTTTCAAAATCTATTTTTATTGTTGCCAAACATAATTTTTTTTTCAAAATAGCTTATGTTTTAATTTAATAATTTAGATTGGTATTTCAAACATGCCGTTAAACTATTTTAACATCACTCTCAAACACTTTTTGATAAATGTTTAAATTTTAAATTTGTATTTATCCAGGTTGTATTTTAATACATTTTCAAGTGATTAATTTAAAAAATAAGTTATTTTAATAAAAATTTAAATGTTTGACAATCAATCAAAATAAAATTTGAAATAATAAGTTTATAAAATAAATTAACGTTGGATAAATGCCTAAAACCAATTTAAATGCTTAAAATTTTATGTTTAATTTCTCCCTTCAATTTGAGAAACTTTGGCCACAACCTCCTAGCACACACACCTTTGGGGACTGCCAATGGTGAATCTCTGCGCACCACCTCCTCCATCTCGAGTTATTACTTTTGACAATTTTTTACGTTCGTTGCCTCTAATCTCTGACCGCCACCTCCGATGACCACCATGGCCATCTGAAAATTCATTTCTAGTAATTTGACATTAGTAATAATAAAAAGAAGACTTTTATCAACTTTCCATTTTATTTTTCTAATTCACAGACTATTATATAAAGAGTTAAAATATTAGATAGACAAAAAAAAAAAAAAAAAAACTTATATTTAATTTAAAAACTAATTTTAAATTTTTCAGAAATTTATTAAACATAAAATTAAAATATCCATACTTAAAAATTAACAAATTTGACAAAATATTTAAAATATACAATAAAATTTCATATTATATCAATAATAGACATTGATATTTTTCTAAATTACAAATATTTGTGAATTAGAAAATAATAGAAGAAGTCCATCTGTCTATATTAATAGAAACCAAAATTTTACTATATGTTGCAAAATATTTTAGTTTATTTTACTATATTTAAAAACGTTCTTGAAAATTTGTTGTTTAGCTTCTACATTAACCATAAAAAAATAGTAAAATTATAAAAAATAGAATATTTAACAAAATATTTAGACTTTATAGAAAAATCAAGTATAATAAATTTTATTTTTTTAGTGGGTTTGCTCTCGTCAATTTTTCTTTTATTTTTGAGAAAAAAAAAAAAAAGAGATGTTAAAAGAAAGTGCATGTAAAAGTTAAAAACAGGACCCTACGTTTAGATTATTTTTTAGGGAAAAAAATGTCTAAAGAGAAAAGCAGAAAGAAGGAATAGGAATAAATAAAAAGAAATTGATAAGAAGTGTGTTATATGTATCTCTTTGAAATATTCAAACTTCAAATGTATCTGTTTAAAGAAAGTACTCATTAATTACTTTTAAAAAAGTAATGGAATACCACAAACTATTTACAAAACCACATAAATATATATAACAAAATTTACGCTTTTATCCGAGTATATATAGTAATAGACACTCACATGATGAAATACAACCATCATGATAAATATTGACAAAATAAAATATAACATTGATAAAATCTAAAATTTATAGTTTATTTTACTATATTATAACATGTTCGTGTATTTATATTGTGATTTAAAGTATTTAATACATTGAGTTAACTTTTCTAAAAATATAATATGGCTATAGATGTTATATACAAAATCCCAAGGATGAACATGAATATATTAAAGTAATAGGAGGAGGTTTGTTTGATAATATTCACATTTTTTATTTGATAATTCGTTTATCTCATTTGTTGTTTTTAATATCTTAAAAATTTGTTCTAAATTTTAGAAATTATTTGAAGTAATTTTTGTCCATCTAGTTTTTCATTTTATATGTTATCATTTTCACTAATAGATTAGTAAAAAGCTTCAAACTTCACTATTTAGGCTTTGAGTTCCAGCGACATGAGAATTTTACTTTTTCACTCTTATTTCGTAATTTTGCATTATTGTAAATTCATAAATTTATAATTTTATAAATTATTTTAAATTTCAATTTTCAAAATTTTAATATATAATTAAATATTCTTTATTTTTATTTCAAATATTGTATGGTACATGTTTTTATAATCGGACTTTTTATATATAATAAAATAAACTAAAATATTTACAACATATAATAAAATTTTAGATTCTATTCATGATAGACGTCAATAGATTTTTATTATTGAAGCATATCGGTGTCTATTAATGTCTGTTGTTGATAAAATTTAAAATTTTGCTATATTTTGTAAATTTTGTCATTTTTCATGGTTCCCTTTTTAGTTCTAAATTTTGAATTGTTTTTCAAAAAATTTGAAATCGGATAGAATTTGACGGTATGTAAATTTTTTTCACTGAAAACGTTCAATCAGTTTTATTTTATTATTTTACATCCTTAAATTAAGTTGAGTTGACATCATTTGAACGAATATCTTAAGAATTAAAATGATATTATTATTGTTGTTAATTTTGCATCAGGATTTATTTGTATTTGATAATGTAATTTTTTTAGTGATTGCCTTTATTCTTTTATTAATATATATATATATATATATATATATATATATATATATATTAATGCATGTTATGCTTTTTGTATTTTATATAACTAAGTTACGTTCAAACTAGAAAGTAAGGAAAAATACAATAAAGGCAACGAATAGATATGAAATAAATTTGTGTTTCTAGTTCCTAAGAAATAAGAAACAAAAAAGAACAATCAGCATAAATGTTATCAAAGGAGATATACATTTCTAAATTTTATATTATAGGCTATTTATCATATGGGTGATTACTGATTGGTGTATTTGGACTCGACAACGTATATGCTAAATTTGAAACTAAAATATCAGATTCCATATTTAGATGGCTCTTAGGCCATGTAAGCCATAAGTTGAGGCTCCAGTATAAGGTGGAAGCCGAGGGTGTTCAATTTGATTTAAGGAGGTGCAAATGTAGACTCACACAACTCAATACCAAAAATTGAGGAAAGATCGAATATTTGAGAGCTCAAATTTCGAGTAAGCCAGCTAACATATTATCATAATGACTCCCTTATAAAGTAAGTTTGTTATCATTCCTAAAACGCTTGCTATGGCCAAAAAGATTTTTACCAACTCAAGCACTGTTGTTTTTCTGTCAAATGTTTAGATTTTTTTTCCTTCCACAGAACACATCTTTTTTAATTACAAATTCACCGAACGTGTGAAAGGTACTTCCTTATATTTCAAAAGGATCGTAAATGACAAAATGCTTGAAATATTTATAAATTACACCAAAATTTTAGATTTAGTTAATAATGAATCCTAATAGTTATGAATTGCAAAATTTTTGAAATCTATTAATATATATCAATAATAAAATATAAAATTTTGGTACGTGTCGTAAATATTTTTATTTATTTTATAATTTTTTAAAGTGCATGTGATAATTAGTAAGGTCAATTTCATACATTTAATGTCTCCTTTTTAAAAAAAAAATTAAAAAAATAACATTTAATGTTGGTTTTATATTTTAAAAAACAAAATACAACTTTCATAACTAATAGTCCTTTTTCAGTTCAATTGTGTGAACTAAAAATTTAAATACCTGCCCTTCCAAATTAAATAGATAAATACCTAACTTCTGCTTCATGCATAATATGTCACCATATTGAGATAATATTATCTTTTTTAAGAAGAATTATTAAAAATAGCAAAAAGTTAAAATTATTTACAAAATAAAAAAAAATCAGATAAACTATAGAGAATTAGATGATTTTGTTTATCAATAGTTTATTTTATTACATGAAATATATTTTACCCTAACTTTAAAAATTGATTAACTAATTTGTTGTTATTGTTATTATTAAACTACATTTTGGGTTTATATGTTTTTTTTTTAAACTAACTATTAAAAGACTTAAAATCTTAAAACAAATATTTATCTAGAAGTTATTTATATATATAGAGAGAGTAATAATTAATTAGAATTTGATCAAGATACTTTTATACCCTTATTATTAAAATAGTTTGTTATACATATTCTAACGTTAATAATCTAGAAGAATTTTTAAGAAAAACAAAGAAGGATATGAAATTAAAAAAAAAAAAAAAACTAAAAATTAAATGGTAAAAATATAAAGATTTATTCAAAATTTAGAATAGAAATTGATCCGGAAATGTCATCCAAACATGATCAAATGCTATGACTTTGACTTTCATATTTGTATGATGCAATATTATTATTATAGTTTGGCTTCGTTAATACATAATATAATTTTTAAAAAAATATTTATTTATATTAATCCATAATTTTTGCAAATTTTTAAAAAATAAAAAAATTAATGAAAAATGTGTTTTTGGTAAAAATGAGGGAAAAGATGAACGGTGTAAGATGATGTTAAATATTAAGGATCGAGCGGCCGTCCGCAAACACACGACGGCTACGTGTTGATTGGCTGGTTAGTTATACAGACGGCTGTTCCCGTCTATGAAACACCACGGAGAAGTGCATTGCAAAATAGAGGATTATTACCTTGGCAATATCAAGCGTTCACCGGTGACCGAATGAAGCGGTAATTTGTCTTCACAAAAAGAGATTAAAAAAAAATGTTTATATATATTATTATTCCCTTGTTCTTAGAATGGGTCTGAAATGTTCCTTCACACGTCCCATCCTCTTCTTTCATCTTTCTCCGCCGTGGAATCACATATTTCCCAATAATTTCACATTTTTCCGGTGCCGATTACCTTCGCCGGCGTAATGCCAAATGCTACCGTCTCTCGAGCTTTTCCCGCTCGATTCTCACTTTGACTGAGCTTCTTTTCTGTTTTACTATTCTGTTACTCCGGTCACCGGCGAACGGTGGTGTTTCCTACAGAAATCTGAATAGGAGAAGCTCGAAGTTCACTTTTGACTTTGTGTTTTTTTTCTTTAGCTTAATCTTTTTTCCTTGAGTTTCTTCATATGAAGATCTTTTTAGTAGTTTTCTTCGTTTGATTGAGTTTTAGGATTTTCTTTTTTACTTTATCCATTCAAATTGTTAGTGCGATCGGCTGTTTTGGTCTTTTGGTGGTTTCTGATAACGATTGATTTGTACTGTTTGATCAAACGCGGTGATTGATGCTTAAATGTTGAATTGGATCGACTGTGAAGGTGCGTGGTAGGAAAATCTGAATAGAATTCAGGATTGGAAGCTTCCGGGAGAGATTAAGAGAAGATGTTTGATCTTAATCTCAATGTTGACTCGCCTGATGCGGCTCAGAATGAGGACTCTGTTGTGTTCTTTGAGAAGCTTCCTCAAGGTTCGGGGAACCAAATGGATGAATCAGGAACTTCCAATTCTTCGATTGTCAATGCGGATACCTCCAGCAATGGTGGCGATGATGACTCGTGCTCCACACGCGCCGGTGGTGAGCTCTTCACGTTTAACTTCGAGATATTGAAGGCTGGAAGCGCGAACGACGTTGTCACGAAAGAGCTTTTTCCAATAGGTGGAACGGTGAATGCTGACTTCGGGATTCTTCAAGGGCATAACTCCGCCTCTTCGTCGTCAACTTCATCGAGGAAGAACTGGATCAACCTTGCGTTTGATCGAAGCGGGTCGGCAGGGGAGGGGAGAACGGTTCAGCCGGTTCAGCCTCAGCCGGTGAAGAAAAGCAGGAGGGGACCGAGGTCCCGGAGCTCACAGTATAGGGGCGTTACATTCTACCGGAGGACTGGGCGGTGGGAATCTCATATCTGGTGAGTGATTTAATTGTGTACTTTCTAAATAATAATTGTTGAATCGTGTATTGGTTTGCTTTTGCCACTTTCGTCAAATTCCATTGGTTCTTCTCATTCAATTAACTTATCCTTTTGTTGAATTAATAAGAATTTATTTTCCTGGTTTAGTCGGATTTCTAATTCACTCCGATGTATGCTTCATTAGCATATCAAATTATCTTAACTTCTTGTTTTTCAACTGTTCATGTGCAGGGACTGCGGGAAGCAAGTCTATCTCGGTATGACTTTGACTCGACAATATTTCATTGTCTTTGATTTATGTTATTTATGGAAATATTTGTTATCTACAGCAATTTCAGATTTTTGTTATTTAAGGAAACCTTCTTGAACATGTTCTGTTGGGGTAAAATTCTAAAGAAGTTATAATTCTTCGGTTCCTGTAGGTGGATTCGACACTGCACATTCTGCAGCAAGGTAATTTTGATATGAGTGGGGGAGAAATCCCACACGTACTTCTATTATGCACAAAGAATTCGTGTTTGACTTTTTGAAGTTTTGTTAACTTAGAGCGTATGATCGAGCTGCTATCAAGTTCAGAGGGGTTGATGCTGATATTAATTTCAATCTTAGTGATTATGAGGATGATCTGAAACAGGTTAACTAGAACCCAATTTCTTTTTTCTTTCTTTCAGCAAATTCATATGATCGTCATCAATTGAGTGGCATGGTTTAAAAATAACTTTTTTCCTAATAATTTTCTGTATCTATCTTTGATAACATTCTTGAACAGATGAAGAATTTAAGCAAGGAAGAGTTTGTTCACATACTTCGTCGCCAGAGTACTGGTTTCTCAAGAGGGAGCTCCAAATATAGAGGGGTGACACTGCACAAATGTGGCCGATGGGAAGCTAGAATGGGGCAACTCCTTGGGAAAAAGTGAGCAATCATTTTTGTGAAATTGAAACGCATGTTTTATTTTTATCTTTTGGTTTAATAGGCTTGTGACTAAGGTTATGTAGCAAACTGAGACTTGGTTAAACCAAAGTCTTTTCTCTATGGGTATTACTTTTTATTTCCTCCCTTGGGAAAATAGAAAATCTAAGATTCCTATTTCAAGAAGAAATGGGATGGTGTTTTCATCACGGAGATTACAATCCTTGCTGCAGGTATATATATCTTGGGCTATTCGACAGCGAGGTAGAAGCTGCAAGGTCTTAAAGCACAAATTTCACTCTACCTGAACTGATATTATTATCCTGAAATTTTCAACCTCAATAGGCATCCAACCAACCCGTCTCCCTTTTGTATTTTTCTGGAAATTAGGGCTTACGACAAGGCAGCAATCAAATGTAATGGGCGGGAGGCAGTAACGAATTTTGAGCCTAGCACATACGGAGAGAGAATTTCTGAGGGCAGCAGTGAAGGTATATTGATATAATCATAAAAGCATATGTATGGATGATCTGTTATTTGATTGTGTTCAAATTCGAATATAGGTGGCTGGAACATGCTCGATTTGAATTTAGGGATTTCGCCTCCCTCACTTGACAACTCTCCAAAGGATTCTGAGGGGCATCTTCGGTTTCAATCTGGTTCTTGTTATGCTAATGACAGGAGCACAATGGTAACCATTGAATTAAGAATTTCTTGAAACATTCTAGTTTTCATAGACTAATGAAAGTTATTAAACTTGCGTTCTTTAATGTACTTTTTCACACGACATAATGAACGACTGATTCGATGTTTTTATAGCCCTGCTCTAAATTACATTTTGAATTGCCTGTGTTGAAGATGGAAAGCAATGCTGATGCAGCAGTTGGCGATCCACCTATGAAAGGACCGGTAATCACATCCGAGCATGCTCCCTTATGGAATGGTTTACAAACTAGCTTCTTTCCCAGTGAGGTGAGTTTCACTGATGTGATTTTATTGTAGAGCTTAGCTTGAATTTCACTGCTACTAATTTACAATTTCAATCAATTTTGATAACCCAAACAAATATGGTACAACCAATTGTATTGGATTTCATTTTCGGTTACTGAATTTATTGCAAGAATAGTCGACTCCTCTTAAGTATCTGCTGTACATCATATAACATTGTGATTGAAAAGCACTTGACGTGTTTTGCCACTCATAGTGTCGAGCTCAGAGGATGAAGTATTCGACCTTAGCAATCATTGAACAGCTTAGTGGATAACATAGTACAATATACACACACTTTATTCTTGTACACCCACTAGAGGAATGAATAGTCATACACTATAGTACTAGTGGAGGCTAAGATTTTTGACCTGTTAGAAACCATTAACACTTCATCACATGTCAGAGCAAACAGGAGCTGAATTACACATGGAGTTACTTGAATTTAAAGAGTGATTAATCTAAATTTTTGGTTACAGGAAATCGTGACAGAGAAGAGACTTGCATTAGGTTCATCCCAAGGAATTCCCCCCAACTGGGGATGGCAAATTCATAGCCAGGTTAATGCCACCCAAGTGCCACTGTTCTCTGCTGCAGCATCATCAGGATTCTCATTTTCAGCTACCCATTTCCCGGCTGCCATCCATCCACTGTGCCGTCCGGGCTCGACCGCCCATAACCTCCATTTCACTACACCCAAAGCTTCTTCCCTCAACTCCCCTCAGTATCATCATCACCACCAGTTGAACCCACAACAGGCACCGCCATAAATCCTTATTCTTCTATATTAGAGGGTAACCAGTAGTAAAAGAAAAAAAAAATGCTTCACTTGGTTATCTTCTTTTTCATTTGTATGCTTTTATAAGTAATGATAATTGATTTGCATTGAACTCCAGCTTGATTCCTAACTAAATACCTCATTACAAGAAAAATACTATGTTTCATATTTCTGTACCTGAAAAAGTATATAATATATATATATATATATATATATATAATACCTGTTTGTATGGATAGGAAGTTTTTGCTTTTATCTACAAGAACTGAAAGCAAGATTCTTGAGTTTACCAAAGCCCCCACAAAACCCATCCATTTGGGCACATTGTTTATTTTATTTTGTTCGCTTTTTACTCTCTTTTTTACCTTTTGAACATAAGAATTGTCAGTTGAACTAAGACTGTGATTCATGGTTGTTCATTGTTACAGCTGCAGTTTCATTTATTTGCTTTTTTGTGTCTGACTGACTGCTTGTGCTTACAAACAGTGAAATGCGGCCAAAAATGAGGAAACGTGGTGCTTTCATATTCCCCCCCTTTTCCTTTAATTTATATAATTTTAATGCATACAGGTGGAGATTTTCACTTCAATTCAATACATAATAGTTTTTATGGATAATGTTTTTTATTTCTTATGGTTCATCTTCATTTGCTCTTTACTCTCTCTTATCCTTTCTATTACAGGATTATTTCAATTTATCCGCTTCAGTTGTATCCTATTTCAAAATAGTTTGTAGTTTTTTGTTCGGTTCTTAAGTTTTATTGTATCGTAGGATATTTGAGTGAGGGAATGATCTATTATAGCCTGTTTTAGGTTCAAAATATAATACATATATTTACCATTTTTTATAACCTACTTATTAGTAGTAAGGTTAACTTACATAAATATAACGAAATCTTTAATTATTTAGGGTTCGTATAATAAAATAAGAAGAGTTCATGAATTTCAATTATTTTTTCATAAATTTTATATATCCTTTTGTTGGTTTTAAATATTGTGAAATAAGTTGTGTATTTCTTCACTTCTTCTTTGTGATTGTTTATGTCTGAAAATTTTCTTGTCATCTTTTAAATTTTCAATATTTTTCTCCATCATTTAAATTGAATTATACGGTTGTGTATCATAATCTAAACAATCGTTTAAACTGTTCGTTTAGAGTGTGGTACATGATCGTTTAAAAGACGATTACTCGTGTGTAGTTGATTTAATCTTGTATTGACGGGAGTATTTTTGGTATTTCACATTGTTGGTTGTGGGCTTTTTTCAAAAGTGTTTCATACAGTATAAATATCTTATCGTTTTGTAATATTCATTAAAAAAATCCTAATATTATTAGGAAAGTTGTAAAAAATGAAAAATTTAACAAAATACTATAAAATGTAACAAAATTTTAAATTATATCAATGATAGACATTGATATGTTTCTATTAGTGACCTTGACAGATAGTAAGGGAAGTTTATTGGTGTCTATCGTTGATAAAATTTAAAATTTTACTTTATTTTATAAATATTTTAGTTTATTTTATTATATTAGAAAATATTTCTAAATATCATTTCATTTTTGTGTTATTATATTTATTATTTTCACTCATTTTTTTATCTCAATCTTTTGAGTGGAGTGTTTATCATATGGGTCCATATTAAACTATTATGCACTCTATTATGTAAACTTACCATGGTATGCATTTTAAACACAAATCGTTATAGAATTCAAAGACTACAATAACAAACCCGAAGCTTCAAATGTCGTTTTTATTCTTAAGTTTTGATTTTCTTTTCAATTTGGTACGTATACTAACTTCTTCTTCTGTTTAGTGTTAATATCTATTAACTGATTTTAGAAAGTAAAAGAATTATAATCAAGTAAAGTTTGCTAGTTTTGATCACTTTGAAAATTAAATTTAAAATTTGATATGATAGTTATTTTGAATTGAGTAATAGACATTATTGTTAAGGAAAGTAAGCATTTAAGATTAAAACTATAACTCATGAAACCTAGGGATCAAATCTAGAGATTATATGGAAACCCGACTCAAAACATGAAAACTAAATGTAACTAAATAGTTTACATCTCTAGAATTTATATTATATGTTTGTAGGTAGAGAGATATTTATATAATATTTAAAACGGTGATTTAGCTAATTTTGAAGTACTTAGAAAATCAATTTTAAAAGTTGGATTTATTTAATGTTTACTTTTATTCAAGTTGTTAAAGTCGTGTAATTAAAAGAAATATCTGTTCATGCACTTAATTTGTCTCTATTTTTCCCCTCTTAAAAGCAAGCATTGTTTCAAAGAAGCCATCTTTTCTTTCCACATCTTAAAAGCACTTTTTAGCTTAATTAATATAATAATAATAATTATAATTATTATTATTATTATTATTATTATGATTAATAATTGAAATTTCAAATTATAATTTTGAAAAATGGTAACCAAAGTAGTGAATGGACAGCAACACTTGTTCGTGGCTTCATCTCCTCTTATAGACATAAATATAAAACCAATTCTTATTTTTATCTTATCCTTTTGGAGCACTTCCTCTCTTTAATAATATTTGTTGCATTATTTTTCCTTATATAGCTGTTTATGTCACTGTGTCTCCTCTTTTTCATTACACTAAATCATTAATAATATATATATATATATATATATATATATGCATGCTCTATATTTAATGTTTGGAAAAATATAATTAATAAAAGTAAGGAATTTTTTAATTTTAAAAGAAATTGTCGTCGTAAAAAATTAGCCTCATTTTTTAAAACTCATATGAAAAAGAATTTCTCAACACCATCCTAACTTATTCGTTCTTACAAGACAAAGTTCCCAAAATTTGGAGTAGTAAAAAAACCAAAAGAGGTAATAAATAAGGTGAAAGGATTAGAAAATAAAAATTAGTGAGAATGAAATTAGTATATCGTATAAATTTAAAAAAAAAAAAAAAAAAAAGTGGAGCCAAAAGCGTGAGAATGACACCTAAAACGTATAAATAAAATTAGATATTTATTATTATTATGAAATGAAGATTATACTGTTATTTATTAAAAAAATACAAACTAGAATGTAACAAGGTTATTAAAATGCATAGTAAATTGAGGGCAAAACAAAAATAAAAATCATAAAGTATGAAACAATGAATATATATATATATATATATGAATGATGTTAGTATTAAATATAGTGATGGAGCTTTTATGTCTCTTTCAACCTTTTTCTTAATCTATTGTACTGTCAAATCAATCAAATTTAACTCTATTTTTGCTGCCATTTCCCAATCTCCCATCTTCTTGATTATGACCTAACTCTAATCCTTTCCCAATTTTACTTCAATTAACCTAACCATTCATCTTTCTTTCATCCCCCCCCCCCCCCCCCCTTTATAATTGTTATTTATATAAACACACATTTAACATCGTTTACAACTATACTTGTTACCATTCATTTCAACTCAAAAAGAATATCATTGGCACCATTTATAAAGTTGAGTTTTTATACATTAATTGTCATGTTCATTTTTGTTAAATGTTGTAGATGATAACATATACATCTTCCAATATTTATACATAATTTTCAAAATTCAAGACTTAAAAATAATACTCTCAAAGTTCACAACATAATTGTAATTTACATTAAAGTTTAGTGATAAAATTGTATAATTTAATTGATAATATTAAAATTAATTTTATTGTTAGTTTCTAAGTTAATTCGTATAGCAACCGATTAAAGGTTAAGTGATATTTTTAAAAAAATATCCCTAAACTTTACACTTTGTGTGAAAAATATCCATGAAGTTTCAAAAGTTTACAAATTGCATGCCTTAATTTTTCGAAATGAGTTAAAAATACTTTTGTCGTTAATTTGAATGAAAACCGTTTCATTATTATTTAAAATTGAAATAATAATAAAATACAATTAGTGTTATGGGGACATAAACCGCTAATATCCTGCATCTATTTTCTATCTTTTTCTTCACCTCCCTTCTCCAATACCCTATTTGCTACCTTTTTCTTTTTTTTAACTATTTGTCATTTATTATTAAAATAAATAAATAAAGTTGCATACGTTAATTAAGGTATATTGAACATGTAATAGTGAAAACATAATAAATAGAACACCAAAATGATTTTAAGATTTAAACATGTTAATGCAATTGTATACCTCTCTATTTTGAGAGTTTTTTTTTATTATTATTATTTTAAAGCTTCATAAACATTGCTTTAGTTGGATCTCAACCCATGAAAGTGATCGGATTTATTCTTAAACTCGAAAAAGGAAAGTTAGTTCGACTCTAATTCGTAAAAAGAATCAAAAGGAGATTTTCAATAAGATCCCGAGAGTCGTTGTTTGAGAAAGTGGACAAGTCATAGTCTCTTTTCTCTAACTTTGTCCTAATTATCTTTGCATTTAATTTTAACGACATGTTCTTACGGTTTGGAATTGATTGAATATTTTATTATTATTATTTTTTGTCAATATTATTATTTAGCACACCCAATTAATATTTTTTTATTAATTTAATTTAAAAATTGTCTACTTAATTTAAATAGATCATATTTCATTAAAAGATTTACCCTATTCACCACTTATAGGATTGTCATGATGATCTACTTGCCCAGGAAAATTTTTTATAATTGAGTGTTGATCAAATAATAAATATAATTTCAATGGAAGAAAAACACAATTTAAATATGATAACAAATTTATAAAGATTTACTAAAAGGGCAAAAATTAACTTTGTACATCGTAAAAGCTAAGGAGAGTTTTGAATGTATGGGCAACCTTTTGTCAAAGTATTTGGTTTGACATTTTCACGTTTATTAAAAACGACCTATTTGACTATAGCTCGGTAAATAAAATATTAACTGTTCTTTTACCATTGTTATGACTAGCCGGATTCATACAATACTGAATTAGAAATACTTCAATCAATGGTTGTGATATATTTGATACGAAAACTATAGCAAATTAGAATTGAAAAATTTTCTTCACTTAAGAAAAAAAACATTTATCAAAAAGTTTGTTTTTATTTAAACTTATTTTTCTGAAAATTGTTTAAAATATATTTAAAAGGCTATGTTGTGTGGCTTCTGAACACTATTTTTTTTCTTCAAAATAACTTACTTTTTAAATTAAATACTTGAAAAATGTAATCCAAACTCACTATTAATCACTAAAACCTTTAAATAAACTCAATTTCAACATTAAGAAATGGGTTAGACACACCGATCGTCTAAATAACAAAGACCTTTAGAAAGAAAAAAAAAATCATCGACTCAAGATTCGTTGATTGATCCCACTTGAATATCGTTGATATGCAATTCAAAATACGAATAGAAAAATTGAAGAAGCTTTGAAGAGAAAAAAAACACTCACTTAGTATATTCACTTCATTGTAATCAAAAGGCAAGACTTTAAGTAGTGTCTTAGAGAAAACCCTAATGTCACATCATCGTTAATAATTAAAAAAAATATTGAAATAACACCAAAATTATTAAATAAGAAGTTTGAATAGAATTTTTTTTTCATTTTCTTAGAAATAAATAAACATGAATTAAATTTTTTTTTGGGAGAATTCATTCACATGAGGAGAATGAAATGGGGGAATATAATTAGGAGATATTGGAGAAGTCATCCACGTCCCCTGTTATTATTTATTAACCAAATACTATACCCAATAATGTTCCTTTTAACGTGAAAGTATTAATAAATATTGTTAGATTAATTTAGATCTAATTTTGAGAGTATATCAACCGATGGTACAAATTTATAGCTTTAAAGTTTGTCACTACACTACTAAGGTCTCATCCATAGATTTTCCTATATTGTCAATTTTTTAAAATTGTTGTTATGCACTTAAGGAACGTTTAGAGCAAAGACTATTATGACTACCTCTTGCTACAATAATACTTTTTGAAAGCTTTTTCAATACACTATTTGTCACTATTTTCCACCGTCTTTACTATTTTACATTCATCATTTTTTTATTTATTGCATCATTTTTTTTTTATTTACAAGAATGTGTTTGTTATTTTCTTATCAAACTAAAATAATGTAACTTTAATAACATATATCTATAACAATTCGCTCCTTATTCTAATGCCCCCTTTAATTATCTCTAAAAGTAATACACAATACAATTATCCTAAATATGATATCATTCCCATTTTTGCAGAGTACAAGTAATTGAGTATGAAAGTTTGAATCTAACCTAAAAAAGGGTATTGAATTATGTTGACTATCACTATGTTTATCATTTTGAAGTCTTGACGTTGTTCCAGGTGTTCGGTTATATCATGCATTTAGAATCCATTGATACTGACGGTAAATCTTTTAGAGTTTTGATATTCTCAATTAATTGACAAACCTAACTTTGATGAAAGCTTTAAAGCTTTTGCAAAAGTGGGATGAAAAGAAACAAATAAAAAGAAAAAGAGTTATATTACATACTTTCCATCTTAATCAAAAGATACAAAATCCGAATTTGTAGATAAGAAAAGGGTGCGACAAAAATATCTTCCAAGTCTATATTATATATGACATCTTTTTCAATCAATGTTATCTAATTTTGATGGTGAACATTATACAAATTATTGGAAGAAAAAGAAAAGTGGTAAAACTTATTTGTTTTCATTCTATATATCAAAACAAAATGAGGCATATAGAGATATTTTGTCAATCTTGTAAGAAGGAATAAGGATATCCCTTTCCAACCCCATTCTTTGCTTTAGATAGATTTGGAATCCAATGAAAGCTTAAGGTATCCCCATTTATGAATATTTATAGATTCAAATGATCATAGGTGTTGGGATATCCATTTTTCTTTTAACTTTTTTTTTCTTAAATGTTAGGCAGAATAATATTCACTGCTTACATATTATGACATTAGAAAATTTCGTCAATTTTATTTAAAATAGGAGAAGTAAAAAATAGGGTTTAGTAAACTAGTCTTGTAAGGAAGATTAATCTAAATGGTTTATGATAAGTGAGAGTTAATTGATTGAGTGTGGAGATCGATCCATGTTTATCAACTATAACACATCTATTCTCTCAAAATAAGTAAAAAAAAAAAAAAAAAAAAATTCAACAAGGATCTTTGAAAGTTGTCCTATGAGATCTGTAATTGCTAGAGAGTACATAAAGGTTGACCCAAGTCGAAAATGTGGCTTGTAAGGGCCAAATCTTTGGAGGCATGCACACACGGTAAATAAAATATGCTTACATGTTTAGACATAACTTTGTAGCTTAGGTTTGTTGACATCATAATAGTTAAGTTAAATTAATTACTCGAAAGACTAATGATTATCAAGTAAATGTTATAGAATCATGTTTCAAGAAGCTTAAGATATTTTGAAGTATACAGAAAATGGAGCCCTCATTACTCTCTAAATCGTTGTTGATAAGATATGTTTTGGAATGTTGATAGGTAAGCAACACCGTAATACTAGATTTTAGATTTTATTGTTTGAAGAATATATTTGATTTTTTTGAATCATTACAAATTTACCATTATTGTTATTAAAATTATTAGGCAATGTATAAATTTAGTATATATGTAAACCTAGACTTCTAATAAGAGCTCCCTCTCCAAGTCTCAAGTTTTTGGTCAAACTAATTAAAAACTAGTTATTGCATTAACTTATGTTCTTATATTAGAGAGGAAAAAAAAAAACTCTATATGACACATTTGCTTCTAACAAGTAAAAATGGAAATTCAAATCTCTTAGATCAACGGTTGAGCTAAAAGCTTAAGTTGATTGATAAAAGACAAATTTGATACAATGTTTAATAAAATCTTTAATATAATTAATATATAGATTTAAATCCTACGTTAGTACCTAAATTTTTTATCTTATTATATTTTAATCTCTAAACTTTAAAAAGTATCTGTTTTAGTCCCACGAAGTTTTAGAAAGAACATATTTTGGTTCAAAAGAATGATGAGATGACTTCTATATTTGGATAATTAGGATGCAAAATAAGATAATCACTTTTAATAATCTAAAATTTTAGTTTTTAGTTAAAGACTAAATGGTAAATTAAAATCGTCACCATTTTAGAGCATTGTCATTCTACTTCGCCTTTTCAAATCATATTCTTGATACCTCAAGTTTGAGAAGTTTGTGATTCATTAAGGTGTTGTTTCTTCTTAAGCCTCCAAATTATTTCTTCTTCCTTTCTTGGGGTTTTATAATTCATGGGGTGAATATTTGTTTACAATTTCTACTTATTTTATTTTTCTAGTTTATTTTACATTGCTATAGATGCATGTTAAGCATCAATTTGTTAGTTATATTTTATTTATTTTACTCAACATCGTTCTTTTGATTTACTTTAAAATTATTTTATTTTGAAAAATAAATAAATGACGAGAAGTCGGAGGACAAATTTAAATTTTGGATAAAAGAAGAACAAAATTAGTTTTTAATTTAGATTTAGTTAATTCAAGTGTGTTAATTATATTTCTATGTTATCATAAAATATTCATATAATAAATTAACAACATTTATATAAATATAAAAAATCACGTTATCGAGGTCAAAGCGAAAAAAGAATCATAACGATATGCAAAGTTGAGGACCAAAGGTTTTAATCCAACATATAATATCTTTCATTTAACGGTGTCCGTGTTCAAAAAAATGCATCCCAAGAAGTGTACTCCTTCCAAAATAGAAGTGATTGAAATAAAAGCATATGTATATATATATATATATATAACAATTAGTTCATGCAATTAGATTTAAATCTATTGCACTTACGATAATATAATTTTAAAAATTAATGAAATTTTCTTTTTGTTTCTTTCTTCTTCTTTTTAAATTTTATTTTGTTATTATTCTTTAGTACTCTTTTGGAAGGAAGAATGCCTAAGGTAGGAAAGTTCAATTACTAATGTTACTGACATTTATTCAATGTTGTATTGTAAACCATTAAAGTGTTGTTCTGAGTAGGACTCATTAGATAAGAATATATTCTATGCATTTGTTATTAAACATATATGAGCTATGTTAGAATTCCTTTAGGGTAAAAGGAGAAGGACATGGTCGTAAAATTTGACAACGAGCATAAAAATTTTAAACATGACAAAATAAAAATCAAGTATGATAAGCTTTTGTCCTTTCAATGGAAAAATTTGTATTACTTCATTGTTCTTGAAAATTTCCCTTTAAATAAATAATCAAGATAGATAAATATTTTTAATTAAACCAGTTTGATATTTTTAATTAATTGTTTGATATATATTTAAAATAAACAAATAAACTGAGAAACAATCATTTTCATAATGTAGTATAGTTTTTGGAAAAGTAAATATACCAAATAATATGATTTGCTAAATTTATGGACATAAATGCTATTAAAAATAACTTCAACTATAAGAGAATTTCTTTTCATATAACATATTTTTACTTAAAATAATATTTTTATTTTTTTCAAAATATTTGTTTTGTGGCGGTTTATTATATATAAATGATAAGAAAAACAATGCAACATTTTCTTTAATCTTTTGTCTGATCATTTGAGAATAAAATAATCAAAACTTTTGCAAGTAGTGGTAAGAGAATTAAAATCGTCCACAAGTGGACTAATTTAAATGCTCTTTTATAGTACTCTTTATTTCGTTAAGTCATAATCCAACAAATAGAACGGACATTAAAATATAAAGACTAAAATAATAATTTAATTCTCTACCATAATCTAACGAAGAAACTTAGACTAAAATAGGAGGTGGTTGTGCAAATAAAATAATTGAGAGGACCAACTGGAAAAATGGAAAGAAAAGAAAAGTTTGTAGGGTCCACAATGAGACCATATAGTTTAGGCTTTGCATTATTATGATTACCCATTTTCCCCATAAATGTAATTTCAAATTGAGCAAAAAACATATTGCTATCGTGGAAGAAGCATCCATCATTTTTTTAATGATATCTTTTTCTACTATTAAGGTTTCAGTGCTTTTTGTTTTTCCTTTTTCTTTTTTCTTTTCTTTTTTCTTTCTCTATTAAGGCATTAAGGTTTTGAATCCTCAAACTTTACTCCTTTTAACAATAAGTTGAATTGAGAATTCTCACCTTTCCTTTTCCTCTCTCACATGATGATTTTTTTTTTTTTTTTTTTTGAAGGCCAGCTATACCACAATAGATACTATAAGTGGGCCTTGAAGCACATGGTGGGCCCAAGCCCATTTGGATTTGTTCGGCCCTTTGTTTCCTTTAGCCCATCAATGGGTCCCACTAGAACTTCGTTTGTTTGGTTTTGCTATTGGACTGGTTAGGTTTTTTAGCACTAAGTGGGGTCTCCATTGCAAATATTTTTCTAAAATAATAATAATTGTAATTATACTTTTAAACTTTTTTTAACCAAATGTTAAATTTGAAAACTCAAACTTATATTTTGGTAGAAATGGTATGTTTTGAGAATTCAACTTTTTTTCATATTGAAATCCAATTGTGATGTGGGTTTTTTTTTTTTTTTTTTTCCTTTCTTTGGTGATTTGAACTTTTCCAGTTGAAATAACTTTTTGGTTCCCTTTTTTTAATGGAGGAAATATATTTTAATCATTGGATTTGGGTTACCTTTGAAATAAACTCTACATTTTACCCATGAAATAGTTGGAAAAATTAGTCCAATGAGCTACAAAAATGCGAAACTCAGAGGAAAAAGTCTGTTGAGTTTCAGGACCCCCGAAGACTTAAATGTGAATTAAACGAAACTTTAAAGATTTTTCTACACATGAATATCAAAAAAAGTAAAGACGTACCGTACTTTAGACTTTTGTGAGTCGAGAATACTTGGAGTATACTGTTGTGAAACTCGACAACATTTGAGTTTATTTCCTTTCCAAGTCCAAGGAGGCTGCTCCTCTAGTTTCTCCCAAATGTCATAAATGGCCTAGTATGGTTACCACTTTTCCAAAGCCCACATACCTAATCTCCAATATTTGATAGTATGATATTCATCCAACGGTAGTTTCTTTAAAATGAGATAACACAACCATAACACAGTTTAAGTGTAATTGAATGACTAGTTCAAAAACTTAACCGAGTATCTATTGAAATGAAAATAAATCTAAATATTGGTAACTACTTCATTTTTTCTTTTCCCGGTTCTCATTTCATTTTTTTAAAAGTACATCTTACTTAAATACATGATTGAGTTCTCAGTTAAATTTCAAAAACAATAACTATTTTAAAAGCTATTTTTCTTTTAGTCCTCCACATTTAACTTAAGTTTTTTAAACCAAAGAAAAGTGGCAATTTACAGGCTTTAATTAATGAATAAATAAAATTTAACCTAAATAAACTAAGGGCAATGTTTTCAATTTAAATTACTGGACTAAAAACAGGGATACTATTTGCTTCCCTATACATTCGTCTCCTTCATGGCTTCAAATGAATGATTGAAGTGTTTGGCCACTAAATTTCTAAAATTATGCTTGATATTTTATTTCCCTTTTGAGACAATTTTGCTCGATATCTGACACCTCTGTTGTTTTAAAAGGACTCTAATTGCATTATTCAAATGCCTTGCACAATGGCATCGCCCAATCCATCCAATCTTATTTGATTTCTACCACGGATCAAAAGAGCAATCCTTCCAACCAACACGAAAAGACCTAAACGAACTGTGCAATTCAAGCTCCCACTGAATCAAAATTCCAACTTAGTGGGAAATTTGTTCAGTTTCTAAAGAAAAAGGCAAAGATAGAAATCCTGAAACAATACAAATTCATAGTATCGACCAGCATACTGTGAAACCAGTAAATTCATCTGATGTCAAGCTTTCAACAGTCACTAGAACTGTACCGGCAATTTTGGTACTCTTGGCTTGAGTGTTCGAATTACTTGGGGGAGGGAGCTAGGAAGAGAATGGATTTGATCCATCCAATTAAATGGGCAATTCTTAATGAAGGCAAGAACCAATATGTGCTTTTTCCACAGATTACGCTGCCACGGGACGTGGCGAGAATTACTTAACTGCAATGAACCAGATCTCAACCTCCTTGTAATCAAAATAGTAATAAGTCGAAGGAAGAATGGGTTATTACCTCGTGAGGGCAGGAACTCCATCAAATCTCTGTTCTCAAACAGCTGGATCTTTGAACTATTTATCTATAATTCTAAGAGACTAAGTAAAACAGTTGTAAGAAAGAAAAAAATCAAAGTACGCATCAAATTGTTGATTCACATATAGCCTTTGTGAAGTCTCGGAACTCCAATCTCAACTTTTAAGGTTTTGAGAGCCAAAAAGGTAGATTCTTTTACTCTTCGCTGTTAGCAAGGAACAAAATATTCAACACCTGGAGGGAGGGTCACCCTACCAGATAGACAGACATTTACAACTTCCTGTCAAACAATCGTGTTGCCAATATACAACTTGCCGCGACACAATCACGTGAGCTTATATCACACCTACATAGACACAAATGGGGCAAGTAGAACAACAGAAGTCAGCAGGAAGCCAATCACAAGAAACAGAGGAAAGGTTGCAAGGTTAGCTTCAATCAATACATTATCAAGGCTATGAGGCATTGAAGGCATAAAGTAAACGGTAAAGAAAGAAAAACTGGTTCTAGAACCCAATTTCTTCAGACCCAAAAGAAAGAAAAAAGCAGCCCCCTACCATCGTAGGGCTCTCCCTTCATGTTTTTTTATCTTTTTTTTTTTTTTTTTGGGGGGGGGAGGGGGGGGGGGGGGGGGGGGGTTAAGAAAATTATGAAAGAAAAAAATGAAAATATACTTGCGGCTCTTACCTGGTGGTAACATGATCCGATTCCATCAGGGGCACAAATCTTCATCAGGCTGCCATCAAGGCCGGGTTATGAATCACTCACGACATCATGGCTACACGTCCATAGACCTCACAAGGTAAATCCTATTTCTTTGCTCCAACGCTGCCACCAATCTAGGCGCTCACATCATTTCATTCACTAAATATCACATTCCAAAGGTTCTGTTATATAGATCACTTGAGCTGGGCATGCGAAACTTCGAGTCTTCATACCCAGCATAATATTTGTTATATCCAAGCCTATCATTTCTCAATATATCTGCCACACCAATATTGTTTCCACCTTGAACCTCATTCCAACCATCCCAGTGGCCATGTGACATAAGCCCATTTCTAGAATGTTGGAGAGACATCTGTGCAAAATTAGATAGATTGTTAACCTGTGATTGGTCCACAAGCCTTGAAGAAATGCCATAGGAATCCCCAAGATGGGAGAACCCGTCACCGACATCAGTGTATCTCTGCTGGGGGTTCAGAGATCTTTGCATCAGTAACTGAAGACTTGCTTCATTATCAAAAGTACCTAATGAAGGAGAAAATGGAGTCCTAATGTCTAGACCAGTATTGTTAAGACCTATCTGACGCCTCCCTTTACCGACTGCCAAAATAGCAGGATCCATAAACTCAATATCGCCATTGCTAATATTATTTCCAGTTTGATTTGCCTGATATGAATTCCTCAACAAGGAAGAAGCTTCTAGCAGATGATTTCCTGAATAAAGAGGTAAGTGTTTAAAACAGGGAACAAAGGTACAAAATTTCTTAAGATAACTTTGCTAAGCAAAGAAAAACACGAACCAGAGAGGGAATCAGAAACATGATCTACTCTGTCATGAGAAGAGAAACCGGGAGGTGGCACCCGGCTTGGAACAGAAAAACCAGGTGGAGCCGAGATTTGAGCTCTCGAAACTGCTGTAAAAAAGTCTGTGAGAAGGTTTATATTCAAAACAACTGATTTCAAAAGGGAACTTCAGAGTAAACATCAAGAATAAATTCAGCAACACTACTTCAACTCCCACAGATAATGAATGAATTAAAAGAAACAAGTTAGACCCTAATTTACTGTAGAATCTGCTCGAAGAAAAACCATTGAAAACAGGAGAAATTGGATTCTGCTGTTCTGAATCCCAAGAAAAGGCACTAAAAGATTATTTCCACCAACACTACCCATCACGTGCAAGAAAAATTACATGAAGGAAAAGATATATAAAGGTGATAGGAAATTAAAACCATTTGAAAACAATCTAACAAATATACAATGATTAAATAAGAAAATCTCAAACTCAAAACAGATGCAAGAATAACTTATGACAACAATAATAACAAATAAACTAAAATATCGATTTTGTTATTTATAAAAATAAAGAAATACTACTCACCAGAGAGCTTATTTGAGGAATTAAGGGATTGATTGTTTGAATGACTTACTGATCCATCATAATTATTAGAATAGAAGCCACCACTATTATGAAACTTGTCCAAATGCACATTTCCATTTTCTGAAAAATCACGCCTTAAGGACTGATTTCTCTGCATTTGTCCAATGATATCAAGAGAAGGTTGTATCCTAAAATCTTGTCCTTTAGAATCTTCCTGCCTTGCAAAGGAAAACCTGGACTGATTGTTGCTTTGCACCTTCCTGGAACTTGGTGATTGTTTGTCAGTTTCACCCAAAAGCATAGCCAAATTCTGGGATGTTAATGTGTTGTCCCACATATTGAAGTCCATTGACAATATATTTGAGATTATGCTATTTTCACCATTATCTACAAAACCATTGCTATTGGCATTCAGTATGTCACTAGATGACCTGCCCACGTGCCTTCCTCTTCCTTCGTTGTGAAGTAAAAATGAATTTCCATGGGGCATATCAGTAGCAGCAGAAGAGCTAATCACATTCTCCATGTTGCTATTGATAGCAGTTGAAATGTTAGATGCGCGGAAATGTGAGCTGTCATTGAATTGCTTATCAACAAAAATTGAATCTGCATTTATATTAGAAGGTTCGTTGCCCACCATATGTCTTAAAGTATGCAAAGCCTGCCCAGAAGTATCGACTCCATTCTCAAGCTGACTGCTAAATACAGGTGGGATGCTAGGTGAGTTTAGAGATGAATTATCATTAAATTGTTTATCAACAAATGACAAATCAGTAGCCAAACTGGTTGCCACCCCATTGGCAGCATCTGGCCACAATGGATGAGAGGTAGAGCCATTCAGAGCATGAAATGTAGATCCCCAGCCAGGCAGCCGAGTTGAAGGGCTTGTGATCTCTGGATCTTTTAGCCTCTGACTATTAAAAGATATCACATCCTCTTCCAATTCAGTAGCATTTACTACCTCTCTCTGGAAGTCCGATCTCCAATCGTGTTCTTCTCCTGAAAAAGACATGCAATTAACCACGTCATCGCCTTTCCAAGCAGCATCTGTAGAAGCTAAAGGAGCAGCTACAGACTGCCCAGAAAATTGCTCTTGTAAGTTGTGATCACTGGAAGCTTTAATCAAATTGTGATCCTTGAGTAAAGTATTTGGCCTTAGATCAGATTGATCGTCTATATCATCTCTATCGATGCTAGCTGTCGACATATCAGAGCTCGTATTTTGTATTAGCCCATCACAAGTAGCTCCTGCTTCAGGACAAGAACTGCAAGAATCCTCGATGTGGAGAGTAGAAGCAGAAATGCTCGGTGATAAAGCCATTATTTTCTGACTGTCCTTTGTTGCTGGAGTACCAACCACTGAACAACTCAAAGATATCGAAGTGGGCATCTCCTCTGGTGAATCATGTCTGTCTGTTGAAAAAGATTGGCAATCCATACTAACAGGAGGTTTCAAAGATTTAAAGGATTCTTGATGACCTTTGGTATTATTAGAAATGTAACTCTCATTAAGTGCAAGTCTCTTTCCTGCTTCACTATGTACTGTAGAAGCAGAAGAAATACCTGCAACTGCAGGGGGAAATGATAATATGCTATTAGCAGCATCGGGCTTTTTGGGAGGCCCATTTGGACTCGGTAAACTTGTAACTGGAGCTTGAAAATTCGAGCCTCGAGTTCCCCTGCCATAAAATAAACAATAATAAATAAAAAATGTTCGATGACCCCCTTAAACAACGTGTGCAAACATAAACATCCATGTACCATGAGGCAGCTGCAGGGAGAGCAATTGTCTTATCTGAGCTTCCATTTGGCGGAGAACCTCTAACAGTAATACTAGGATTCTGCTTAACAAAATTAGTCAAGCGTATAAGCATAGAAACCTTCAACTCTAAAGGATAGAATAGAACTTCCAATAGATATCACCAGCAAATCACTTTTGATTGATAAGAGAAGTGTACGAAAAAAACATAATAGGCGTTAATTAAAAACATTAACTCTGAAGAATAATCAAGATCACTTATATTCCTTGCCACAATTATATGCCGTATAGATTATCACCAAAGAATGCTCCCTAGATTGAAGAGATCTAACAAGTTAGACTATTAGCCTCCCATGTGCTTAAGAGGTGGTATGATAGTTAACATAAAACAAAAAATTTCAAACATTTAGATGTTTTGGTTCACATAAACTGCTATCTAACTATCAAAACAAGTTATTTCTACATATCACACATGAAAGAAACACCACCCATTTCATTTAGCCATAGGAGTCCGGGAAGTCTTACACTTGGAGTGTTCTTAACAATGGGTTTTCCATTTGAAGAATTGATATTGCTGTAATCATCCATTGGTGGCGGTAACACACTCCCTGAACGCCGTTGCAGATTGTTGGAAGCACCGGTAATTTGTTGCACTCTACTCCTTTAATACAACTATGTAAGTTAATTAATCATCCAACCAAAAACACGAAGTCTCCATCCAGGAAGTAGCAAGAAAGTCATCAAACAAAACAATAAGCACTGGTAACAGTATCAACAAAAACATTCATAGTAATACTAACTTGTTTAATCGTGCAATGGTTTTTGTCCCCCTTTTTAAGTGTGTTTTATTAGAATCGAGTGCTCTTTAGATTTTGAATAAGGAAAGATTGATCATTTATCCAATTAGTGCGTCCATACACTGAAACTGAGGCGTATCATGTATCATTCCTCTCATTCGCAACTTGCAAAAAGCTGTGGGTTAAAATACTTTTAGGCTTTGATGCTTGTTGGACTTCCCCCAAGGATGCCATCTCCTTCACAGGTTCGAATGTTATTTTGTAGAAGACAACACAGAAGAACCGATTTCTTTTTTGAAAACAAAGTATCATCTAGTTGTTGGCTGACTTGGATTATGTGATTATTAGTACAAGAATGTAACGTCTCTAAATTATGGGCTTCCTTCCAAGGTCATGCATCTTGATTCCTTCTTCACAGTCTTTCATACTATAAAAATATTACAGTAATAGTAGCTGATAAATCTTGGAAAAGAAAGAAGATGACTGAGGAACTGATATGATAATGTTAGTTTATTTGGTCTTTTAAAACGTATTACTCCACTTAGTCATGCATACAAACATAAAACAAGTTAGTGAAGTTACCAAGTCATAGAACTACTGAAATGAAGTTATTCAACAGGTTAATTTCTCGTTGTTAGATAAATTACCATTGCAACCACACTCATCACTTGAGTCAGTTATGCATAATGAGACAGTCATGGGAAATAACTATAGGTGAGTATAAGGATTATCTACATTCATAGTCCAAACTAGATTGTGGTAGGGCAGAGGCAGATACAGGAAAATGCATTGCATCCATAGTCTGTATCTTTGGGCTTGATTGACGACTTCATTTGCTTCCAAAATCTAAGTAGAAATATTGTACTCTACAACTGAATTAGTGTACTCTACATGTAGAAAGAAGTACAAACGTATGAAACAAATTTAGAACAAACCATTGTTATGTCATTTTCCACACAACAATGTAGTCAAATATCATCTCTTTTCACAGCCTCCAGGATATCTCATAGGGTCCAGCTTTTTAATTGCAAGATATATAAATAATCTAAGAAGCAAGGGCACAAATACAAGACACGAATACGATACGACACGGACACGGCGACGCCATATTTTAAAAATCTAGGACACGACACGGCAAGGACACTTTTATTAAAATACTCATTTTTGAAATATATATATATATATATATATATATATATCATTTTTATAGTAAAAGAAAATTCATAGTTAATAAATTGTTGCATTTATATGCTTAAAAGACTCAATTTGATGTATTCCATGCTCAAAAGTTATATGTCTTTTTAGTCTACTTAACGAGTGTTCTATGCACGTCTAATACATTTGTTGCATTAGCAAGCGTCCAATAAGTGTCCACCAAGTGTTAGAGTGTTCTATGCTTCTTAGAATAATCAAGCAATAAATCTCAAATTCAAACTCAAAAACAAAAACAAAACAAAACAAAATCAAAACCAAACAAACTAACAAACTTTTGAGAAATCCAGCACCAAAAGCACAACAGCATTTCTAAATATAAAATGATTATCACACCTTGTGTATGCAGAAATGATTTCATCTTTTGTGAAACTATCTTCTTGAGAACCAACCTCGTGTAAATACAAACAATCAGGGTTGGTGCAAGGCTGAAACATTAGTTGATAACGTTATGATCCAAAGCAGATGTAAAAGTTATGAAATTTTCAATTAGTAAAACTACAAAAGTCAAAAACAAGGGAAACAGATTAAAAAAAGCATACCACATTCCTCAACCAAGCATGACAATATTTCGTTGTTCCAAAGCATGCCCTAATATTAACGCGCACAGAGAGAGCAACTTACAAAATTTTCACGAATCCATTACTTAGAATATTCAAAATTTACTCTAGAATTTACAACCCATATACGCACTAACCTTAATGGTTTTCCCTCCAAGACAAACTGATGTACATTTTGGATACATCGAACTGCTTCCTCCTCTTTTGAGTATGTAATATATCTAACCCAAAAAAAGTTACAACCAAATAAATTTCATTTCCATTTAAATAAAGATATAACACATAAATAAATATTTTTTAATGCATATGTGAAACGCCTATCTAAGTAGAGTACAGAATAAGAATTATGTCAGTGCCCCAATTCAAACTAAACTATCCAGCCTTCGGGTAGATATGAAGAAAATGTTCCAAAGAGGTAAATTACCACATAAGAAACTTAAATACCTTACGTAAATAATAAAACAGCTTGTTTTAAGGGGAAAAATTAGGTTTAGAGGCATTGCCATAGGAACATTTGGACTTACACACTACAAGTGTTATTTGGAAATTGTTGAATGACTCCAGTTGCTGTACGGGACATAGACACTTTTAGAACTTTCCCATATTGACCAAAATATTCTCTACGCTGAAGAAGCTGCAAAAGGGATGATAAGAGGGCATCCATTACTTCCATCAGAACCAAAAAAAAGAAATCTATTAAAGAAACAATAGTTCCGGGAACAAAGAAGCAGAATATACATCTTCATCTGCCAGATTAAGAGGCAGCCCAACAATATATACAAGATTCCGTTGAATCACGCGAACACTGCTAAGCTGCTTTCGTCCTTCAGATGATTTGGCTTTCGCTTTTTGTGACTTCACCTTCTTTTCCACGCTGATTTCAGCAACCAGTCTGCAAGGAATAATTATCAGTGACAAATCTATCTAACTATTGCAAATGGAAGAATTGTGACTGAGTTAGCAACGACAATGTAATGAAAAATATTTGTCTTTAGTCTAAACACATCCAACAACCACATCACTTATGGACTTGACATTCTCTTGTATATATGTGTGGGTGTGGGTGTGGGTGTGGGTACACACGTGGGTGTGTACATAAAGAGAGTGTGCATGTGCATAACATGTGTGCACGTGTGCGTGCATAACGAGCGTGTGCGTGCATAACATGTGTGCACGTGTGCGTGCATAACATGTGTGCACGTGTGCGTGCATAACATGTGTGCACGTGTGCGTGCATAACATGTGTGCACGTGTGCGTGCATAACATGTGTGTGTGCATAACGAGTGTGTGCGTGTGCGTATACATAATGAGTGTGTGTGCACATTTGTGCATACATAACGAGTGTGGGTATAAATATACATAATGAGTTCTCGGACAGCTTATGTACACCTCCACTAATCTCACAGAATAACCCACCTAACACGACAACTTTTAGGTGCCAAGGGAATGTGTAGGACATTTAATCCTAGGTAGGTGGCCACCATAGATTGAATTTATGAACTCTCAGCCCTTTATCAAGGTCATGCCCCTTATAAATCACTGGGTCAATCCAATGTTGTTGGGACTTAACATTCTAACACTCATCTTTGAAAGAGACAAAAAAAGGTTACAAACACAAAATATTAAGCAAAACATAAAACTAATCCCAAAAAATAATATGTCAGACCTGACCGGGACATAAAATCCATTGTGTTAATAACAAGAGAACAATTACAAGACTACCAAACACTTCTGAGACACTTTTACAATTCTAGATTTTACTGATAGAAATGGAGAACTTCATCGATAATCAGGGACTAAACGAGCTAAGAAATCTCCCAAAGCATAGGCCTTTGTAAGAAGCCTCAAGTTAATAAAAGAATATAGATAGAAAAATAAACTACAGAAAAACTGACCTCCCACAGCTTGATGCCATGCCTACAATTTTTTCCTTGTCATATATAGCACGACATGCAGGACATCGACCCTCAGTGTCATCCTTCGCAGCCATTTCCATAATATGATGCCAGCACCAAACACATATCTGCCAATGCCAGTCGTGTAGCAACAATTTCAGATTCAATTCTACTCTTAAATTGAAAGGATTGCAGTATATCCACAGTTAGCTACATAATTAACAAGTGAAAGCTTCCGTAAGATACAGGAAACTTGCAGAGAATTAATATATTCTTTTATTTCTTTGATTGGTTAGAGAAAGATGTTGTATTTATTAATATATTCTTGAACAATGAAAGATCTCACTCAATGTCTAATGTAGGAAACACAAGTTTTCAATTAACAAAAAGATTCAGAAAAGATGCCCACGCTTTCCCATAAGGTTGGTATGCTGATAGCAGTTCTACATAAATGTGAAAGCCCTTTTAAAACATCAAGAAACATTGACAAGAGTCAGATTAAAACTAAATCAACTCATAAAATCCAGAAGCCACAAAAAAAGTAGGAATATGGTCCCCAAACAAATAACTAAATCATCATTTTCCAAAATCTATCATAGTTTTCTTTCTTTTTCCTTTTCATTTTCATGAGAAAGCTACCAGTAACAGCAACCCATGAAGTTAAAGTTAAGGAAACAAAATTTCACACCTAACTTCAGACAAGAAAGAAAAAAAGAAGACAAAAAGGAAAATATAGGTGCTAGTCAAATACTAATAGCTCATAAACTAATTCACAATAATTGGCTTCATAATACTTTTAAGTCTTGATCAAATCCCAAATATGGCTATTTCCTTTAGAGCATATAAATATAAGAACAAATTATTGGTTTATATTAATGATATTTATTAGACCTCGTATCCACATTTGCAAGGCTTCAATTGCTGATCAGTTGGATCCATCTCTTCCGCGCAGAGTGGGCATGTTTTTTCTCCTCCGTCACTCATGGTTGTCTAAGAACGAAAAACAAAGCAAATATAATTATAACTATTCAGGCCATATAGAAACGAGGGAGAAAGCAGTCATCTAAATATTTCTGATTTCAAATTGATCACAATGCCAAAATACGTAACTTCCAACTATTTTCCAATCTAATAGTCGGTTATTAAAGTGAAAAGGTGCTCTTTATTCCTCATTTTGTTATTTGTAAGAGTAGGTTCAGTTTGCAATAATTACCATGTAACAGGAACAAGAAAATCATAACACAGACATCCAACTCCCCCTTCTCTTCAGTATCCCCTTCTCCTAAACCATCAGAACAAGTAACCAAAAAATAACAAGACGAAACCAATACCTGAGCTCGCTGGTTCATTAAATTAGACATGCAAGCATGTTCCTACAAAATACTCATGGCCGCACCGCATATCTAATGCCAATACTTTCATCAATAAACCCGATGAATAACTACAAACAGATAAAATAAACCCTCAAACCCATCCATTGACCGCACCAGAACAATACATGGATGAAACCTGATGGAAATCGACTATCCTGCAGCTAAAACGCCATTTTCAACGAAGAATACATTCAAACCATACACACCAGAATTCTAGATCGAAATACTATCAAAATAAGAAACTAAACAAAAAATATCCAGAACCCAGCAGGTAATCGCGAAGAGCACATAAAATAAACGAATCGAAGACCTAATAAAATTCATTAACATGCAACAAATCGAGAATCAAAGCGTGTATAGATATTGAAGAGAATCAAAGAAGAAAAATCGCGGAAAATCAGATGAAAAACGGAACAAAAAAGGTGTTGAAAATTTAGAGGATGAAACGATGAAGAAAATTAGGGATCTCGAAGATTGAAACAGAAAAGTAAGGATTAAACAGAAGAGAAAGATCAGATTGCAGAATTATGGCTTCAGATTAGAGATGGCGGTCATACAGTTGAGAGAAATCGACAATAGGCAAGGCAATGAATCTGTGAGGTTGAGATTGTCCGAAAAGCGCACGATAACGAAGACGCGAACAAAGAGAGAAGAACAATAAGAGGACCCTTTAAGGAGAGAGAAGCCTCTTGGGTTTGGATGGCTTTTTTGGCCGCTGTCTTCACTCTGCGTCGCTGTCAAATTAATATTATTTATTTTCTAATAATGCCCTCCAACCTTCTTCTAATTACAAAAATACCTCTCCTCCACCGGCACCGCCGCTTGGTTTAATTTCTCCGGTCATTCAGCAATTGTTTTGTCCTTTCTTTTCTTTTGGAAATTCTGTTTTTTCAAATTTGAATTAAAACTGAGCATGACTTAGAGGAGAAAATGTTTTCCAAAAAAATTACTTTCATTTTCTAAAAAATTGCTTTAAATTTTATTTAATAGAAAATCATTTTAAAAGTCTAACGTCCGAAAATATTTATAAATATAGCACAGTATCACCTTAAAATAGGCTAAACTTTGTTATCTTTACAGTACAATTTAAATATTTTGATTTATTTGATTGTATTTAAAAATAATCTTATTTTTAAATAGTTATTAAATGTTTAAACTTTGTCTAAAATGGCTTATTTTAAAATGTATTTCAAACATATTCATAAACTTTGTAAATTCTTTAAGGATTAGTTTTCAAATATGGAAGCGTTATTTTCAAATATAGTAACACGATAAATTTTTGCAATATTTTTAACAATTTTATGGTCTTTGTTTCTCAATTATATGGAAACATAAAGCGAGTCTATTTATATGGAAGCAAAGAGCGAGAAAGTAAAATTCTCCATGGAGCTGGCCTTTTAGGCCCAATCATATTGATTTTGGTCTTATTTAAGGATTTGGGTTTTAATTGGACTTTAACACTATAATAATATAATAATATTTGATTGAACCAAAATAATTAATTTTTAATTTTTAATTAGTTTCAAATTTAATATTTAAAAAAATCATTAATTTGAAAAATGATATCAAAATTTGTCTTTCAAAACAAGTTAAAACGCTCAAATATTTCTTAACCATGTACATTCAAGATCAAATTGGAACGATCCATGTTTGTTATAATCAATAAACATAAGTTATTCGTATAAATAAATAAATAAATAATTGGACCCTAAATCAATAAATTAGATTACAATTTTAGAGATGTGAATTACAAACCGTATTAAGAAACAAAAAAAATAATAATGTTGATATTAGTTTAGCTAAGCTCTTGTTTAATTTTTTATTGTTAATGAATGAATTAAATGATTATTTTATCCTCTAAATCTATGATGTAGGATTTTTCTTATTTTTCTCTATCTCCTCGTTCATTTCTCTCTTCCTTCCTATCTTCTTATTATTAAGAATAGTATTTCGTATTGACAGTATGATTTTTGTTTATCTATAGTATAACGAGAAGACAGATAACGATGGAACTACCCAGAAACATTAGGGTTTTGATATTTGGACAATTCTTATGTTAATAATTGAGTATGCGTAGATACATTGTTTTTGTTTAATACAAAAAGAAAAAAAATATGCACTAAGAATAAGAGACACGTTACGAAGACTTTGTTGATTTGATATTTTTTGCAATTCAATGAATTAGCATCAGTTAAAAAGATTCATTGTGAATCGCGATAAGATATGACATTCTTTGTATGTAGCCATTAATGTATTATTTTGAAGAGTTTAAAAATAGATTTGTATTATGATATTTTGGTGGATTTTTTTGCAGTAAAATTGATGAATAATTAAAGGAGACAAGTAATGTTGATAGAATTGTTTTTTATATATTAAGACTATTTTTGAAACTTATAAAAATTCACAAATGTATTTAGAATCTAAATATAATTTATTTTCTACAAAAATTACAAAGGTGATTGTGATTTTCCATGATTTAATCTTTAATTTTGTTAGCATGTTTTTAAGGATAGTCAAATATTCTAAGATGATGTTTATTAAAAAATCCTCTTATTTACAGTTTTATTCAAATATGATCCAACGATCAATGATGTTATAATTGAATTCATGCTTCAAGGTGAAGTAACAAGATAAAGATCCCTCCCTATAAAACAAACTCGAGAGCATGCGAATAAAATATGATTAGTACATTCAACTTCATAACCATAAACAAAGCATTAGAGAGGTATATCTATGATATCAAATTTGTACGATAATATCACGAAGACTCACCATATAAAATGCTTAATTTTAGATGACACTTCTAGTTTTCAAACCACCTCAATCGAGTTAGAATTATAAAAATGAGTACAAGTTCTAGATTGATGAAACCATTTATATCCGCTTTAACGTGGTATAAACCAAAATTTTTAAAGTGTCAAATCAATTTATCCGAAAGAGAAGAGTTGGAAAACGTTACATGTTTTAATCAAATCTGAATATCTCTGTTTTACTCTCTTTAAATTAGAAGTACAACATTCATCCAAATTTTTAAGAACTCAATTACTTGTAATAACGGAGGAAGAAATTCTTTCCCTTTTTCTTGTTTTGTAGGAAAGAATTTTCATATATAATTTTAAAGTAAAAGTGTCGTACATAATCTTGACTTATCAATATGATATTATAACCAGAATATTATAATAAACTATAAATATTATTGGGTTTTTTAAAAATATAAGAAAACGACAAAATATTATAATTTTAAAATCAGAAAAACCAATAGGTCTAAGATAGAAAATACCAAAAAAGTTTTGTCAACAACTTGTAATATAATTGGTAGACAATCGTCTTAATTGTTTTAATTTAACTATTGTTTGGTATACGATCCTTTAGATTTTGTCGTTTTTATTTGGATAGTCAAATCTAAACGATTTATTTTTTTCAATTTTTTAGTTAATTTGATATTTAGTCAAATCTAAACGATATTTAGCTAAACGAATGTTTTCAAGAATCTTTGTACAAGATCGTTTAGATTTAGGTTAAACGATTTTTTAAAATTATTTTAGTACACGATCATTTAGATTATTGTTTATTTTTTTTACACGATTATTTAGATTTAGGTCTAAATCTAAACGACATTTTAGACGATCTTGAACAACCGAATAGCAGTTTAAAAAAAAAAACGACGGAAATAAATCGAGATAAGAAAGACGAGAAGACAACCCAGAAATATTTAAAAAATGACAAAAGATTTTGTTTTAAGTGATTTGTTATATTTATGAAAAAATTTAATATTAAATGTTATAATGCGATGAAAATGCTAAATGTTTGAATATTTATCACATATATGTTTTTTTTTTTTTTTTCTCAATTAAAAGAATTATAAATCTAACCGAATTTTAAATAACTGTATATAAAAGTCGATTTGTCAACAAGAGTTTATGTTAATTTGATGTTATTGTACGCTAAGATCTAAAGTTTCATGGTTCAACTCCTTAACCTTCATTTCTACTAAAATAAATAAATATTATGTTATTGAAAATTGTACTTTTATCTTTTTTACAATTGTTTCCATAACGATCTTCATGTGTTCTTTATGTAACATTTGATTTTTTTAGTTTAATTTAAAATGAAAAACATTTTGCAATGTTCAAAACTTGGAATGAATTTTTTAAATACCATAGTTAATCATAAGTATAAAAAAATGAAGGTAATCCTTTTGTATTCTTCTACTCTACTCCTTAGTTATTTTATATTATTTATTTGAAAAAATATTATATTGTTTTTTTCGTGAATGGTAAATATTTTGTTGATTTTTCTATTTTTTGATAATTTTTTTCTATTATACGCATTATTAATCGACCATTTAAGATCAAGTTGCCATATATAATTAGAGAGGGTCTAAGTTTAGCAAGTCGTTGTATATTTAGAAGTATGCAAAATAGGGATTATCTATGAAAAATACATTTACCTTTAATATATATTGTATTTTTAGTCCTTGCGTTCATAGTTGACATATTAAAAATTATAAGTGAACGGTTTGGGACAAAGAATTTTATTATAGTTAGATTATAATATTTTATGTTTTATGTGTAAAATTATTTTAGTTTGGACTGTAACAACATGTGTTTGAGGTATGAACTATTTTAGTTTGAAAATTTAATAAATATTATAGAAAACAATAAAAAAATGATGAATGTGAAACAAAAATTTAATAAATACTCTAGCAAATGAAAGGTTTTGAAGTATTATTTACGGTATTTGTTTGGTAGTACAAAATAATATTTACTGTAACAATACGAGATTATTATAGTTTTAGATAGTCATTATCCCCATCGTTCCCTCATTTCCTCGTATATGTACTACTACTTTATCTGTATATATATGTTGTAATATTGCCCCCATTATTTGTATGATATTCTACCACTTCAACTTTATTTGTTTTTTCCTAAATATGACCATGGTTCAATAACAATCAACATATACTCATTTTCTTAAGATTGAAGGTTCAGATCATTATATTACTATTTCATATTTATTATATAAGAAAATACTCTTATTCATTTAAAAATTTTAGTTTTATTTTCAATTTCAATTTTAAATCATAGATAGAGATTAATGATGTGACGAAAATATTGAAATACCTATAATATAGAGATATGCAAAGAAACGTTCATGAGGGGAGAAAATCGACAATGTAATGGGAAGAAGATTAGATATAATGCATAAATATAACTCGATATGAGATTAGTAAATGGATTGAAAACAACAATTTGAAGCCTACTTTTATAATTTCACATATTTTAATTATAATCTTAAGTAAGTGTTGGAATTTTAAGAATCTAAAAAAGTTACCATTCAAGTATTTAATGAATTATTTGAATCTATATAAGGCATGAAACTTGTGTTTTTGTCAAGGGAAAAACAATCGTTAAAGTTTTTTATAGTTGAAATTTAAAATGATTAATTTTTACGTCTGTCATGAACTTATTCTTCAACAAAAATTTATCGTAGTATGATTAATGAATATTATTAAGTTTAACATTTTGTTTGGTTAAATTTAGTAGGTAATTTAATTGTAATTGAAGGGATATGTTGACCTAATTCACCTAGTAATGTAACTAAAAATACATACACACCAACATATATAACAATTTCTCATGATGGTTAAAGGTGTAGTGAATGTATAATTTTTTATTTGAAGTAATATCGAAATATAAAATTTTGAATTGGTAACTAATTCAATTTTATTTGTTCTCAATAGAGCGATACATCTTAGTACCGATTATGATAGTCGATGACATTGAGAGGGGCTATTTGCGAAAAAGAACAATGTTGATGAGGGGTAATTACGTAAAAGACTACGAATGTATGGGCCCAATAATGAGCCCAAATAAAATATTTGGACCGAGCTGTCTTAGTTGTTTGATTAAGCCCACTGGACCCAGAGAAGTACTCGCCATTCAGGTTGCGCCCGCCCTGGGTCGTATTGCCAGCCGTTGCGGGATGTCACCGCTCGACGCCCAACCACGTCACTTTTGATTTCAAACGGCTTTCCCCCGACTTTAACGGTAAATTCCAATTTCCTAAGTCTATGAGATGAGATGAGATGAGATGGGTTGAGTATTTTACGAACCAACATCAAAATTTGAGTTATAACTCATTTCTTTATCTTTTATTTTAAATATTTAACTTCATCAAAGACGCCATTGATAACTAAAATTTCGTTAAATTCAAATATAAAATACTAAATTTATATGATATTTAAACAAACCTCACACAAAAACACGATTTTATATATATATATATATATAACCCCACTCAACAAAAAAAAAATTGTCTTAAATGATTAATTGAACCAAAAACTTAAAAATCGATAGGTGAAAGCAAATTTAATTATATATCATCTAACAACCAACACGACCTTTCAAGTGTTTAAATAAATATTTCCAACAAAACCGAGTATTTATTTATAAATACTTACGATTGGGTTCGGTAGTTGCAACCTTCCACTTGTCATGTCAATTATCATTTAACTAATTGCGAAAACTCCCTTTGACCAAGCATGATCGTTTGAGGCAATAACTATCTAAGGACGCGTTTGAGACAATTAGTTGGTTATTATAGTCATATGTTATTATATAGTTGGGTTAACTTACAATATAATAATTTGTGTTTAAAATGTACATTATCACATTATGTGTTATAATAGTATGTCTTTAAGGTGTGAAACATATATTTTAGTTTGAGAAGGAAATACTAAACATAATAGAAAAAAGTACAAAAACGACGGATGTAGGATGCTAAAAAATTTAGCAAACAACAGTAAGTAAAGTAGAAAATGAAGGGTTTTGAAATATTTGACTCTAGATTATCTAGAGAATACGAAATAGTATTTAATGTAGCAACATGATTTTATTACACGTACTCTAAAACCAGAACAAAAAACCACCTCTTTACAATAAAGGTTCTTTAAAAGTTTCCAACCAAATGTAGTAAATACACTATTTGCTACATTTTTTTTGACATTTTACATTGATTGTTTATTTTTTAATAAAATATTTACTAATTTCTTATAAAAATAAATTAATTTATTCACCAACCACATATTATTATAATTCTCCGAACATAGATTAGTATAATAAAATTACAATAATCTAAAATGATAAGAGCAATGGATGTAGTTAGGAATTGAATGGAAATGGAAGATTGAGAAAAGAAAGAGAAATAGAAGCATGAGGAGAGGGAGAGGATTGAGAGTGAGATTATAATGAGAAGGTAGTAGAGATAAAGGATGGTGAAATTGAGAGGACGCACATTAATTACAAACTGGGGAGAGAGGGTACAGAAACGGACGCGTTTATTTGGCTTTTTGAGTGTAATAATGGGGGGGGGGGGGGGGGGGGGGAGGGGGGAAGGGAAGGGTGGTGGCCGCTTCACTTCCTTCTTTATTAATTGTTATTATTATTTAATATTTTTATTTTGGTAGCAAAGCAACGTCCGTCCTATCGGGGCCCTCTATTGCAACTTGGCGCACTGTAATTGGATGTTATCCAATTCCAAATTTCACAATCAATCCAGGCGTTGGTGAGAGAGTTAAATCGTACCCTTGTTTGTTGTTGGCAATATTATTTATTATTATTATTATTATTATTATTTGATTATCGAATCTTCTTCCATAACAGATGGCATTCACACTTCCTCAAACCTACATTAATTATTTTTATTTTCTTTTTGCTACTGCTTACATAATACATTTTAAAAATGAACAACACTCAGGGTGCACTTGTCTACGTGTCTTTTAAATTTCTCTACTACCAAAAAAAAAAAAAAACAGAATAGGGTTTAGAATTTATTATATAAAATTAAAAATATGAAAAAATTTAGAAAAAAGAAAAAAAAAAAAACTCTTTAGTCCTTAACTCTAAAATTCATTAAAATAGAAGATATATACCAAGTGATACAAATTTGAAAATTACGTTAAAAAAAAAAAATTAATGAAAGATACCTTTTAATAGGATGTTGCTGAGATTTGAATGTGAAAACATACATGATCAAAAGAAATTGATACTGATTTTCCCTTTTTTAAAGTTTCGTTAAAAAGGCAGCTAAAGATTTTTAGTTAAGAATTATTCTTTATTTATTTTATTGTTATTATTATTTTCTTAGAACCCCTAACTGTTTTTTCAAAAATATAATAAAATGGCAAAATATTTAGACGGTATAAAACAATTTTATTTTTATACGTTCTAAAACAATTCCGAAAATGGAAAATATAAAAAATAGATTATTTGTATACGGTTGTTTATATTTGGCTATTTTTTGTATACTTTTTTCAAGAGGTTTTATATGTAGTACAAACAACCAAATAACAATTTAAAAAAAAAAAAAAGAGAGAATGATTGTCATATGTGGGCATTACTGATGTTATGCAAGTTTCTAGAGCATACGTGTTGGTGGTGAGGTTGCTAGGAATGGCCACCAGGTGATGGTCATATGTGGGCATTACTGATGGTAGTCGAAGATAGTCGATAGTATATGTCGTTAGAGATGGTTGTTGAAAGTTTTGCCACAGTAGATGACCAATAAATAAAGAATGATTGCCATAAACAACATAATAAAAATGAGATAAAAGATAATCGAAAGACGTCTTGATAATTTTAAAAACTATACAAATTATAAAGGACCAACATAGTAAAATGATAAAGAAACCATGCATTTTCTAGAAGTTGGATTGTGTTTCTTAAAACATATTATTTCACGAACTTTCATTTTTTTCAAACACCATTGAAAAATACATCAAGCTTTTTAAAAATGAATTATCTTCAAAATTAAATACTTAAAAAATTAAATAAAGTGCACACCAAAGTATACTATGGGATTTTTTTTCCAACTTTCATTCAATATTGAATTTCTAATTTCCTGTTTAATATAACAAGTGATTAGTTACTCGATAATTTTTTAAAATTTGATAGTTCCATTAAATACCAAAATTAAAGTTTAAATTTTATTAAAAGTAAATTTAATCAAATATCTAACAAATTATTCCATTAAAAAGAAACTATATATATTTAGGACGTATTAAACGTGTAATTGCAAGTCAAGAGACTTTGACATCTCTTTTAAGTTAAATAAATTATAAAATACAAAATTTAAAGTTCATCAAATACCTTTGTAATTCAATTTTTATTGACTCGTTTTAATATTCTTGCAAATATTTAAACTATTCTTTAATATTTATTTTATAGAATCATGAAAGCAAGTTTAGCCCGTAACAATCGTTTTAATATTATTACAAAATTTAGTTCCGTTATATATATATATATTCATAATGATTACGGTGGATACCAAAAGAAAATAGAAGTTGATTGCTCTCATTTGACTCTACGTGTTTAAAAGGCATGCTAAGAGCCTTTAGGTATATATATATATATATATTTTGCAAAAGTCTTTAATTAAATATGAAAAAACTCATTGAAAATTTGTATCTTTCTTCTTTTATATATAAAAAAAATATAAGTGGAGAAGTTTTTTAGTCTCGTTGTACCATTTTATTATAACTTTCTTTTTGCTTAACTTTCTTTTTGCTTATTTTAGTGACAATTTTGTCATCACATAGTTTTAATGTTTATAGTCAAGCTATAAGTTACATTTTTTTTACTTTTCATCTCATTATTATAACTTTTCTCAAATTTTCGAAATTTTCTCTTCAATTAATTATGTTATTTAAATTTATCCAAATCCATTCACATTCTTCATTCCTCTATGCCATTCTCATTCCTCTAAATCTTTCAAATTATTTATTTTCAAATCTTTGGGTATAAATATATATTTTTTTCACGTATGTTCACAAATCACAATAATAATATGACAGGGGTGAAGATGAAAAGCAAATCAAATTATGTTTTTTTTTTTATTATTATTATTATTCTTGCTTGTATATATTTCTTCATTTATAGGTTTATTTTTAATATACAACAAAAGTTGAAAAAACGACTTAACTACCAATTTCGTGGTTGACACATAGATATGTCTATGCTCTTTATGTTTAAATTACGAATATTTTTCAATGTAATCATGAGAATCTTGCTCAAAATTGTTTTTCATTTAATTTTCTTATTAAAACTATTATAAAATTCAAGATAATATATTATGATATTTCTCAATTCATTATTCATTTTTCACTCGTTAGGATATGTGAATATAGAAATGATATAAATATGAAAATATTGAAATGACTTTTATGATTTTATAAAATTAAAGTTAAAATTATAATTTTTCGGGCATTGTTTACGAGTACAATAAAATAAATTAAAAAATAATAAGGGTTATTGTGATGAAAAGAACCTTATTTTGTTTTTACACTTTTTTTTTCAAATATAAACTTATATATTTATTTTGAGGGTGGAAATGGATTTTAATTTTTGAAATTCGTCTAATTTAAGCATTTCATACTCAATATTCCCACTGTAAGTTATTGAAGTCAACAAAATTTATAACTGTAACAAATATGACATTATTATTATTTTTACTAAAAAGTTCAATAAGATAAGAAACAAAACAAATTACGATTGAACATACTTTTCAATTTCTATACCTCATTTTATTACATCATTGTTGAGTTTAGATATTTTTTGATGGATTGACATAATTGTTATTCGTAAATTACATTTGTTAATCCAACCAAGAAAAGGTATTGTAAGACCCAAATGTGTAAAAACTATTGTTATAAAAAAAAAAAAAAAAAAGGAGATGTAATTACCTTTTTTCCAACAGACTCTACAACATACTTTTACCACTAAAAAGGAAAAAAAAAGAAGTAGTGGCTGTTTTTAGAATGTATAAATAAAGAAATTAGTAGCAACCGTACCACACTGTTCTTCATGCGCCTGAAGTGAGTAGATTTACTCCCCATAACTCGCACAACAAGCAGGACATTTTAGTCATTTACCATTTACTTCCCCTATTACATTTATAATTTAATCACAGCCCTTCATTTTTTCAAAAGCTGAACAATAGCCGTAGGATAGAAACGGAAATTCAACTGCCACAATTAAGCTACTAGAAGCTTCTAATTCTTCCATAGTTACGCACGTTGCTCTTAAATCTTCCTGCTCTCTCTTTCACCCTCTCCATTATCCATCTTTCTAAAAATCAATTTCTCTCTCGCTTCATTTCGCGCTAATTTCAAGGTTGCCATTGACGACGATTTTCGATCGTTTTCTGTGTTTCAGATCTGTGATGTGAATTGATTTTTGTTCATTTTGTAGTGAATCTCAGCCATGGGGAAAAGCTATCCGACTGTCAGCCAAGAATACCAGACGGCTATCACAAAGGCGAGGAGGAAGATGAGAGCTCTTGTTGCTGAGAAGCACTGCTCTCCTCTAATGCTTCGTCTCGCGTTGGTTTCTCTGTTCCGATTATGAATCTTTGATTTGATTATATGAATGAACGACGATATTTACTATGGAATAATGGATGTGTAATTTCAGATGGCACTCAGCCGGAACGTTTGACGTTAAGACTAAATCGGGTGGTCCGTTCGGCACAATGAAGAACCCAGCAGAGCTCGCTCACGAGGCTAACAGAGGCCTTGATATCGCCGTTAAGCTTTTGGAACCGATTAAAGAACAGGTGCCGATCCTTTCTTACGCTGACTTCTATCAGGTACGGCACTATGATTCCGATCATTGTTTTCGCGCATTTCGTAAATGACTATTGCGAAAATTTAAAATCGACGGATTAAGAAAATGAATTATGTAATGTTTGTTTGTTATTCTGATTTTTATTTTTGTTGTACGATAGCTCGTCGGAGTTGTTGCCGTTGAAGTTACTGGTGGACCTGAGATTCCGTTCCATCCTGGCAGAGAGGTAGTTTAGACGAAGTCGCTCCTCTCTACATTTGTTTTGTAATTTCTTTTTGCCCTCCGTTTTACGCTGTTTGCTACTCTTTGACGTCCGTATGGACAGTTCATTGCATACCTATAGATTCTCGATTCGTTAACATTGTTTCGATCGTGAATTTGCGTTTGAAACTCTTTTCTGATTATTTGCTCATACGTTTTTGATACCTGTCACTTGCATAAGCATATCACCTATCGATTTTCTGTTTGAGAGATTATCTGAGCGGATATCGCTGAGAGCTCCCACTATTTTTATATTGGCGATTATTCTTCCGAAGAAAAGTGACTAATTAAATTATAAAACTGCCCTCAATTTAGTTTGGACAAAAAGCTCCAAAAAATACTATTAAAGTTTTAAGAAGTTTAAAAATTATTTTGAAAGTACTTAAAAAGGAAATTTTTTTACGCAATGTGTGAATGGACATTTTTTTTAGAATTTAACCTAATAGAAATGTTTTTTTTTTTTTAAAAAAAATTATTTTATGTGAATTTATAACTATCAGGATAGTTTAATCATTAGTTCTATATATGACTTGCTTGTGTTATTTGGTTTTGTCGTGAAGAATTTATTCAAGTAGCATCTTTATTTTGTAATTTTCATATAACAATGCTGACTGTTTATCAATGGCGTTTTCTGACATCAGGACAAGCCTGAGCCACCTCCTGAAGGCCGTCTTCCCAATGCCGCTAAGGGTGAGTACACATCATAGAAATAATTTAAGACAACTTCTCTTACGGTAATAATGAATTTATGTTACAACCATGTACTCAGGTGAGGTTTTTGTAAAATAACCCATGGTGTGATTTGGATTGCATACTTTGTTTTTGAAAAAGTTAAGTGTATTTAGAAACCATTCAGATGTATTTTAAACCATTTAAACATAAATGAGTTAAAACAAAAATAAATTTCTTGAAAAACATTTTAAATCTTTTTTAGTTGAATCAAAACGGGTTCATAGTCCATCAATTGACTGATCATGTATTTAACTTTTTTAATTGTGAGATAAGAGACTTCTAGAGTGCTGGAAATAAATTACACTTGACCATATTTATGCTCAAACTACCAATACCGATGATCTTCGTTTCTAGGACGTTTGACATTCAATCTCCTGCGGGTTAGTTTTAATTTTTGGTTGATCTATGTAGGATGTGACCATTTAAGGGATGTTTTCTACACGATGGGTCTCAGTGACCAGGACATCGTTGCTCTTTCTGGTGCTCATACTCTGGTTTGTTTCATTTTTGCGAATCTTTCCTCTTGCATCTTTCAATTATTCACCTTAATTTTTGTTAATTGACCTTTCCCATATGGGTTTTGACCGATCTTTCTTTTCAATTTTTATTTTATGCTTAGGGAAAAGCCCATAAAGATCGATCTGGATTTGAAGGTCAGTGGACAAAAAATCATCTTGTCTTCGACAACTCTTACTTCAAGTGAGTTTTTTGCTTCGTAATAGACATCAATCTCCGTAAATTAGAGATTCCATTATTCTGTGAATATATATATATGTGTGTGTGTGTGTTTGAGGTAATATTTTTAATTTTTTTTTAGAGAAATCTTATCGGATGACAAGCCAGAGCTTCTTAAGTTGCCATCTGATAAGGCGCTTCTGACTGATCCTGTCTTCCGTCCCATTGTTGAGAAATATGCTGCGGTATGAGTTCCTCACTCTTGTTTTGTTTCTTGCCAGCGAAGTTATCGAAATATCAAATTTCTTTACCCCAAATTGAGGAATATATTACATACACACACAACAGACCCTAAACCCTTCTTCATTTTTACATCTGGAATTTTAACCTTTTCATGAATAAACTTAACATCCAAACTCGAATCCCAGGAAATATAATCCTAAAGATCCCATCTAACTTAATATAGTGAGTTTTCGTCAGGTCATCACCAAACACCAATACAAAAGCTTAGGTTGGATATGTTTAGGATTTAGGGTTTAGGGTTTTAGTATTTATCAATAATCAACCCTAACCCTAAGCTCATGGGTATGTTATATTTAGGATGAAAAATACTTTTGTCTCCTTGACAATTTATTCGTTGAATTATGGTGGATAAAAGTCCATTAATTATATTTTAAAGTTTAACAGTCAGTACATAGAATTTAAGACTTATAATCTACGTGAATAAGAGAATAAGAAAGTACTCACGAAATCCTATTATAGTTTTCAGAGTAAAGAACAGAATGGAAAATATAGGAGATCAAATATACATAAATTCAGAAATTGTTGCTTTTATGCAAGTTACCAAGGACCTAAAGTGTCTTTAACCTAAATTTAATTAAATGAATACTACTTCAACATGAATTTAAAGTTATGATAGTTAGATGCATTATAGTTTGTACTAATAATGGTAATTTTTCCCCCTTTTGTAGGATGAGGATGCATTTTTTGCTGATTATGCGGAAGCACATTTGAAGCTCTCAGAGCTGGGGTAGAGTTCTAAACAATTTTTTCTTCTTTTTAACAGACGAATCAAACTCATTATTGGTGCCATGTTGAATGAAAATTTGGTGTATTTTTGTATTTATTGCAGATTTGCGGATGCTTAAATTTTTCCAGAAGTTTCGAACGCAGATGGCTATCTCAATAGTGTGCTTTTAATTTCTCTGAAATCGTAGGCGGCCGCTGGAGAGTTGCTTTGTTATTGCGCTATAAAGAATGTGTGTGCGTGTGGCTTTCTTGGTCTTGCTCTTTCGGCAGTATGTGAATGCTATATATTACTTACTACTTTACCTCTAGCTTTTCTCTCCTTTTCATTTCCAGCAATGGGGTTAGTTTGAATCTTATGATGCATCTATCTTTTGTGCTCATCATCTCTTTGCTACTATACAAAAAGGTAGCCGACCGAAAAAGGAATTGTTTCTTAAATAAAGATGATGTCTCATGACAGCATTTTATTTTATTGGCTTACACTTTGGATATATGTTCCAAGAAAATAGCATTATTTAAATTTTTTGGAAAGGAACTTGGAAACTTAATCCCATATATGTGTATTTTAGATAGATGCACCGACCAATTTTTCTGTTTCTTTTTCTTTAAAGGATGAAGTTCTGACCAAGTTACTGTTTTTTCTTCTTTTAAATAAAAAGAATTATTTATTTTAAATTTAAATGGTTTGTGCTGTGTAGATAAACTTTTTGAGAGTATTTTTATGATGTATGTATAAAACATATTACCACCCTTTGTATGCCGTATATAATGAATGTATATCACCCATTTTTGTTAAATTAATTAAAATAACATAATACTTGTAAAAAATAAACTTAATCGTAAAGTTACAACATGAAGTGTGCAACTCTCTCTTTTCTATCGTTTGAGATTTTTTACTTTCAATTGTACTACTTTTTATGATCAATATTTTAAAAAGTAAGCTATGTTTTTAAAATTTAATTTTGTTTTAAAACTTGTGTGATATTTTTTAAAACTTTAGTATTGATTAGTAGTAACTTGTGTGTCATATCTTAAACATTTATCGGTATCAAACTTGTACTAATACCTAAATATAACTTATGCGCCAGTTAGCAAAATTGACAATTTTAGGGTGCGTTGGGGAAGGAAAGGGAAAAGTTATAATAATATATTTGTTTGGAGGAAAAGTTATTATTGATAGTGTTATGGCAATGTGTGTTCGAAGAAAAGAATATAAAAAGATAATATTATGATAGTAGTGTTATAATAATATATTTTTGGGAGAAAGGCTATGATTGTAGTAATTTAAAAAATAATAATAGAATTTGGATTAGGTTAGTTGGATAGGATAATGTAGGGTCGTAAGAAAGTAAAAGAAAGGATAAATAGGTTTATTTAGGAATTAGGATAACCTTAATCTCTATTAATCATAATCCTTGGACCAAACCTTAATTTTTTTTTCCCTTAAAACTTCACTCCAAACACACCCTTAAAGTTTAATGAAAAAATAAAATATTTTGCATGATATTATTTTAAATTAATGAGAAGGTATTAAATTAGCTTGCATGATAATTATTAATCAAAAGTAAAATATTTTTATGAAAGTTTATTATTATTATTGATCAGTTATGATAAAAAATTAAATTTAAGTGAAAATATAAAAACTAAAGTTAAACAATTTAAAATTTAGTTATTAAAATTGAACAAACTTCTATGAATGCCAAAATAGTATTTCAACCTTTGTAATTTTTAATCTCTAGAAAAAAATATTGTCCGATGCGTAGCGGTTAAACTAAAAGTTATTCGATTGTGAATGAATTCTAAAGAAAGAATATTTCTTGGTTAATGTTTGTCATTGGGGGTTCAACAACATAGGGAGGAGGAACTGAACAGGATAACTTTTGTTTTTACCTCCACAAGGTGCGTCTCGGTATTCGAACAAAAGGAGTAGTCAGTCAGACCGTTAGTGGGAAAAATAGGAAGGAAGGCATTCTTAGCTAACAGAGACTCACGGAGTTAGGCCCGCTTTGGTACATTTTGTACAATCGAACGGTCCGATCCCTTGATTATTTTTCCGTTTCACCTGTTCAATTTCATCAATTAACAGATAATTAATATTACACAAAAACTAAAAAAAAAAAGAAAAACAAACAAACAAACAAACATACATAGCATCGGTTGCTAATATAGCAATTAGAATAAACAACAGTACACAAACTGAAATATACAGTAACATAGAGAAACAAGAGAAAAAAGAGTCAAAAGAGAGAAAATCAACGTGAAATCCGTCAATATTTAAAAATATGAAGAAAAAAAAAACTGTTTTTTTTATGAATATTACATTTAAATATGAAAAGAAAAAACTGTTTTAATGAATAACTTATTTTAAAAGCAATTGAAATCACTTGGTGTATGAAATTACGAGAGCCTGATAGGTGTGTTCATAATTTCCCTGTTGCCCAAAATTTGTACTTAAAAAAACAGTTTCTTTTTCCAAATAAATAAAAATTACATAATTTCCCCCCGTAAACATTATTAGCCAAGTTATTCCTTTAATACACAAAGCATCCGGAAACAGAACAAGCAAATAATTTCTTTCGTTAAAGTTCATTCTCGACAAGAGAAAAATAGTAAAATATGTAGAAAGTAATGTCAGTAGATCTTAATTGGTTAAACTAGGTTTAATCCTTAGTCTTAAGTTCGAATTTATTTGATCTATTAATCTTATAAATTATGTCTAATAGATCTTTTAAGTTTTTCACTTTAGGTTCAATAAACTTTTGAAGTTTAAAGTTTATGATCGATGGATCATATTGAAAAATTTATGGAACTGCCGACGTAAAGTCCAAAAACCAATGAAACATGTTTAAAACAAGCTTAAAAGTTTTATGGACTAAAAAACTTGATAATTGAAAGAAAGGAAGTAGGGTGAGAGAGAACATACCGGAGACCATGGGCCTGGTTCAGGTTGAGACTTATCGGGAGGTGAATTTTGTACAGCTCCGGTTTTCATGGTCAGGATTTCCTACATTTTCAAATGAATATAATTCATTATATTCAATCTTTTAGTTTAATAATTTCTTTGTAGAAGAAAATAGTCAACCATTAATTGAAAATGGTAGCTACGAAGAAATAGTAAGATGCATTATTTTTTGTGCTTCCCAGTTCTTTACCCCACAAAAGAAGTAAATAGACAAAAGTTATTTTTAGAAAATAACACATGACAGCATTCTATTGGGTTATACTTTGGATGCACCAGGATAAGTGCATTAAAGAAAACACAAACATGCCATGCCACCAAGCTTGGTGGGTTGTTACTCATCAGTTTCAACTTTTATAAAAAGCACAAAATATATAGCACAAAGGCAAGATAATGTTAAACTTAGGGTCTGTTTTGAAGTAACTTCCAAATGGTTAAAAAAATCAGCTTTTTTTTTTTTTTTTTTTAAATTACGTTTAAATATGTTTTTAATCCATCAAAATCAATTTTAATGATATGAAAATTAAAATTAAACAGTAACTAGTTTTGCATGATTTTATGGGAGTTTTGAAGTGATATAAAACACGATAGAGTGATTTTAAGTTTTTGACCACTTCAAAAACACCCTCCAAACACCTAAACACACAAGGTTGGAAGAAAGTATTAGAAATTGAAGGAAATATCTCACTTCTCCAGCAGCTTCAAGTGCAGCCAACCATTCTTCAGAAAATGGAACAGCATTTGTTGAAGTATTAATTCCCATAACATTTTGCTTCCCGACAGCCTCGGACTTTCTACTGCCAATAGCATTTATAGTTTCAATCAATCAAGCGTCTTTAAAAGAGTGAAAACGCAAGGAAGCAAAAAGTTCATCCACAAATCAGTTTACTTACAGCTCCAATGATTGTGAATTGTCGTCATGTGTACTGCATGTTTCGGTACCGAGGAGTTGATGCATTTCACTGTTGAGCTCATTTTCATTTTGAAACACTAAGTTTCCGTTCATCTTTGGAGACTTATGATTCTCCACTTCTATAGCTTCCATATATACTTCAATTTTTTCCCTTGATAATACGTCTTCATTGGGTATTGATGAACCCAAATCTTTAGTTGATCGACAAAGCGATGAATCGTTGCAAGTTGTTATTGCTTCTGATTGTGCATTGTCGTTGTATGTACAGCACATCTCAGTGTCAAGTAGATGATATGTTGCACTGTTGATTTCACTTTCGTTTTGACATAATGTGTTTCTGGTCATCTCTTGATTCTCGAGTTCTTTTGCTTCCATATACTGTTCGATAATTGTTCCTGCTTCTAATTGTGCATTGTCGTTGTACGTACTGCACATTTCAGTTTCTAATTGTGCATTGTCGTTGACATAATGCATTTCACTGTTTCTGCTTCTAAGCTCGCTTTTGTTTTGACATAGTGTGGTTCCATTCATCTCTGGAGACTTAAGATTGTCCAGTTCTTTATCTCTTCCATACTGTTGAACATTTTCACAAGCCGATATGTCATCGTTGGCTATTAACAAACACAAATCTTTAGTTGGAGAACAAAACGTCTTATCATCGTAGGTCGTTCTTCCTTCAGAAACAATTTCTTTACTCATTGTCTCAGATGTACCTTCACCACTTGGTACTTTGCCAAACTCAGATGATTTAGCAGTCGAACAACTTGAACGTCTTAATGACGCTTCAATCTCCAAAGACCCTAAAATGTTGTCTCCTGTCCTTGTTTCACGTATCTCCTCATGTGTACTGCAATTATCCTTGGGTGGGTCACAATTGGTTGGACATTCTGGCGGGCATACATCCGAAGATTCAGAACTATCAATGACACTATCAATTATAATTTCTTTGTTGTTCTCTTCAGAACTGCTTCTATGCAACAAGTCATCAATTGAGCAGTTCCCTTGGTTGTTTTTTGGGGAATCTTCTACCTGGTCAATGCAACAATTTTGAAGTGCAGAAAATCCAGGTAGTTGATCAAAATCACTAACTGAGGATAGAACAGGAAAATTTTGTTTGTCTTCATTCTGTACATGCTCGGGTTCAATGCATATATGGGCTTCATACAGCTGACTTTCCGTATCATTTGAACGTAAATCTCGGCTTATTGGTACAGTTTCAGCAGCTTCAGCATAGCAGGCAATTTCTACACCACCACGATCATTATGATTCCTTCCTACTTCCAAGGAAGCGTTATTCTGCTGCATATCTGATCCAATGTCTACCATCTCATCTGTACGACTTTTGCAATTCCTGTTGACCCGGTCACTATCTAAGCAAGCATCTCCTGTTGAATGTGGAATCGAAGCACAATCATTCTCACTGTCCAGTTTACATTCACTGACGTCATTGTTTTCTCTTGTCAAATGCTTGTTCTCACGGGAAGTATAATCGTTCTGAGACGCTAGAGAACAACTGTTTCCTTGCACTGCTTCACTATTCGACGTTGTACCGGTTGTTATTTCATCATCAATATGCATCGAGTCTGAGTTACACAGTACAGAAGTGCTCTGCATAGAGTTTTTGCATTCATTTGAAATGCAATGATCTAAGTCAGAAGCTTCTGCTTTCCTCGTCCGTAATACTCTCACCTTATGAGTTTCGAAGGCTTCATCCTGTTCAAATGAACATCTCTCCTGACCGTTGGATTCATTACTAACATCTTCAAATCTACCATGGTCGAATTCTATCGAACTTCTACTTCTCTTCAGTGAATTAGAAATTCCAATTCCCAACCTCTCGTGATCAGGAGAAGTTCGTTCAATCTTAAAATTAGAAGAGTTTGTAAGCTCAACTTGCTCGGAAGATTGGTCATAGCAATCTTGCACCCCACTTAAAGGATCATCAAGAGCCTTTCGCATCCCTAGCAAGCACAAATCGTTTGTTTCATCAAGATGTGATTCGGTAGAATCACCAAAGTTAAATGACACACGATGGGGTTGGCACTCATCTAATTGGTCGTGAATCTCATCATTTATTCTAGCAACATCTCCAAGATGATCCAGCACAGCATTAGAAAGGGACCGAACATCAGGCTTCTCAAGTTCATGGATGCTCAAAACCTTGTTCATTGTAGAAGCGCCAGATACATTCATTTTCCCTGAATGAATGTTAGCTACTTTCAAGGCGGACTTCGCTTTATCATGGGAAACAGGTTCTAGTGAACTACCCGAGCCTAAGCAGGAAACTACATTAGTTTCTCCAGAAGCCTCACCATGGTGTGCTTTCATAACGTTTTTAGGTACAAGTGTTGCCAACTGACAAATAGGGTTTGAAGGACCAGCTAGTCTCACATTGGGAATACTGGATTTAGATATATCGTGGAATTCTGAATTATCTGGGGGCACGCTTTGGAATGAAGAAACCTTTTTCTGGAATAGAAATTCACAAATGCAAAGAAAATAAGAAATACCAAGATTTGAAGAAAAAAGTATTTATCTAAAATATATCTAATAGCACACTATGAAGCTTGGTGAATGGTGATGATTATACATACCTGACCAAAAAATCCCATAGACGGTGATGGCATTCGAAGACCAGACGGCTTTGGCATTTGGGTTTGATTAAGTATGCTGCGACCATCAGAGGCAGCGTTTTGAGTAATGGAAGCAGAAACTTTCTTGGTGCCGTCATCATTTAAAGAACTAGGTTTTGAAATTAATGAATTTGTCGCCGCCTTTACCCCCTCATTTGAATCAGTAGATCCGTATTGTGAACGCGAGGAATTCACTTTTAATACTGGGTTAGCCTGTAAAATAGAAGTGAACACTGGAATGTATAAGCTTTCCGAATCAGTAGGACTTTTTTACGGCCACTAAAATTTTCTAATCATCTTCTCCTCTGCCAATTTGAATACACAGATGATAAAGACATAGAGTTCTAAACTTCGAAGTTCTCACCAATTTTATTCTCGGTTGTTCAAGTGAGCTTTTAGCCTTCAAAGATTTACTTGCATTGACGTCCTTGTTTAATGCCCTTTTTGCGTTGATGAACGGGCCCTTTAACGTAGTCATTTTTGGAATACTGCCAGCTGAAAAAAAATATTCAACACATCACAATGGAATTACCAGCATCGAAACAAGATGAAATATTGAATGTGATAGTATTAGATGCTTACACTTATGACTAAAATAAAGCAGAACTACCGTGCGATTCTACAACGATTACCTCTTTGAGCAACCTGATTAACTCTTTGAACAACCGGATTACTCTTTGCGTCACTTGCACGTATAGAAGCAGCATTCCTTGGAGCCCTAGAGATAGTTGTGGAAATAGGATCACGTTTTGGAACTGGAATTCTGGAAATTCTCTCTTCTTTGTTCACAGTTTTTGTTGCAGTTGAGATTATAGGCCTTTTGACAGTATAAAAGGGTCAAGGAAATCTAACTTAAAACACAATTATAAGTGAGTTTATGATCGATCAACCTGCTAAAGAAAACTTGATAACACTGCAAAATTCAAACAAAATTTAAGAAACCACTTAAAGGATATGACGATGAGGCCGCAGGTCGCCGACAGCTTCCTCGTTTTGATCCGCTCCTATTGAAATCTTTGGCTGATGGCTCCTTCAACTTGACCTGAGATATAGTTTAAAACAAAATGACAATGTTGTAAAAAGTCCGCCTAAAAACATAGATAGTTAGAATCTTTTAGTCTCTCTATATCCAAAGCTATATAGAACCAGAAAGATAAAATTTCCAATTAAACTTGGAAATGTACTGACTGCAGAAGCTGGGATACATTATCTTTAGTTGATGAACCACGCTTTGGCAACAAGCAACGGCCATTCTTTCTACCAGCACTTGGAGTACAAGTTGACGTATCCTTGAATAATTTATCTTTCGACGAAAAATCATTATAACAGCCACTACTAGATTCCGCCGGTATTTCTTCGTCGATTGCTCCCAATGCTTCACCACAAGATCTACTAGTACTACCAGTGATCATCGATAGCTCAACGGAATCCAAAACTCCTGATGAAAGTATATACAGTTCAATCAATGTTTTACTGTTAAATTTGCAGAAAAAGGAAATGAGAAATAAAACAAATCCATTAAGTAACAACATGTAGAAACCTTCTTCGGTGAAGAAAGCTTTGTTCCATGCTAAGCTTTTCCGTAAGTTATATCCTCCTGCTTTCTTCTTCTTCATCTGTTGCGGCATAATATTAAGCTTAGGACCTTCTATATTGTTTGCATTAATATTTTCTTTATCCGTATAATCTGTACAGAGAAAGAGAACCGATCATTTAACCAACATGAACTTGCACTTATCCTCGAACGTTAAGTGTAAACTAATGAACAATAGTAGAGTATATGTAGAGGTTAAGAAATCCTAATTTACTCGAATGAAAATACTAATAACCTAATGAACTATATTCTAAGAAAGAGAGATTGCAATTGCCGGTTTATCTAACCAGAGAGAGCAAGCTCTCGAGATTCAGCAACAAAACTTCTCCGATAAATTACAGTTTCCAACGTCAACCTAATTACGCATAATTCAAATTTAACAAGTATAAACGCCTGGAAACGGTATCTAAACCTCAGATAAAGGTGCAGCACCTTAGGGCAAAGGTTCTAAACAAAAGAAAATATATATAATCAAACTGACCGGCAGAAGCAGTAGAAGAACCAGCAATAGTGGCGTTGGATCTGTCAGTTAAGAGAGGCGAACACAAGAAGAAACCGCTGTTTCCAGCTGTACTCCCTTCCATTTTCCGTTCAAGGTTTAGAAGATCGTCTTCTGGAATCTGTTGCAGTAGAGAATCGTCTTCACCGGCGACTTCAATGAGAGAAATATCGGACTCCATGACGCCAGCGACGGCAATCGGAATGAGGGAACGAAATTTGGGAGTAGAAATGAGTATGAGCGAGTGAATTTGGAGATGGAGGAAGGAAGTTTGTTTTGGATCTTCGATTTGGATTTGAAAGGATATGCGAGCGGGAAGTGATTTTGATCAGTTAGAAAAGAGACCACAGACCACGTGATCGGATCCTAAGCGGACCTTCATTTCAACATTTTGAATCTGAATCTCGTGGTCCAGTTAGTGGGCCGCAAAATGGAGGCCCATCAACCGACGACTTGACGCTTTCCTAATACAAAATTTTAATTTTGTTGTTTTAAAAATATTCTTAAATTTTTAGAATAATGCTCTTAATTTTTTTTAAAAAAATGAAAATATAAGACTTTTTTTTTTGTTAGTAAAGGAAAACATTCAATACATTGTTTGAAATATATATATTTGACCTTTGAAGAATTACATTAATACTATTAATCAAACAAAGGTATTACAAATGACTATCTTGGTAGTATAGTAAATTTTGTTGAAGTTATTTTGAATGGAAGAAAGAGACATATTTTAAAAGATTAAAAAACGGTTTTAAATGGAAAAAATCAGTGGAAATGTTTTTGAAGTATAATAAAAAAAAAAATTGAAGTTGTTCAAGTGAATTAAGAAAACTTTTTGTTATTTTTCTATGTTTCAAAATAAGTTAGTTATTTTGTTATATTTGAAAGCAACTTTTGTATCTATACTATTTATCCAAATTTTATACCAAAATTCTCAACAATCAAACATAAGAAAATAAACAAACAAACAAACAAAATTTAAGCTTAAAGCATAAATTTCACAAAATACCAAAGGAATATCACATTCAATCGCTATGAACCTCTTAATTAATCACAAAACACACAATACTTTTTGAATGGCAAAAAGATCGATATAGTTTTAATATTCTAAATTTGATCATGCACGTGTTTTTGTTCTTTTCCACAATCACAAAAGTCCTGATATGGTGTAAATAATAGTGGAAGTTCATAGATACTTTTGCAAGAGTGTTTCAATGTTTTTTCTAATAGAATAACATTAAGGGGGTGTTTGAGGAAGAGAAAGAGTTATGGGAAAAAATGATTATAATAATCCTAGGATTATGGATTATGATAATCCTAGTGTTATAATAATATGTCTTTGGGAGAAGAATATAAAAAGTAGCATTATAATAGTATGTGTTTGGGGAGAGATTATGATAGTAGTGTTATAATAATAATATAATTTAGATTAGGTTATTTGGGTAGGTAATGTAGGGTTGTAAGAAAATAAAAATATGATAAGATAGAGTTATTTAGGGATTAAGATTATTTATCGTATTCCTTGGGCCAAATATTGGCCTAATTTTCTATTTTTTTTCCTAAAATCCCACCCCAAACACACCCTAAGAGTTTTTTAGGTAATGTTTTGAAATAAATACTAATAATTTAATTAATATAAGAATTATTATTTAAAAAAATTTACTTTTACACAAAAAGTAAAAAGTTCAATAGTGTCTTTTCTCGATATGGTTTCTATCAAATTGTATGGTAATTTTACATCTTTTAAATTAGTTTTGGTTAGTCACTAAGTCCAATCCTTTACATTTGCCGATACATTTAATTTGTACTAAAAAAAAAATGTAAAGTACTGAAATGCTTTGATCTGGTAAACTATTTGAAATAGTTAAGACAATGAAAGAACTAATTAATTTGAATAATGATAGAAAATTAAACTACTTAATATAAATTAACATCATCGAATATCAAATTTGATATTAAGTGGAAAAGACTAATCGTAGAGTTCAAATAAAAAAAATCAAATATCAATATAAACTATATCCATCTACCTCATTATTATCGTTTATTTTCAAACTATATAATTTTTGTCATTATTTTTCAAAGCATCATATTTGTGATATTAGTCCCGCATACAAAATCGAGGGAAAAAAGATTGTTCATACGAGATTTCAGGAGAAATTTAATTTGTGGAATCGAACTTTGTATTGATTTATGTATTGTGGATACAATCTCTAATATTTACTCATTTGATTCTTTCTCTCGAATACGAAAAATAAAATTTAAAACTTCGTGGTCTTCGTTTTTCAAGAAGTTGTAATTACAAGTCAATTCGAGCTTCAATCTTCTGGAATTCAAGGAAAGTTTGATCTTCCAAGTCCTCGATCTTTTAGAAGGATGATTTCGAGGTTAATGATAACTTGCACGTCTTGAGAGTCTTTAGAAGTTTTTTTGTCTTCAATTCTTCAGAGTTTCGATTCTTCTTTTCAACCCAATGCCCTCTAAAATGAATGAGAAGGTCTCTATTTATAGAGAATCTCAATGTGCTTTAGGTGGGCTTGGGCCCATTTGCTTGTTGGGCGGGCTTAGGCCTGGGCCCATCTGCTTGCTGGGTTTGGGCTTGGACCTGTTTTCTTGACAAGCTTGGGCTCGGACCCATTTGCTCGATGGGTTTGGGCTTGGATCCATTTGCTTGGTGGGCTCGAACTCGGCCCACTTATTTGCGCAAGCTCGGGTCCATTATTTCTTTGGCCCAATTTTTTAGGGGTTTGAACTAGGTTGGATATGAGAAAACTTGACTACCCAAATCCAATCAAATTATAATTATCTCAATTTTGCTGTGATGACGTGGCGTGATTTAATTGGTCAAAATTTCCTGTTGAACAAAGATACTCACTATTATTTCAGAAGATATGCATTTATTAAGAAAAGATAAATAACTTACATTAAAAATTATTGTAAACAAATGGTAGAAATAAAAACTACTAAATTATTATTTTAAACAATTATCTGATCAGCTTGAATATTCATCTGCATCGACATAAATTTAGTAAATTTGAAAAATTCTAAATTAATATTCTATTTCTACTTCAATTGTATTAATTTTTACATTCCAATATTTCTTACACTTTCACTGATTTGACGTTAACATGGCGTGAAATTTATATCGTTGAAAAATTTACGAAACCTACTCAAATAAGCAATGAGTTGCAGTTTAGATATCGTTCTTTTTTAGATTTATTTCGGTTAATTTGGCTTTGGCATTTAGTCCTCTATCCCTAATTTGATTTTTGAGTTGTCTTAATTAAGGAGATTTGCATAAAAGACGATCACAGTACTAGTGGTAGTGTCAAGCATACTATACTATGATATTTAAGGGAGTGTTCAGGGATTATCATAAGATTATAATATCCACTTCTAGATATAGTAAATACAATCAACACTATTTCAAAACGCTATTTATTGTAGTTTTTATTGTTCACTATTGTGTTTACTATTTGTTTCTTAAACTAAAACAATTTACACCTCAAACACTTACTATTACAATATAAATTAAGATAAATTTATATCTCAAACACAAACTATAAATAGCATGTAGCCCAAACGCTTCCCAAGATAGTACAAATAGTTACTAATTCATTTAAGTAAAAAAAAAAAAAGAAAGAAATAATGTCGACTACCTTTTTTTATGCTCTACTTTTTTTTTTAATTTTGGAGAGATTTCTTTTTTTTTTTTTTCTTTTTTTTTTTCTTTTTTCTTTTTTTTTCTTCTATTTCTTTTCTTTTCTTTTATATATATATATATATTCTTTCTTCTTTTTCATTTTTGTTTTTTTTTTCTTACTTCTTTTTTTTTTCATTTACCTTTTCCCCTCTTTTTTTCACGTTTTCATCTCTTTTTTTTTTCAATATACATATATGTTTTTTTTTTACATTTTTACTTCTTTTAGTTTAGTTTTTTTTCTTTGTTTACTCTTATTTCATTTTCATTTTTTTTCTTCCTGTCCTTTTTTTTTAACTTTTTTTTGTTTTTTTTTTGTTTTTTAGAAAAAGTTTTCTTTTCTCTTTTTTTTTTTCTTTTAAAATTGTTTTGTTCTAACGTTTTTTTTAATTACTTTCTTTTTATAACTTTTTTTTCTTTTCTTGTTTTTTTTTCACTCTTTTTTTAGATCCGCACCAACTTGAAGCTATAGCAAAGTTGACTTTTTTTTGTAGTCTCATGCAAGTATATATGAAGTTTCCTTGATGTCCTGCTTCTTTAATGACCTCTGTTTCTTCATCGACGCCTAGGATTTGTTCATGATAGACGATGCAACTCTATCATGACGGCCTACTTCTTCATCGACGCTTGAGGTTTGTTCATGATAGACGATGCAACTCTATCATGACGCCCTACTGCTTTTACCGACGTCTAGGGTTTGTTCATGATAGACGATGCAACTCTATCATGACGCCTTACTTATTCATCGACGCTTGAGGTTTGTTCATGATAGACGATGCAACTCTATCATGACGCCCTACTTCTTCATCGACGCCTGGGGGTTTGTTCATGATAGACGATGCAACTCTATCATGATGCCCTGCTTCTTCATCGACGCCTGGGGTTTGTTCATGATAGACAATGCAACTCTATCATGACGCCCTGCTGCTTTACCAACGTCTAGGGTTTGTTCATGATAGACGATGCAACTCTATCATGACGCCCTACTGCTTCATCGACGCTTGAGGTTTGTTCATGATAGACGATGCAACTCTATCATGACGCCCTACTGCTTTACCGACGTCTAGGGTTTGTTCATGATAGACGATGCAACTCTATCATGACGCCTTACTTATTCATCGACGCTTGAGGTTTGTTCATGATAGACGATGCAACTCTATGATGACGCCCTACTTCTTCATCGACGCCTGGGGGTTTGTTCATGATAGATGATGCAACTCTATGATGACGCCCTACTTCTTCATCGACGCCTGGGGGTTTGTTCATGATAGACGATGCAACTCTATCATGACGCCCTGCTTCTTCATCGACGCCTGGGGTTTGTTCATGATAGACAATGCAACTCTATCATGACGTCCTGCTGCTTTACCAACGTCTAGGGTTTGTTCATGATAGACGATGCAACTCTATCATGACGCCCTACTGCTTCATCGACGCCTAGGGTTTGTTCATGATAGACGATGCAACTCTATCATGATGCCCTACTTATTCATCGACGCTAGGGGTTTGTTCATGATAGACAATGCAACTCTATCATGACGCCCTACTTCTTCATCGACGCCTGGGGTTTGTTCATGATAGACGATGCAACTCTATCATGACGCCTTGCTGCTTCATCGACGCCTAGGGTTTGTTCATGATAGACGATGCAACTCTATCACGACGCCCTACTTATTCATCGATGCCTGGGATTTGTTCATGATAGACGATGCAACTCTATCATGACGTCCTACTGCTTTACCGACGTTTGGGGTTTGTTCATGATAGACGGTGCAACTCTATCCTGACGCCCTACTGCTTTACCGACGTCTGGGGTTTGTTCATGGTAGACGATGCAACTCTATCATGACGCCCTACTTATTCATCGACGCTAGGGGTTTGTTCATGATAGACAATGCAACTCTATCATGACGCCCTACTTCTTCATCGACGCCTGGGGTTTGTTCATGATAGACGATGCAACTCTATCATGACGCCCTGCTGCTTCATCGACGCCTAGGGTTTGTTCATGATAGACGATGTACCTCTATCATGACGCCCTGCTGCTTCATCGACGCCTAGGGTTTGTTCATGATAGACGATGCAACTCTATCATGACGCCCTACTGCTTCATCGACGCCTAGGGTTTGTTCATGATAGACGATGCAACTCTATCATGATGCCCTACTTATTCATCGACGCTAGGGGTTTGTTCATGATAGACAATGCAACTCTATCATGACGCCCTACTTCTTCATCGACGCCTGGGGTTTGTTCATGATAGACGATGCAACTCTATCATGACGCCCTGCTGCTTCATCGACGCCTAGGGTTTGTTCATGATAGACGATGCAACTCTATCATGACGCCCTACTTATTCATCGATGCCTGGGATTTGTTCATGATAGACGATGCAACTCTATCATGACGCCCTACTGCTTTACCGACGTTTGGGGTTTGTTCATGATAGACGGTGCAACTCTATCCTGACGCCCTACTGCTTTACCGACGTCTGGGGTTTGTTCATGGTAGACGATGCAACTCTATCATGACGCCTTACTTATTCATCGACGCTAGGGGTTTGTTCATGATAGACAATGCAACTCTATCATGACGCCCTACTTCTTCATCGACGCCTGGGGTTTGTTCATGATAGACGATGCAACTCTATCATGACGCCCTGCTGCTTCATCGACGCCTAGGGTTTGTTCATGATAGACGATGTACCTCTATCATGACGCCCTGCTGCTTCATCGACGCCTAGGGTTTGTTCATGATAGACGATGCAACTCTATCATGACGCCCTACTTCTTCCTCGACGCCATTCTCCGTCTACTTTGCTTTTATATATTCTTTGCTCCAAGATGATATCATCAACGCTAACTTGCTTCTAGCGAACTTCATTTGCAGAACGATGGTTTACTTCACAGAATGATGATTGTCTGGAGTTTAACACCTTATAGTTCTGATAGAAATCAACCAAGAGGAGATGGACTCGACTGTGTCGCATTGAAGATGAAGATCGACTACGCCGCATTAAAGATGATCATCGTGTGTGCCGCATTGAAGAGAATGATCGTCTGTGCCACATTGAAGATGATGATCGCCTAGACTGCGCCGCATTGAAGATGAAGATGATGGCCGCCTCTGTTTCGTCGTATTAAAGATGAAGATGATGATCATTTCTACTGTGTCACTTTGAAGATAAGGATGATGACAACATTTAAGATGAAGATGATTATCATTTCTGTTGTGCCCGTATTGAAGATAGAGATGATGGTCCATGAAGATGATGATCGTTTCTACTATACCGCATTAAAGATAAAGATGATGATTGTCTGCGCCGCGCCACATTGAAGATGAAGATGAGGAATGCCTCGGCCACGCTACATTGAAAATGAAGATGAAGATGAAGATCTTCTAAGGTGCAACATGTGTGAGAAAATGAAGATGAAGATCCTCTCGGCTGCAACACATGTGGGAAGATGAAGATGATGATCTCCTCGATTACAACACATGTGAGAAGATGAAGATGATGATCCTCTCGCCTGTAACACATTAGAGACGATGATTTTCTTAGCTGTGACATATTTGAGACAACGATCTTTTTTGCTGCAACATATTTGAAACGATGACATTTTTGGCTGCTACACATATTTGAGACGACGATCTTCTTGGTTGTAACATATTTGAGATGACGACATTCTCGATTACAACATATTTGAGACGACGACCTTCTCGACTGCAACATATTTGAGACGATGACATTTTCGGTTACAACATATATGAGACGACGACATTCTTAGCTACAACATATTTGAGACGATGATCTTCTCTGCTGCAACATATTTAAGAACGACAATCTTCTTAGCTGCAACATATTTGAGGGGACGACCTTCTCGACGGCGATATATTAGAGACGACGACATCCTCGGCTGCAACATATATGAGACGACGACTTTCTCGGCTACAATATACTTGAGACAAAAATCTTTTTAGCTGCAACATATTTGAGACGACGATCTTCTCGGTTGTAACATATTTGAGGCGATGATCTTCTCAGCTGCAACATATTTAAGAACGACAATCTTCTCAGCTGCAACATATTTGAAGGGACGACCTTCTCGACGGCAACATATTTGAGACGACGATATCCTCGGCTGCAATATATATGAGACGACGACTTTCTCAGCTACAATATACGTGAGACAAAAATCTTTTTGGCTGCAACATATTTGAGACGACGATCTTCTCGGTTGTAACATATTTGAGACGATGATCTTCTCTACTGCAACATATTTAAGAACGGCAATCTTCTGAGCTGCAACATATTTTAAGGGACGACCTTCTCGACGATAATATATTTGAGACGACGACATCCTCGGCTGCAACATATATGAGACGACGACCTTTTTGGCTGCAACGTATTTGAGACGACGATCTTCTCGGTTGTAATATATTTGAGACGATGATCTTCTCTGCTACGACATATTTAAGAACGATAATCTTCTCAGCTGCAACATATTTTAGGGGACGACCTTCTCGACGACAACATATTTGAGACAACGACATTTTTGGTTACAACATATATGAGACGATGACATTCTTGGCTACAACATATTTGAGATGATGATCTTCTCTACTGCCACATATTTAAGAACGACGATCTTCTTAGCTGCAACATATTTGAGGGGACGACCTTCTCGACGACAACATATTAGAGACGACGACATCCTCAGTTGCAACATATATGAGACGACGACTTTCTCGGCTACAATATACTTGAGATAAAAATCTTTTTGGCTGCAACATATTTGAGACGACGATCTTCTCGGTTGTAACATATTTGAGACGATGATCTTCTCTGCTGCAACATATTTAAGAACGAAAATCTTCTCAGCTGCAACATATTTGAGGGGACGACCTTCTCGACGGCAACATATTTGAGACGACGACATCCTCAGCTGCAATATATATGAGACGACGACTTTCTCGGCTACAATATACTTGAGACAAAAATCTTTTTGGCTGCAACATATTTGAGATGACGATCTTCTCGGTTGTAACATATTTGAGACGACGATCTTCTCAGCTGAAACATATTTAAGAACGACAATCTTCTCAGCTGCAACATATTTGAGGGGACGACCTCCTCGGCGACAAAATATTTGAGATGACGACATCCTCGGCTGCAATATTATGAGACGACGACTTTCTCGGTTGCACGAGACGACGACATTCTCAACTACAATATACTTGAGACGAAGATCTTTTTGGCTGCAACATATTTGAGATGATGAAGATGAAGATCCTCTCGGCTGCAACACATGGAAGAAGATGAAGATGAAGATCCTCTCGGCTGCAATACATGTGAGAAGATGAAGATGAAGATCCTCTTGGGCATAACACATGGAAAGATCCTTGTCTGCAACATATCAAAGAGGAGTAGAGTTCGCTGGTCAACATTTTGGAGAAGAGGCGAAACCGCACCTTACGAAGTTAGACAATTAAACATCTCTGTTGTCACCAAAGAAGCCACCGAGGAGAAATTTAATTCGTGGAATCGAACTTTGTATTGATTTATGTATTGTGGATACAATCTCTAATATTTACTCCTTTGATTCTTTCTCTCGAATACGAAAAATAAAATTTAAAACTTCGTGGTCTTCGTTTTTCAAGAAGTTGTAATTACAAGTCAATTCGAGCTTCAATCTTCTGGAATTCAAGGAAAGTTTGATCTTTCAAGTCTTCGATCTTTCAGAAGGATGATTTCGAGGTTGATGATAACTTGCACGTCTTGAGAGTCTTTAGAAGTTTTTTTGTCTTCAATTCTTCAGAGTTTCGATTCTTCTTTTCAACCCAAGGCCCTCTAAAATGAATGAGCAGGTCTCTATTTATAGAGAATCTCAATGGGTTTTATGTGGGCTTGGGCCCATTTGCTTGTTGGACGGACTTAGGCCTAGGCTTGAGCTTGGACCTGTTTTCTTGACAGGCTTAGGCTCGAACCCATTTGCTCGATGGGTTTGGGCTTGGATCCATTTGCTTGGTGGGCTCGAACTCGGTCCACTTATTTGCGCAAGCTCGGGTCCATTATTTCTTTGGCCCAATTTTTTTAGGGGCTTGAACTAGGTTGGATATGAGAAAACTTGACTACCCAAATCCAATCAAATTATAATTATCTCAATTTTGCTGTGATGACGTGGCGTGATTTAATTGGTCAAAATTTCCTGTTCAACAAAGACACTCACTATTATTTCAGAAGATATGCATTTATTAAGAAAAGATAAATAACTTACATTAAAAATTATTGTAAACAAACGGTAGAAATAAAAACTACTAAATTATTATTTTAAACAATCATCTAATCAGCTTGAATATTCATCTGCATCGACATAAATTTAGTAAATTTGAAAAATTCTAAATCAATATTCTATTTCTACTTCAATTGTATTAATTTTTACATTCCAATATTTCTTACACTTTCACTGATTTGACGTTAACATGGCAAGGAATTTATATCGTTGAAAAATTTACGAAACCTACTCAAATAAGCAATGAGTTGCAGTTTAGATATCGTTCTTTTTTAGATTTATTTCGGTTAATTTGGCTATGGCATTTAGTCCTCTATCCCTAATTTGATTTTTGAGTTGTCTTAATTAAGGAGATTTGCATAAAAGACGATCACAGTACTAGTGATAGTGTCAAGCCTACTATACTTTGATATTTAAGGGAGTGTTCAGGGATTATCATAAGATTATAATATCCACTTCTAGATATAGTAAATACAATCAATACTATTTCAAAACGCTATTTATTGTAGTTTTTATTGTTCACTATTGTGTTTATTATTTGTTTCTTAAACTAAAACAATTTACACCTCAAACACTTACTATTACAATATAAATTAAGATAAATTTATATCTCAAACACAAACTATAAATAGCTTGTAGCCCAAACGCTTCCTAAGATAGTACAAATAGTTACTAATTCATTTAAGTAAAAAAAAAAGAAAAAGAAAGAAATAATGTCGACTACCTTTTTTTATGCTCTATATTATAGAGTGCAGGTTAAAATCTAATTTGATTTTTTTTAATGGTAAACATGCATCGTCTGGTTTGTCGACCCCACCCTTCGAAATGTTTTGACCTTTTCTTTTGAGCTTTGAGTCTCCCCTTTTGTAATCCTCAACCCAACAAAATGTTAATGATTTTTTATAATTTTTTAAAAGATATTTATCGATATCGACATTTTATCACTATTCACTTTAACATTTGTATTAAAGTAATATTTGGATACACTTTAAAAATGTAATACTCTAGTGCATCTCTTTCTCTTCAATTACATCAAACAAATAATTACACCATTTAGTAAAGTAAATACAGATAATTTGCTAAATTACAAAATTTAATTAAATAATTTAACACAAAGCATGAAAATAAATGGTGTAAGTATTTTTCTTATAAAATCAATCATGGGATTTGAGATCAGTATCTATTTGGTCTGTGAAATTTTAAAATGATTTGTAAAAATATTTTTAAACAGTCTCTGTAGTAAGTTGACTGTTAGTTTACTAAGAAAAAAACAAATATGACATATTAAGTTACACATTTTAAATGAGGTAACATTTTTAGTAATATTTTTATTGCATTTTTTAATGAGGTGGAGTTTTCTACTTTCTTCTCTTTCTTTCTCCCTTACCATTCCTCTCCTCCCCCTCCTCTCTCTCTCTCTCTCTCTCTCACGAAAGCACCTTCCTCCCAAAATTTTGAAAAACTGATATTGTTAAATGAAAATAGTTTTTTATTTCTCAACCCATCGATCACCATTTTCTCAAAGCTTATTATATTTATGATATACAGAAGCAAAACTGGTTTTCAGTTTGGATAATGCTGAACCTAATTGTATCTTAGATTCTAAAAATCCTAAATCAATAATATTCCACATCCCTTGCCATTTCTTCACCAATTAGTCTATATTTTATCGAATAATGTTCAATATTGTGATCTATACAAGTGACGAAGGGTATGGCTACTGCCAAAGCATGATGCTTCAACGGTTGTTTTCAGAATTTAATGTCTAAACTTAACAGATGATTTTTTAAACAGTGAGAACTACAAATGACGACAATCATTAAAAATTCGAAAGCAAACAAACTTTACTTAGAAATTTGTTCACAAAAACAAATATTACGTTTTGTTTATGTTCTGTAAGCAGTTAATTTGTTTTTTTTTTTTTTTTTTTTTTTGATAAACTAATACTCTTTTATATATGAAAAGTAAAATAATAATAATAATAATAAAATTGAATTTTCAACCGATTACCGTGAAATGAGTTTTGCTTCATACGGAGGCTTCTGGTTTTAGAGAGATGAAGGGGAGAAAGAAATGAGAAAGGCGGAAAGTGGAGAGAGGAAAAAGAAAAAGAGAAGGAAAGTTTAACTCATTAAAAAACAATAAAAATATTAATAAAAGTATTATGCACACATTTTAATCTTCGAAATTAGATTGTTGATTTTTGAAATTTTATAGATAAAAAATGTATTTTGTCAATATATACATATATCATTGTCAAGGTCAGTATATCTATAGATTGGGTGAAGGTCCCGAGTGAGTCATTTCCTGTCAATTATTCACACGGGAGTTCTCAAGTAAACGGCGAGCGTGGGAGACCGCGTTCTCAGCGTCAAACGCGTACTCACATTGGACGAGAGCGTTTTTACCTACAGAAAAGGACAAAGATCTGTTTTGCAACCCAGCAACAAAATAGTTGGGCACAATCAAACCCACGCCACGTAAGCCCACAGAACAAATCTCATACTACCAACAAATCCTGACATTAGATAACCAAATTTTCTTCATTAAACAAATCCCTAACACTGACGTGGCACACAAATACTTTTCCACGTATGATAACCTCAAACATTATAGTTGTTTACGCGTCTTGTAATCAAATTCACTAATAATTATTATTTTTTTCTTTTTAAAAAAAAGTTAATTATAATAAATTCCTTAGATAATTCTGAACTCCTCTCCTTTTCTTGTCTTTGTTGTTGATTGGCTTCACTTTTGGGCTGGAAAAATGGGTTGCTTTAGCCATATCAAAAAACAAAGGAAAAGATTATTAGGGAGCAAATTACAAAGCATTCAACCAGCTTCTTCAGGTAATTTTCATCTCATTTTCAAATTTATTCAAGGGGTCCATTTGGTTTGAAGGCTGAAGCGTTGTCGTTTTGATATTGTTCCCTTCCCCCACATGGGTCCAGAAAATGTCCTTCAATAGGGACAATTTTTAATTTACGATTGATTTTGGTTATTTTAATTTTATTTCTTGATTACTTTTAGTGTGCTTTTAGATTTGGATTGAACAATTCTCATGAAAGTAAAAAGAAATTTCTCACATAAAATTTTATGATTGATTCTGTTTCTTTTATGTTTGCTTGGAAAAGAAAATTTTACCCAATCTGTTAAAAATTTGCCTCTATTTTGTCTTTCAAATTCTGGAAATATTGGGATTTCTGCTTTTCTTGTGCATCAATCAAAGGAGGTTCTGGTGCACAATTCTTTTTTTTTTTAGAGATTTATCTTTGTCCAAAACGCAGCCAATCTTCGATGTAAAGATTTTAATTTGCGAAGACCAATATTATAACAGAAGAATTGGATTTCTAAACTTTTAGTTTACATTGTTTGAATTTTTGCATGGTTTATAAGATCCGTAAAACCAATAATTTGAATTTAGTTGAAGGTACAATAATATAAGCATGATTCAAATGACATAAAACCATTGTTATTGATTTTAAGGTCGGTAGTGGACTCCTCTGTTCATATCTTATAAAACAAGAGCAAACTTTTACACTAAGTTGGCTGAAAGAGTATATCATAAACATTTTTCTATACAATTCTAATAAATAATTTTACCTAATTTTCTTAATTTAATCTATGTCATGTGAGCATGGTTCTAAAAATAGTCCAGAGTCCATAGACATCAGTGTTTATAAAGTTAAATTTTTAGTCAAAGCAGTGTACAACAAAAGTACTGAAAATTCGAGACTAAAGAACATTAATTAAATTCACGACTTAATAACTTCTTATATTATAAATCTAATAGCTGTTGTCTCAAATATCTCTTTAAAAATTTTTGATGTGTGCTTTAATAATAATAATAATAATAATAATAATAAAGAAAAAGGTAAAAGAACACTTTTTACTTCACGACTTCATTTTCTTTTATTATATAAAAAGTTGAAACAAGGAAGAATCCATGTTGGTGTTGCTTTTGCTAATCATGAATTATGTATTACCCAGCCAATGAAGTAAAAGTAAGAAGGGAATTGAAAGTAAAAACAAGGGAAGAAGCAAAAGAGGTGGTCTGTGAAAATGACCACCGGTTGGGTTCAAATATAAACAAAGGGGTTTGTAGTGAAGCAAAAGCAAAGGAAGAGGTAAGAACATTTACATTCCATGAGTTAGCAGAAGCAACAGGAAATTTCAAGTCGGATTGCTTTCTAGGTGAAGGAGGATTTGGCAAAGTTTACAAGGGCCATTTGAGAAGAATTAACAAGGTACATTTTTTAATTATCACTTTTCAAATTCATCCACTCTAGCTAATAAAAATAATATATACATATTCATCAAATGCCATGTAATTATATGATATTTAAATAATTTTAATACAACAACCGTGGATCTTAAGAATCTTGTTCCAGTTAAGTTTCATTTTAATAATGATATACTTTTTAAAATTTGTGATTGTTTTGCTAAACGGGTAGATATAAACATATCTATTAGCACATAATACAAAAGAATTTTTAGATATATAAAAAATTTATGTCTAATTCTTAGAATATATCAATGATAGGTTTTACCATAGCTATAATGTTTCAAAAATGTTTCTACGCACTTAATATCTATATTATAAACACTATGCGTTGATACCAATTTCTATTACCTTTGCCATAATTTAATCTTTTACCATGATTTTTGTGTTTAAAAGTATTTAAATATATGAATAGCTAAATTCTAAAAACCAAAATAAATTTTCAATGATAAAAAGATAAAAATTAGTATTTATAAGTTTACTCTAATAATTAAAACAAAATGAAAGAGTCTTTTTTTTTTTTAACTAAAAATATTAATAAATACCTTTTAATCTTACACTTGACTTTGAAATTACCTTATATTGGATAAAGTTGTAATATTACCCCTGCACTTTCATAAATATTTCAAAACTATCTTTGGAATAGAAATTTCTACGTAATATAATAACTTAAAATAATGCAGTAATCTAACCTTTCTTTCTTTATAACGGTAATTAGCACACCATTTATGTACTTCAATAATATTTTTGAAACACTTGCGTGAGTATATAAGGATTTTCTAAATAAATGATACAATTTTTTAAATTGTTTTAAAGTGAAGTTATGATTGATAATTTAACATGTAAAGAAAAAGAAAAGAAAAGAAAGCAAGAGAAATTGATATCGATATATTGTTTGTTGGACTCTAATAATTTTGATATAGCTTGTAGCTATAAAGCAACTTGATCGGAGTCGAGGTCAAGGAATAAGAGAATTTATGGTGGAAGTTGTAACATTAAGTTTGGCCAATGACCCAAACCTTGTCAAATTGATAGGCTATTGTGTTGAGGGTGACCAAAGATTGTTGGTTTATGAGTTCATGCCATTAGGATCATTGGATAGACATTTGCACGGTACGTTCTTTAATTCTTCTTACTTTTTTTCAACACATATGGAGTAAGAGTTGCAAATATAGCAAATCAAATTAAAAATATTAACATATATTGTAAAATTAAAAAAAAAAAAAAAATAAAATAATTTTGAACGAGACAAAAGTGATTTTATTAATGTGAATCTCACTCTAAATAAACATAAACGTGCTCTAAAGGTAAATTATACAAAGTTATATGATTCAAATTAACCATTAGACTTTTTATTTTTAAAAAATATATTATTTCCATATTAATTAATGCTCAATGAGTAATTAAGAGTTTGATTTGGTTGTGGGTATATATATATATATATATATGTATGTATATGTAGATGTTCCAGCAGGGGAAAAAGTGCTTGATTGGAATACAAGAATGAATATAGCAGTAGGAGCAGCGAAGGGATTGGAATATTTACACAACAAAATGAGTCCAGCAGTTATATATAGAGATTTAAAATGCTCAAATATTTTGTTGGGTGAAGGTTATTGGGCAAAGCTCTCAGATTTTGGGCTAGCAAAAGTTGGTCCAAGTGGTGATAACACTCATGTGTCTACTAGAGTTATGGGCACTTACGGATATTGTGCACCAGATTATGCAATGACTGGCCAATTGACATTCAAATCTGATATCTATAGTTTTGGGGTTGTTTTATTGGAACTCATCACCGGTAGAAAAGCTATCGATCATACCAGACCTTCAAATGAGCTCAGTTTGGTAGCATGGGTGAGTTTTTATTTTATTTTTTTTTTATTTTATTTTTATTTTTTAACCAAATTATTTTCATATATTAATATTTATTTTAAGACTGACGTAGTAGTAGTAGGAGTAGATGTCCGTTAAAATGTGGGAAAAACAATTAGAATCGATTATTAAAAACGGATGACCTGAAATGTAAACTATGTCTGCAACATTGTTCAAGTCACTATTTCATTGTACTGTTTTAGTTATTGTTTAAAATTTTAGTGATTTTCTATTCGATTGATATGATAGTTTTGAAATGTTGATGTTTTCTAAAGAAATGGTAGCGTTTAAAAGTATGTTTCTCCCGTAAGGCTAAGTCATCAAGCAAAAGAAAATTCACCAACTTTTCTCTTTGTTATTCTTTTTAAAAATTTTAAAGTATTATTTAGTTTTTCAAATATTATAAATTATCCTCGAAGGATTTCATAAATATTTCTTGTATAATTCCATGTGAAAATAGAACATGAAATGATGTGATAATGACCTGAAATGATATAAAAATATAGATTTTTATTGTAGGCCACTCATTTCTTGGTTTAGTTTGTAGTTTCTATCTACAATTAAAAAAAATTATACTCTAAATATAGCTCTCAAACATACAAAAAAAAAAAAAAAAAAAAAAGTAGTAATATACATTTGGTAAGTATATTAACTTTTGTTAATTCACAAAATGTGATAATTTTATTAGGTTACACAAATTAAAAGATTGAAATTTGAGTTAGTATTTTCTTTGTGTTGTGTTGGTAGGCAAGACCATTGTACCGAGACCGAAAGAGATTTATAGTAATGGCAGATCCAAGGTTAGATGGTCAATTTCCTATTAGAGGATTGTATCAAGCTCTTGCCATTGCAGCAATGTGTCTCCAAGAACACCCTACAATGAGACCATCAATATCAGAAGTTGTCGCAGCTTTAAATTTTCTTGCTTCTCGAAAATATCCTCAAAGAACGAGTGATTAGTTTATAATTAGACATCAATTATCCAATTGGAATATATTATATATTATCATATATATTTTTTTTCATTGGTCTATCTCCCTAAGAAGTATGAATTGTTTTAATTATATGTAACCCACTGTAGGATCCATATTGGTTTTAATTATGTGACCCACTATAGGATTGTTTGTTGGGGTAGGATGAAGGGATAGGATCATGTTTGAGTTGTATTTATGATTCTATATATATTGGTTTCGTTTTTGGTTCCTTTTTAATAATAATAATTAGATTGAGTTAGTTTTATGTAGTTCTAAATTTTGATATGATATACCAATTTTTAAAACGTTAGTTTGTGAATTTTTTTCAACTAGACTATAATGATCCAATTGAATTGAAGTCATAAATAGAGGATTTTAAAACTTTGAAAGAATGTTTTAGATATAGATCATCACGTGCATGTTTTAGATATAGATCATCACGTGCACGGCACGAATAGTGAAGTTTCCCGCCGAAAACCAATGCCTAACAAAACCAAACAGAATATAAATACAAAGAAGCATACACAAAATTAATGGAGGCCAACCCAATGATCAACGCTACATCCTCATTTCCCCAATTCCATTCTATCTCCCTTGTTGAAAAATGCAGCAGAGAGCTTTCCGTCCAACAACCGACAATCATTGCAGCGTAATGATCTCCACCACATCCCGAGAGCCTCAAGGAATAAGATCATCAATGGAGGACGATTTCACTGCCGCTGGTGATCTTCTTCCAATTTCCGATCCTCGTTTCAGCATAAGGAAGCGAGATCGCAATTCACGCTACAGATTCCACGTGCATTGGATTCATTTGATTCCTTTGATTCTGCTCCTCATTCTCTTTATTCTCTGGTGGTCATCTTATCCAGGTAAATTTCCTCAAGAATATTATTATTCTGTTTCTTAGGTACATTCACATAATTTTCTTCAATCGATTAATCTCATCCGTTGACAATTCGTTTCTGTTTCTTCTTGCATATATAATTTAGTTGTTTCTTTCACTTTCCGATTCTGATTTTATCAAGAATTTTCTAGTTCTTACTCTTTTTCTTGATTTCATCTTGTTCTTTCTTGCCTCCTCTGTTGTTGATCAGGTAATTTCTAAATCGATTTACTAATACTTGTGCTCTTATTCTCATGCGAACACATGAATTTAGTGATCAAGGATGGAGGAATTAGGGCAGATTATGAGAAGGAACGGCTTCCGGAGGTGCCGAAGTACGTTGATCATACCGAACTTGCCGTTTTAGGAGATGCTGGAATGCATATTGCTTCGAGTCCTTTGAATCTAACCAGCGTTGGCGATCGAGATTCACGGATAATACCGAGTAAGATCGATTGAAAATTGTTTTTTTTCCCCATTTAGGAATCTAAGATTAGTTTCACTGAAAATCAAGTAGTTGAAGGAGATGAGAGATTGGCAATTTACGGAACTATCCCCATAGAATGCATTGACATCAATCAGATTTACTCGTACCATATATATACATAGAAGAACAGAAACGCATAGTAGAGTAGCAATTCAATGAAAATATTATGGAAACTTGATACCGATCTTTCCCATTCTTGAAAAATTTTATATATTTGTCAATAGATTGTTTTTAATCTCATTTTAAAATTGATAGAGTGGTAGATTTACGGTATTTGTCGATTAGTATGTTTCTCAAATCCCAGAATTCAACATTTTCATAAATTGTGTTAAGAGTTTTCTGTCACGTATTTAGCATTTTTTGGAATTCACCAATGGCTTATAAGAAAACCATTTATCTTCTCCTTTCAATTTTTGTTCTTTATCTAATAGTTGGAAAAAAAAAGAAGGAGTAAGTATTCCTACTAATTATGTGAAATTATAAAAAAAGTAATTTTTCAAAACTTAAATTTAAAGTTTCAAAAATACCATTATTACATTTGAACTTTGACAACTTTGAAGTATAATTTAAAAAAAGAAATGGATGAAGATTGAGATATAGAAAAATGGATGAACATTACAATTTTTGAAAATATGCTGGTACTTTTGAAACAAGTGACAAAATTGGAAGGTATTTACTATAATTTGATTCTAGCAGCAGTTGCATGAGGGAGAAGTTCAATTGAGTGAGATAAAAATTGTTATTATTAAAGTATTATTATTACAACTATTATGAAATTTAAAAATTAAACCTTCGAATAGGGAATGAATATCAATTATGAGTTTATTAGTGAATTAGATGTAACGTAGATGATACAAGTTTTGGCTATGGAATAATTATAATCAAGTGGCTTCATCTCAATCAAAAAAAGAAATCAAATAGGTTTAAGAGAATACTCAATTTAGACATAGTTCAACTAACATAGTATCCCTCCTAGTAGGAGGGAGGATTGCGTGTTTTAATTTCAATACTTTTGCAAAAGAAAAAGAAAAAACTGATGGGCGGATCCATTGGAGCAGAGGATTGAAGGGTGGGCCAGAGTCCATTAGTAGTCAATTTTAGTGATTGCACATGAGGCATGTGATTCCATCGGCCTTCCATGGAAACCTACCTCAAACAACCACGGCCAGTTGAGGAGGGGACCATATTAGGGCCGAATTAAAAACTACATAAATAAAGAAATAAAATGTATATTGTATATTGTATATTGTATATTGTATATTGTATATGTATGAGTGTGTAGATATGTGTTAGATTAATATAAGGAAAGGGGGGTTTTGATGAAGTGATGTGACTCCACATTTGGGCCATCCTATCTGTACACTCAAAGCCGTGACCGGATAAGCTAAATGAAATATAACAACAACAACAACAACACAAGAAGAAGAAGAAAGAAAGAAAAAAAAAAAGGTAATTTCACGTGGTATGTGGGCCCTACCACATGTGGGGCTTCCACTCCCTCCTTCGTCTCTTTCACTCCTCCTCCACTCCACCATTGGCATTTTAGGTATTCCGCCATCTATAGTTTCTTCACTTTTAGCTTTTAATTATTTCTAATTTTTAAATTAATGTTTATTACTGCTTTATAGTAGATTTTTTTTTTAATCCTTCTTACGTATAATTTTATGAAGATCGTATTTGTTACGAAATTAACAATTAAGCAAAATAAAAACGTAAACATCGACATACAAATATACCTAGTTCACTAATCGTGTCTTAACTACGCCAACAAACAGAGAGAAAATTTTATTAAAAAGAACTCTTTCAAAATACTGCATGACACCATTAGATTAGTGAGTTAAGATATACACTTCTCTAAAATATAGGGTCAAGATTGTGAATGAACTACATATGTACAATTACGAAAGAACTAAAGAGCTTTTGAGGACAACGCCCCTAAACCCCACCAGGACGTGCAATCCTTGGACCCTAGCTCATTGAACTGACAACGAGACTCACGTATTGGATTGTTCTTAACATCATATAACATATTCAAGACATTTCAACAATATTTATGTATGACGTTTTTTTGTGTGAAAAAATTATAGTTGATATTTAATCAATTTTAGTTTAGAAAACAATGAAAAAGACAGTGTCTCAAGATTTGATTTCTTATGGAATTTGGAGAAAATAATAGAAGCATATAGTATTATATTTTTGTCGATATTTTCACATTCGCATAAATTCAAAATCGATATTTTCATAGTATCGTAAAAAACCGTAAAGCATGCACTAATAGAAAAAATTTACTAATGTAAATATAATATAAATAATATACATATTAACTATTTAAAAATCATATAACGTTTATTTATTAGTTTAAATTTATTTTTAGTTTTATAATTGATCGAAATTTCTATAAATTAAAAATTCGATCAATATTTTATTTTTGATTTCTTTAATTCCATCCTTAATAAAGAAAGAAAGAAAAAAAAAATATTGTGGGAGAGGCTGTGGCTGTCTACCGTTAAATTTCCATTATCTCCGAAAGAAATATACGTTATTACGTTAATTATGAGGGTAATAGCGGAATTTTCATGGCTAATAATTAGTGTTTTTACTTCTAGTGATAAGTTTTATTATCTAGGCTGTTCTTTTTTTTTTTTTTTTTTTTTTTCTGCAGTGGTCAATTATTGTCATTGCCTTATAAAGAAATTATTATCCTCTTAAAATAAATAAAGAAACAACCTTACTCTTTAACCTTAAACATTAGAACCATAAAAATTATTTAACTTTTATTAGAACAATACAAAAATTAGAACCCTAAACATTGGAACCCTGCTAGAATAGTTCTTCAACCATACCCTTAAACATGAGAACAATAGGATTAAAAAATATCTTTAATATAAACGGAACAACGTAAGTTTAAATATTTTTAAAATAACTAAAAAATCCATTCTCGCATTTCTTCAAAAGTTATAAGTAATATCCCTCCCTCACATTGAAAAAATCTACTTTTACGTGATATGAAAACTGATGATGTGAAAATAATGTTACTTCATGATGGAATGAGATTCCTAAATGTCACAAGATGAATAATAATTGTGTCAAAATTATAGACTATAGTTTCTCAGCCTTCATTATTAGGACAACGAAGTTTCAATAATTATGAAGGGAATTTTTTTGTCCATAATGTGGATTGTGCCTTCTACAATATGTTTGTTTATCTTCAAAAATCATTTCACATATATATATATATATATTTTATGTTTTTTGAGATAAAAAGATTAGATAATTTTGAATTGATTCTTTTTGAGACATAGATATGTCAATTTTAATTTCACAATATGGGGTAGAACATTGAAAGGAATCAACATCCCTATAGGACATATATAATACAAAAATCTTGTTTCAAAATAGAGATGGGACGAGGATGTCCTCTTCTCAACACTCCTTCTTTTTTTTTTTTATTGTTTTCTCAACTTAATAATAATAATAATAATTTAATTCGATAAACTTTTTTAAATCACAAAGCTTTTTTAAATATTTACGATTACCCAACAAAATATCATAATCTATTTACGATATATCATGATAGATTAATATAGACTACTATATATATTGAGTGGAGTAGAATCTTTCGATTCTCTTTTAGTTGACTAAACGAGGCACATTCCACCTCAAAAGTTTAGGGGTTCTTCATCATCTTATCTGACATGTTGACTATTTTATCCTTCCTCCCACATGGGAAAATTCTTCGATTTTTTTTAGAAGAAGATGATTATTTGTTGACGAATTATCATTGTCTACCGTAGATAGATTGTGATATTTTATTTTATTTTGTAAATATTTTGATTCATTTTGCTATATTGAAAATAATAATTGTAGTTCTAAATTTAACCATTTGTTAATAATACATGTTGGTTTATTTATGAAATAAAATTAAAAGTAATTGATAGAAAGAAGTAATGGACACTTTTCAACATAAGTATTAAGAACAATTAGTTTAAATTTGCATTTAGATACTTAGAAAATATGTTTAAAGTTAAAGTACATATAGTAGGAGATAGAGATAATTATTTAGAAATTTTAGGAATCTAGACATGTAATTTAATTACCAATTAGTATAGAGATTTTGGTAATAAAACCCTTCTTATTGAGTTAACTAATAGTTTTTATAAGTATAATTAAAATTTCAAAATTTGACACTCTAAAATGAATTCCATTTGAATCTTGATGATATGAAACGAAATGAGTTTTATGTAGAAGAGTGTTTTGAATGCAATTAATTAAAAAGAAAAAATCACATCAAAGAAGTTTAAATAATAAAACAATTATTCATATCCAAATGTAAGTAATAAGTAATAAGTAATAAGTGAGAGGGGAGGCAGCGGGACAAGGGGATACAAAGGGCCAATGGTAGTGAGATGAACCGGTCGGGAGAGCCAACAACTCACAATGTGCCTTTCTTCACAACACACACAAACCTCACTCAAATCTCATCCACCAACCATTCATCTTTGTCTTCATCTTCCTCCCCCCATCTCCATTTTCAAACTCTCACCAAATAAAAACAACCCTACAACCTACCTGGCCCTTTACTTAGTCTCGGTTTATGAATTAAGACTTAATATCTGTTCTTGGCTTACCATGAAATGAGTGAATCACTTGCAACACATATGATAATATCAAAAACAGTCATGGATGTTTGAAAATGAAGACATCAAATTTGAACCATCAAAAACCTTAAATTGAAAAGAAGTTGATAAATAAGCTGATATAAGTACCTATCTTAATCTACATGAACATATACCAAATTATTTTTTTCACACAAAAAATACCATACATTTTTAAATGATTGTGTCAAACTTTGAATTAATGAGATATGTACAAATTATATAGCGTAAGTTTGTGAAATTTGATTGGAACAAGTGATCATGTGTGAAATTTTGGGGTCATTGAGGAATGGGAGAACCTTAACCTTTTCCACTCATTATTCTTTTTTCTTCTTTCATTTTTTAATTCCAAAAGCGCTTTTAAAAAAGTCCCATTTTCCCTTTCTCCCACCGCCACTCTTTGTTCCTTCTTTTTCACTTCAATATTTCTATCACATTTCCACTTTCAAACCAGTTTTTCTTCCAGGTAAGCTATCAGTCGTTACTGTACTTAAATTTGAAGGCCTAAAATGTATTACCTAACATTAGTCGTCTTACTATTCAAAATTAATCAAACCCTTCTTTTAATATCAAATTATATCCTCTTAATGCAAATCTTTCTTTTTCTTTTTAATTATTAGTTTCCTTTTATAAGTTTTGTTGCTATATTAAACTAAAATAAAGTTTCAACTCCAAATTAATTGGCTACTAATGAAGCGTAAACCATAACCCGTATCCATCTAACAAAGAATGTGAAATTATTTGATTTTTTTTCAAAATGTATGATCTTCAACGTAGTAGGCCAACAAATATTATACACATTATAAGAATTTTTTGTTTTTTCAAATATCATATCCTTGACACTCTTGAATTCACTGTTTTTCTATCCTTTTTCTTTCTCTTATTCAAATGTATGTTATAATATTGGATTAAATATTGGATTGCATAGAGTCGAGATCCGTTAGTTAGTATAGTGTATACTGAAATATGATATTGACCATAAAACCAAAAGATCTTTGGTTTTGAATTTGGCAGTTTTGTGGATTGCACATCAACTTTTTAGCTGTCAAGCTCAATTTTCCTATGTCATATCAAATATAGACTCTAGTTTTATTTGTCTTCCAGTGGGACTATGGGAGCAAACACAATGAACTAAGATAAAAAATTCACAACCACATAGATGTGAGTGTTACCTGGAATTTGCAAAAATCACTTGTTTTTTTGTCTTTTTTGTACGTTCTTCATTTATGAATTCTAGAAGATCATAACATATAAACTGAAATTTATGGATTTATTATGTTTTCATGAATTATTAATACTCCTTTTCATATTGAAGTTTTAATTATTGTGACTTTACATTATGACTACTAGTCATTAAAGTTTTTGTTTGAGATTTGACTTAGGTTTAAAATAATTAGTTTGTAGTAGTAGTAACTATGATTAAGAAAAACAAGCTTTAGTATGCAAAGGTAAATTAATTCTCTTAATATTGTATCTCTTTGAGAGGTTTTGTGTACTTTTTTAGTTTTATAGATATTTTTGTATGAGTTATAATAAAGATGGTGCGATAGAATATGTGATTTAAAAAGTTAATCCTAGTAATTTGTTTACAAATTTTTACTAAACACAATCACAAATGTTTCTTGAAAAAAAAACATGATTTAGAGATTTGTTTTAATTAACCCATGCTTATATCTAGGAAGTCCATTTATAAAAAGGTGGTTTAATTATTTTAATTCTGAAAAACAATAATTTCAAACAACATGATATCAAAAGATTACATTTCTTTCAATATATATATATATATATATATATATATATGGATATTTATAAATTTTGAAGGGATCCAACAATTAACATGTTAAAAGATAATAAAGTATTTTATTTAAATCGTATAAAAAATGATGTAAATATTTCTAACATAAATTTAAGAAAGAAAAGATAATTGAACTTATTTAAATACATTTTGTGAATATGGAGCTTGCATTTGTTTATTCATTTTTTGAATATACTAGGCTCCAAGATAAAAGGAGGGTAGAATAGATTGAGTTGAACTTGAAGTGTTGTGTCCGGCCAACTACCACAGAGACAGTTTATGCAATTGACTTTGAAATGACTTTAATACCCTTCAAATAATTCTTTTAATTAATTGCCATAACTCATCCTCCATCAAATCAACAACACCTCGTCGTCTCATATCTACCCTCCTACCCTTCCATGACTACTCCACATAAGAACAACCATATCAAGATTCCACCTCAACAACTCTTCATTTATCTCCACTGAATCCTCAATATCTATCAATTTCACTTCACTTTTGTAATTATCTATCTTCACATTTAAAAAAGAAAAAAAAAAAAAAGAAAAAGAAAATAAAAGTCATAATTAGGAATTAAAGAAAGAAAGAAGATAATCGGGTTTTATAGGATAGGTTACATGATATTTTTTTTCTTAAAAATGATTTATATTTTTCCCCAACCTAGTATAGTTAATTAATGTTGTTTTAAAGTAATTAAATTTGATGATTTATATATAAATAATTCCACATTTTTATAAATAATTCCACATTTTGATATTGTGAATGTTCATGCAGAGTTCCAATGGAACCGTTGGATAAACCAGCGCCCAAGTCCTCCCCACTGGCGCCATTCCCTCGGGACTCGCGAGGATCCTTAGAGGTTTTCAATCCCTCCTCCACTTACTCGTCCCGATCGATCAATTCCATCCCTCGGACGAACCCAACGTGGCCCAATTGGGCAGAGCCACGTAGCAGTGCTGAATCGGATTCAACCAAACTCGCCGCTAAACCGCCGAGTAAAACCGGCGAGGAGATTACGTCATGGATGGCTTTCAAGGACTCAAACCCTTCCCCACAACCCTCATCCCCACTCGCTCAAAAAACCATCTCGGCGATTCTGAGCGAAAAATCGACGTCGGGGAAGTCGCAATCGCAATCCGCGGACGAAGTGGGTTCCGCCGCCTTACGCGCCGCCGAGTGGGGATTGGTACTGAAAACCGATACGGAAACTGGGAAGCCGCAGGGCGTTGGGGTTAGAACTTCGGGCGGCGATGAACAGAATACAAAACAGGAAAACTCCCGAAGGACTTCGAATAATTCGGTGCGGAGTTCGGGCGACATGTCGGAAGAAGGGGCAAGAGAAAGGGGGATTCCGAGAGTTTCTGAAGACTTAAAAGACGCTTTGTCGACATTTCAACAAACATTTGTGGTTTCTGATGCTACTAAACCTGATTATCCTATTATGTATGCTAGTGCTGGATTTTTCAAGATGACTGGCTATACTTCCAAGGAAGTTATTGGAAGAAATTGGTGAGTTTCTTCTTCGAATCCCCAATTTTTGCTGTTTCAAATTTTGTTTTCTTTCAACAAAGATCCATTTATAGGTTTTCTTATTCTTCCTGAATAATGTTCGATTTCAAATTTCAGAAACAGCAAGCCAAACTTTCTATATAAACTATAAAGATGTCTGTAAACAAGTTTCTATTGAATTCATCCTTTAGCTTTTAGAACGAGTTTAGTAATTATCAAATTGAAGAAAGAAATTGACAGTTGGAGGAAGTGCATTACTGTACTTCTACTTATTTGGTAATTCTTTGATTTTTAGTTTTTGAAAACTCAAATTGGTAACCAACTATAGTAGTTTTTGTTTTTATAAATTGGATGAGAATGAAAGACATTCGAAAGAACAAAACACGAATTTCAAAAATAAAAAATCAAGCCTCTGATTGGTAATCACTTTTTTTGTTTTTAATTTTTAAAAATTAAACAACACCGATTTCCTTTCTAAATTTTGTTTATCTTGTCATCAACCTTTTGCCATTTCTTTAGGAAAAGAAAACAAAAATTTAAAAACTATGTTTAACAACTTGTTTTGTTTTTTGGAATTTGGTTAAGAACTCAACTCTTTCCCTGATCTAAAATGAAAACTATTGTTAGAGACAAAATAGGTATTATGTTAAAAAAACAAAATGGTTAGCTCAAATAATCCTTCTTTTTTTTTTTTTTTTTTTTTGTTTAATTTATACTTCTTTCTTTTCCATTTTCATTTAATTTATAATTTTTACTAAGAAAACATTTACATTTACAGTCAAATATTAAAAACACAAACCATTTTGGTTTTACTTTTTTGAACTTTGTTTGATTCTTGAAAGTATTCGTAGAAAATAGATAACAAAACGTATAAATTTATATCTGAAAGCAGTGGTTTATTATAGGTTTAATTTTTTAAGATAAAAAACTAAAGGAACAACAAAGCCTTGGAACTTATGAAGTTGGAAGGTAGAGAATATTTTTTTTTCAAATAAAAGAATAAAAAAAGTAAGAAGTTTAAGGGTCAAATTAAAATGGGAAATATTGGAATTGGATATTGCAGTCGATTTTTACAAGGTGCAGATACAGACCCAGAAGATGTGGCTAAGATCAGAGAAGTTTTACAAGCTGGGACAAGTTACTGTGGGAGGTTGTTGAATTACAAGAAAGATGGGACCCCTTTTTGGAACCTTCTTACTATTTCACCAATCAAAGATGATGATGGCAAAGTTCTCAAATTTATTGGGTCAGTGTTCATTTCTCCCTCACATCCTCTTCTGATTTTTCATTTACTTTTTTCTATTTCCTTCCTGTCTTTGCCTTTCAATTCTCTGCATTTTCTCCCTGTTTAATCTTCTTCACATCTACTCACTCATTTAGTTTTATATATATGTTAGCTTAAGTAAGTGCATTTTAACCGATCTTACGAGACAATTCGTTAGCCCTACAACATTTGGTGTCAAGAAAATTTTTAGTATATTAAATTCTTGGTAGGTGACTTAGCCACTATGAATTGAACCCATTCACTTTTGATGACCCCTTTAGCGGTAGGTTGAAGAAGGAGGTACAATAATTCTATTTTGAGTGGCCGATTGTAAATTTAAATGTTTATGAACTCACGATGCTTTGTTTACTCATTTAGTTGTGAGAAAAATTGTCATTGTCTTGTTGGAATGAGTCAGTTTAAGAACATGTTAGGAATGACCGCTTTGATTTCATTTAGAAGCACTTTTGGTTAACTTACAAGTTTCATTTATGAACTTTGAAGTTTGTGTTTTTTTGATCGGATTTCTCACAAATCTGAACTGGAAGTTCATGTTTGATACAACCACACTAAACTTTTAACCATTTGCCTTTTTAATTAGTGAATTTTAACTCAAAAACAAATTATTCAAACAGCCACTATCTCTTTAAACATCAATGCTTTTTGTCTAAACTCTATGTAACTTTAGCACTTATGTACAACTTCCTTTATGACAAAAGTTTTCGTGATGTTTCAATTAAGGACTGAACAGTAATTTCATAATAGGGCTTTGAAGTGATATAGCTATAAAAGGAGTGACAAGATATGGATATGAATTCACGAGAGTGTACTTTTCGAGTTTTTTTTGAGAGTGAGAAAAGAAAAACTCAATTATGGAAAAAAAATTCCAAAGCCATGAAATAAGGAGGCAGTGTGAGTTGGATATGATCAATGTCTGATGAAGAGGAAGATTTTGGCATATGGGGAATTGCCAAAAATACAAGTAGTTATGATGAAAGAGTTTGATCTATGTTGCAACTTACAAAAGAAAAAACATATCACATGATGAACTAGAAGTAGGTATTTTCCCAAGTCCCTCTAATAATTAAATTATCAACTAACTTTTTTCATTTAATTTTTGTATATTATTATTATTGTCCATTTGGGGTACCTGTCTTTGTCCATCTTGCTTATTGATTCAATGCTTGATTGTGATGGAATGTGGGCCTTTCTTTTTCTCCACTTTTTGTTAGATCTTCTTCTTCACCATTTCATCTTTGATGGACTGTGATTGATAATGAAAAAAGAATTTTGGTTTAAGTGTGAATTTATTAGGAGATAATGAGATGCTTTATCTTTGACCTTTTCTTCTCAGTTAAGAGACTCCATTTGATGATCTATCGATAACTATTTTGTTTTTGGATTTTGATGTTTTAAATTTAGGATTCTTCTTTTCATTTGATTTTCAACGTTTAGTTTTTTTAGTCAAAATCTGAAAATAATTGTGAAGTTTTTATTTTTAATTTTTTGTTTATGTTTATTTTTTAAAACAATAATGGATATTGAACTGTATAACATAGGAATTGAGAGGTGAAAGTGGACTCTATAGGTTTTATTTTTGAAAAAAAAAGTAAATTGGTTATCAAATTAGATTTTAGTTTTTTTTTTTTTTTTTTTTTTTTTTTTGGAATTTAGGGTTGTTTATTTTTGAAAATTTCTTTTTTAAATTTCTGGAAGGAAAATTGAATTATAGTGAATATATATATATATATATATTAATATGACATTAGTAGGAGATGTATTAGATAACAACGAAGCTGAGTAGTATAAAGAAGTTTGATTTTTAGTATGTGTGGGTGAGGTGGCAGAATGCAAGTGGAGGTAAGCAAACACACGGAAGGATTCAAGGATAAGATGCTACGTCCCAATGGATTGCCAGAATCATTGATTCGCTATGATGGTATTCTTTTTTCCTCTTCTTTTCTTTCCCTTTTTCTCTCTCTTCCCTTCATTATTTTATTTGGGACCCCATTATTTTCATAACTTCCATCCCATCTAATTTATTTTGATGTTTATTGGTAGCCCAACTGATAGAGAATAGGAACTAATTGTGGAAGCTTCCAACTTACCTATGATATTTTTATACAAATGTCTTTTTTGTGTGTCACAGTCATTTAGTAATGTTTGGCTGTTTTTTTATTAATATTTTGATTTATTTGTACCTTAGAAGAGAAAAAGAAAAAAAAAGAAATTATTCTTTTTAAAATTAAAATGTTTTCAAATATAACAAAATGAAAAAAAAATATTGATTGACGTAACTCTATTTTAGTATTTTATATAAGTTAAATACTATGGCGGGGATAAGTGTGTTATTTTAGTAGTTCTAAAGTATCTGTAACCATCTATCTAGAACAAATGTGAATACCCCTCTTAAAGTAACCGAAAAATTTCTACTATAATAGTTCATACTCTTTTTTATTTTATTTAACATTTTAACATAAAAACAAAAAAAAAAAAAAGAGTTCCTTTAATTTTGAAAATTTGGAATGGTTTCCCAACATATGAATAAAATTTAGCTAAATCAAAGGGTAAGTAAATTGTCTGAACTAAGAAAAGCATTAAAAAATGGGTAATTTTGATGGCAGCCCGTCAAAAGGAGATGGCAACGAGTTCGGTAACGGAGCTTGTGCAGGCGGTGAAAAGGCCTCGGTCTGTAAGTGAACATAGGCCTCGGGCTCTAAGTGAATCTATGAACCGGAGGTTATTTAGAAAGTCCGGCGGCGGGGGTGACGGGGGTAACGATGAGGAGGACAGAATTGAACCGAGTACGATGGTGAGACGAAAGTCAGAGAGTGCAGCACCTCCAACCGGTGGAAGATCGCAGGGAGGAAGTAGAAGGTCGATGCAGCGTATTAATGAGCTGCCCGACAAAAAACCCAAAAAGTCTACCCGTCGTTCCTTTATGGGGTACGTTTTATGTATTTCCATAGAATAGTATATGTTTTATATTTAATTGGTAAGTCTTACAACTTCTGCATTTACTTTTATAGTAAAATAAATCAGTAAAATTTTAGATTCTATCCATCTGTCTATCAATCACTATATTAGTTTCTATCAATATATATTATTGACATTATTTAAATTTTTTCTATATTTTATAAATAGTTTGTCAAATTTATTATTTTTTATCATTCTTCCTTAAGTTATTATAATCTAACATCTTTTTTTGTAATAAAAGTTTCTCTTCTTTTTGTTTCAAAATTTTCTGGTATGAAAATTTCCTGGTATGAAGATTTGTACTATTTCTTTTTAAATAGTTGTTTTAAATGACAAAATGTTTCAAAAATTCAAGTATAGTAAAAACAACTGATGTTGTAATGTGTTTATTGCTATATTTTATAATTATTTTGGTTTATTTTTTTATATTTAGAAAGATTAAAAAAAAAGAGTTTTATTTTTAATAAATAAAATCTAAATATTTAACGGTTAATTAACAAATGATTATTTCCAAATATAGCAAAATGAACTAAAATATTTACAAAATATAGCAAAATATCAATATAGATTGTGATAGATTACTATTTGTGTCTATCATGATACAGATAGTCACGTATAATAGTTTATTACAGATAAATCGTAATATTTTGGTATATTTGCAAGTATTTTTCAGAAGTTTTATTACTTAGAATAATCTATAACTTATGGAACAATTAAGCGTTTGTTTTTGCCACGAACAAATTGACTGGTTTAAACTTAAAAAAAATTAAAAAAATAACACTGATTTATGAGGGTTTTTTTTTTCTTTTTTCTAAAGATTAATTTTTCAGGGTTTCTTTTTTGAAAAATGGAAAATATCTTTGGTTGCACTTAATTAAAATTTTGGCACATTTCAACTATTTTTTTTTTCGAAAAAATGATTAAGTGGGTAGGATGTATATGTTTGCTCTTTCTAAAATAACAGTTTACAAAAATTTAGTCTCACAAATTTAGTCCTTTAAATTTTAATTTAATTATACATATTGAAAAAATATATTAAGACAATTATTAATTTTTTAATAATAATAATTAGGCTCCATTTAGTTGTTACTTGTTATAAGAAAAATATGAATTTTCATACACTTCATGACAAGTGTTTGTAAGCTGCTAAAATTGATATCAACTATATTAATAACTTATTAAAAGAGGAAAAAAAAAAGTTAAAAACTATAATATTGTCATTCATCATCATCTAAAAATTTATTTATTTTTATAAATATTTTGATTCATTTGGCTATTTATTTATTTAATTAATTGAAGAAATTTAAATTGAGTTTATGTAAACTAAAAATTCAGTATTTATTTTTATTTTCTTAAAATTTTTATGTTAGTTATTTGAAATTGAAATTTATCATTTAAATTTAATTAATAATCACAAGTAAATAATAATGGGGGGATTTTATAGAAATAGTTTAGGAAGAAACAAATTTAGTTTAATTGTTTACAAACTAACTAATAATTGGATTTCAAACATTCATTTTATTTATCAACACCTCATAATTTGTCTACATGATTTAAAACTCTTATCAAATCGAAGGTAATTTAAGCAATACGTTTAAATTAAAAAAAAAAGTATGGGAATTAATCATCCAAAACTGATTCTGAATTCAACTCTTTTACTATGTTAAAGACAGATAACTTGTTCATAGTTAAAATGGTATGTTTGTGAGTTTTAAGTGGCCTGCACAGATATCTCTCATTAAATACAAATTTAGACTTAGGATTTTCTCATATGATTTCTGTCTTATGGTTAAAGGATTATGAGGAAAAGTCAATCAAATGTTGAAGAAAGCTTTGGCATTGAAGAAGGTTCGGATGACGATAATGAGTCCGATGACGATGTTAGACCCGATAGTGTTGACGACAAAGTAAGGCAGAGGGAAATGAGGAAGGGTATTGATTTAGCTACTACCCTTGAACGTATAGAAAAGAACTTTGTGATTACTGATCCTAGATTGCCTGACAATCCCATTGTAAGATTCTTACTTCAACTCTTATATTGATTTTAAGTAACACATGATTAATGAAAGTATTAAGGGAGTTAATTGTTTATTATTCATATTCAGATATTTGCATCTGATAGCTTTCTGGAGCTAACCGAGTACAGTAGAGAAGAAATCTTGGGAAGAAATTGCAGGTATGCTCAAACTTCTTCACTTTAGATGGTTCCTCAAATGATTTGGATCATATAACTATGGAAATTGTAGTTGAATCAAACTTACAATATCTGTTATTATTATGTATGTTGTAGATTTCTACAAGGTCCTGAAACCGATCGAGCAACCGTCAAGAAAATAAGAGATGCAATCGACAATCAAACAGACGTTACAGTGCAGCTTATTAACTACACAAAAAGTGGTATGCTTGTTCTTCATGGAATCTGTGAATTCCAATAAGCTGGCTTTGGATGGGGAGCTATTCATTAGTTACTTTGATGTTTGTTCGAGTTATGCAAGACTCTTTCTGTTTTTGTTTTTGAATCTGAATTCAGGTAAGAAGTTTTGGAACCTGTTTCATCTACAACCTATGCGTGACCAGAAGGTACCCTTTTCCGAAGATGAGATTCTATACGAAGTTGACTTGTTAACTTTTGATATTTATATCTTGTATCGTATGGATATCAAGATGCTGTTTTATGAATAACATGGCTATAGTTAGTAAGTACTTGCTTTTGCAAACAGGGTGAAGTCCAATATTTTATTGGAGTTCAACTCGACGGTAGTCAACATGTGGAACCACTAAGCAATTGCATAGCGGAAACTACTGCAAAGGAGGGCGAAAAACTGGTTGGTTGTCTCTAATATGAATCTCACCATGCTTTAAGATTATCTGCATTCATAATTGAATTGTGCACACGATGAGTAAAAAGTACTCTACGTTGAAGTATGGCTTGCAATTCATTTAACTTGACGTGTTGCTTGTTGTCCACTGGCAGATAAAAGAAACTGCTGAAAATGTTGATTTGGCAGCCAGAGAACTTCCTGATGCCAATTTGGTATGACGAATTCTTGTATGCATCTGTTGCAACAATTTGAACGTTTCTGTTTCTCACACGAAATTTCTGCAACTTACAGACACCAGAAGATTTATGGGCAAATCATTCTAAGTTGGTTCAACCAAAACCTCACAGAAAGGATAGTCCTTCTTGGAAAGCTATCCAGAAGGTATTATTCATTTTGCTCTGTTCTCTTTGCCTGAATTATATCACCTTCAAAACGTAAATACTTTCAAAAGTAATTTGATCCTTCTTGCAACCAGACTCGTATGTCTTCCAAGTTCTAGATACTTTAATTTTTTACATTATAGCCAGCTCGTTGTGTAATGTTTTCTTAAATTTCTGCCATTGTCAGTTTAGTAAAACTGATGCTCTCTTCTTCTGTGCTACAGATTTTGGACAGCGGAGAACAGATAGGACTGAAACATTTCAAGCCAGTGAAGCCTTTGGGATCTGGTGATACTGGCAGGTTCGTTTTCCCCCCATTTTTACTGATTCTGTTCAGAATTAATCGATGTTAATTTTTCGAACAAACCCGTGTATCAATAGTGAGCACAAATCACTATTGAACTTGTTTACATTATTGGCTGCAGTGTGCATTTGGTAGAACTGTGTGGGACTGATCAATACTTTGCAATGAAGGCAATGGATAAGGGTGTCATGCTCAACCGCAACAAGGTTTTGAAATAATTTGATTTAAATTCATCAGTATTTTCCCTTGGTTCATATTAGAAATTCAAAGACATTTCACTTTACTCCTGGAAGTGAATGAGACCTTGATATGCTTTCCTTTCTCTGGTGGATCCATTGAAATTCGGAAGCATTGCAATATTTTGTGGAAGAATCTGAAAGAAATATATAGGATTTCAAAGTAGTTGAGTCGATATTTGAGGAAGATTTTCTCTTTAATGCTTCATTTGATAGGTAAAGTATTTAGAAGTGTAGCTATTTTGGATTTCTTTTACTTTGCTTTAGGATCCTTGTTATGTTTTGCTAGGTGCATAGAGCTTGTGCCGAAAGGGAAATACTCGACATGCTGGATCATCCTTTTCTTCCTGCGTTATACGCTTCGTTTCAGGTTAGGAAGTTAGATATATTCCGAAAACTACCTAAATGTTTGTAAACGTTGACAGCAGGTAGAACAGCTTAGCTGTTAAAACTAAACAGACTGTTGATTGATTTCTTTATTTACCTTCTCATTGGTTTTCTATGGTGTAATAAATTAAATTAAAAAAATTTGAGCAATTGTGCAGACAAAAACACATGTTTGTCTTATAACTGATTACTGCCCTGGTGGAGAACTCTTTCTGCTTTTGGACAGACAACCCACAAAGGTCATAAAGGAAGATGCTGTTAGGTAAACTCACTATTTGTTTAGTATAATCTCCTCATTTCTTAAAAGATGTATCTAAGTTCTTAGTCCAATTTAAAGAACAAAAACAAGTTTATGGAAAGAATTTCAATGTTTGAAAGTCATTTTAAAAAAACTAGAGAAAAAAAAAAAGCAAAATTTTCGAAAACAAAAATCAAAATCTTAGAAATTTGTTGACCAGAATTACGTTCCTTCCTCGATAGATTTTATGCTGCTGAAGTTGTCGTGGCATTGGAGTATCTCCATTGTCAAGGTAAGGTCTTGTCAGTGATTGAGGAGGTGATAAAGTGAACCTTCATGTTTCTTGCTGTGAATTTTATCTCTGTTCTTTCAGGGATAATTTATCGAGATCTAAAGCCTGAGAATGTTCTACTCCAGAGCAACGGCCACGTTGCCTTGACGGATTTTGATTTGTCATGTTTGACTTCTTGTAAACCTCAGGTATACCAAACGTTTTAGACTTGAGTTATTAAGCATTTAAGATCACCAATCATCTTTGAACGATATAAAGTTTTCATTTACTAGTCATAGGACTTTTCTTGATGTTAATTCTGCAACTCTGCAGCTTTTGCTTCCAACAGCAAATGAGAAGAAAAAACAATCAAAAGCTCAACAGACTCCGATCTTTATGGCCGAACCAATGCGAGCTTCGAACTCCTTTGTTGGAACTGAAGAGTATATAGCACCGGTTTGTACAACTCTTTTCCACTAATAAGATAAGAGGATAATTACTTCATTCGCAAACTTCAAATCGAAACAACAAATCCTATACCTTTTTTTTTCCTTTTGTAGGAAATCATTACTGGGGCTGGCCATACTAGTGCCGTGGACTGGTGGGCTTTGGGTAATTTTCGTTATGTTCTCTATATTTCTTTTTTCTTGAAACAACTTCTCACTGATGCAATGAAAATGACCACAAAATTTAGGACATAAAAACTCAAAATCAAAGAAAAACTTTCAAACAACTTTAATCAACCATTGGTCTTTAGCGGAAAAAAACGATGGCTACTACAACAACTACCAGAGAAATCCGGAAAACCATCGTCAGAACAACCAACAAATAGCTGACAAAGCATACTGAAAACTCTTCGACAATGCACGAAGTACAGTCCAAGAAAGAAGCTTTTGATGAACTAGCATTGAGAAACTTGAAAAGAAACAATCAATCTCATACTCTAAAATCTTCCAACAGGAAAGGTCAACCGCCACCCGTTAGTTAAAACATCCAAAATCAGCGAATAAGGAACCAACCTTCAATTGTAAAGCAACCCATTCCACAATCTATAGTGTTTGAACCAAAAATCCTCTGATTGACGAAACAAGTTGCCTCAACTCCTTATAAACTCATTATGATCTCTTGCGATTGATAATATTTGTGTTCCTTTATGGTTTATAATTCAGGCATCCTTCTATATGAAATGCTTTATGGATACACACCCTTTAGGGGGAAGACAAGGCAAAAGACCTTTGCCAACATTCTCCATAAGGATCTTAAATTTCCAAGAAGTATATCGGTAAATACTTTTTTAAAGTTATCTGAGCTCATTAAATCTCTTTTCACTCGCTATTAAATATATCAATGTTTAGAAAGTCTTTTATATTCTTATGTATATACAAATCTAAGATGTGAGAGTTGTGTTTCAGGCTAGTCTCAATGCAAAGCAGTTAATTTTTAGGTTATTGCATAGAGACCCCAAAAATCGATTAGGTTCTCGAGAAGGAGCCAGTGAAATCAAACGACATCCTTTCTTCCGAGGCGTCAATTGGGCGCTCGTCCGTTGCATGGTAAACTCAAAACTCAACCTCAAGAGACATCTTAATGAGAAGCTTCATTTCCTAACATATCTGATTGTTTTGCAGAATCCTCCCGAGCTCGAAGCGCCTCTTTTCCAGACCACTGATGGCGAAAAAGATGCTAATAAAGCATCAGATTTTGATCCAAAAGAACTTGAACTCAGTGTTTTCTGATCGGAAGTGTGCTTGTTGGTTCTGGCTTGTTGTTCACAAAGAAATGGTTCTCTTCAGATAATTCTTTTATGGTTCATTTGTTTTGATCAAAATCACCTTCCGAGTTGTGCAGCATTGTGGAGCGTTGGAAGCTTGTGAATTTTTTTAGGATTCAGGGCTTTAAATTTAGTGTTTATTTTAATATTACCCAATGTAATAAGAATGTTTTGTAGTGTATGTAATGGTGGGATAATCTTTTAGCTCTTGCTTGTTTTTTGAATAATTTTGTTCTGTCCAGTGTCCTGGGTTATTTTTTTAGATTGCCATGTGTTAATTTTATGTGGTCTTTTCCATGTAAACTATATATATTTTTTCTTGTGTAGAGTCCATACGATAATCTGTTTCTGAACTTTCTACCTCAAGACTCAACAATTTACCCACGTTTTCAATTTTAATAATGCATACGCTAGACCGAGTCGATTTAATTTTTGCAACCTGTTTTCTTTCTCTAATGTTTATAACATATTTCAATTAACACAGGTATGTGTTAGCAAGAGGTTAGTTGAATTATCATTAAACACGTGGTAAACTGGAAAATTTTGACTTCATCCAAAGTTAGTATATGCACTACTTTTATTAAAACTCATCACTACTTCACATCCAGTATTCCATGCAAATTAGACAAAATGGAAACACAACAAATCTAACCCCTAAACCTTAAATCTAGCAATGAATGAAAATTGCGCACACCTTAATAACATATGAAACTAGATAGTAATTCACTAATAATTGTCATATAAGACATCAAATATAACTGTTTCATAAACCTATCAAATTATAACCAAAAATTTTCATTGGCCAATTGGCAATAAGAACATCCTCGATTAGATTTATGTAGAGATTCAAGGTATGTTTGGACTCGAGATTTGTAAGAAGTGAAGTGGGCTATACTCATTCCTTGTTTGGAGTCGGATTATGAAAACCCTAGCCTTTTTCCCCAAGTCTCTCCCCTAATCCTTCTCCTTTGTGTTGAAATGAAAGATTAAGAGTGTAAGAACCGAATGGATTTGTTTATAGAAACTGAAATGTGAGAACATAAATCTAGAACGTGTAACTTAATCTAGGAGGACAATCATACATTTTGATCATTTCAGATAGATATGATACGAGTAGGAGTAAATCTTAAAATTTAGAAAATAGATCAAATTTAGTTTAAATCCTTTATTTTCTTTTCTTGGTTATTTCCTATTGGCAAAATTTGAGAGAGTTGGGAATTAGGGTTAAGTTTATTAAGGGTAATAAAGTATTTTCATTCATAAAAAAAGGTCATATAAATTAAACTGTTGGTCATATAAATCTTTGCCCCTTCAAAATTTGTTTAATATTTGGCAATTATTTTCCTTTCCCCTTGAACCCTAACAACGACAGCGGAGGGCGATGAAGACCGTCACCGGAAGTGTCGTTTCTTCGAAGCCGATCTCCATCTCGAAAGCGGCGTCCACCCTTTCCTCCTTCCTCTCCGCCGACAATGGCGCTTCAAAAGCCCTCTGTGCCTACCTGAGGCGCGCCTCCGACTCTTTCAACGAGTTAAAGCACCTCCACAAGGAGCTGAAGTCTTCGCCTTCTGTTCGTAAGCACCTGCATCACGGATCTAAAGTTTCAAACGAGTTCGAGGCTGCCATGGACAACGAATATCGGGTCGAAGACGGTGACAAGAAGAATTCTTCAGTCTCCGAGAAGAAGAAGCGGCCAGACAGTAAGTACCGAACTACGGATAAGACGAGTCTTAGAGTTCAATCTGATGACGAGCAGAGTGGGAAAACAGCAATGGAAAACGGTGGGAATGGTAATTTGGAGGATGTATCAGGAAAGAGAAAGGGCGGTGGATTGAAGATTGAAATTGAGGATAAACCAAGCGGAAAAGTTGAGATGGACGTGGAATCAAGTGATGTTGTAGCAGTTGAGAAAAAGAGAAAAAAACACAAGAAAAAGAGTGAGGATAGACATGGTGACATTGAAGATGATGGACGTGAATCTGGAGCCAGGCTCAAACATGGTAAATCGCAAAATACTGATAATAATTGCGATAATGCTGAAGCTTCTGGGGAGTTTGTTGAGAACAATGTAGCAAAGGGAAAAAGTAGAAAGAAGCTTGAGGACAAGAGGAGTTTGGGTGATGTGAAGGATCAAGTAAAGAGTGAAGATCAGAGGAGAGGAGACATTAAAGAGGAAAGAAGCACAGATAATGATAATGGTAATGGAACAGATCTTGTGGATCTATTGACCAAGAAGAAAAAGAAGAGGAAGCAAAGGGAAGAAGATGATGATTTTCAAAAGAACAGTGGAGAAGCTATGGTGAAAGAGGAGGTGCCCGTTTTGGATAGCAAAGAGTTGAAAAGGAAAGAGAAGAAAAAGAGTAAGAATAGAGAGTTAGGAGAAGAAGGGCATGATGATGGGTCAGAGAAGCAACATAGTAGGAAGAGAAGAAAAGGATGAACTTTTAACAATTTTGGTGGATAATTATTAATCAGAAGATGAAGTCTTTGTATTGGAAGATTCCATAGGCTCTCAGTTTCATGGAAAGTCTGTCATATCCAAAGCTTCTGTTTACAAATTGCTACGAATGGTAATTGTTTGATGGTTCATACCAACCTCCAATTTGATTGTTTTATACCAAAGCATTATCCCTCATTTAGGAGGCTAATTTTGTTTTCATTCTTGTGAAAATTGGAAATTAGGACTATTTAATTAATGAAAGCTTATTGAGTTCTTGATTATTTTGCTACCTGTTTGAATGAGTAAGCCTACTGATCTCTGATGTTTATAGGGAAGAAGAACTGTGTGAAAGGCATATATATTCAAAGATATTATCAAAGGTACATCATACATGATTTGATGTCATTAGTGTTCTCTTTGTTGCTTATTTATGATTGTTGTGGTAAGCTGTTGGTCTTTTCTTTTTAGTAAACAATAAAAGCTAATCTATTTGATCAAGAAATGGATCATTCTGCATTGGCCAAAAGGTTTTGTGCTTGTATCTCATTACGAAAATTGTTCTTCTTCGAATCGTCTGCTGACCAAACAAATATGCCATGAAGTTCGCCCCTACTTTGAAGGGTGTTGCATGCTTTGAAGAACCCTTTTTCTGGTTTCAAACCTCCACTTCCATCTGTTGCAAAGCTTGCTAGAACTTTACCACCTTCATAATTAGAGCTTTGGGTATCGAAATGGTTCAAAAACTGAGAAACTGTTGTGCCTTTTCCGTAGGAATAGAACTGGAAGTTGACATAGTCTATTAGATCTCCATACTTTCTCCACAAAGCCATGTAATGTGACTGCACAGTGTCGTCATCAAATGGTGCAATGGATGCAAAGGAAATGATATTTTGACTTTTGAGTCGTTGTAGGAGTTGCCCTATACACTCGGTAAATGTATCAGGGGATGCTTTGAAGTGTTCATAATCGATGTCAACCCCATCTAGATCATACTCCTTCACTATATCAGATATGGACTTAAAAGCATTGTTAACCCAAGATGTAATGGATTTGGGTTTGAAGAATACAAATATTCCATCACCTACTGTATCACCTCCGAGGCTGAGGGCAAACTTGACGTTCGAATGCTTGGCCTTGATGGAAGAAATAGAAGAAGGCGTGAGGTTTTTTTCGTCCCAAAAGACTTTGAACTTGCCATTTGTTGGAGAAGGAGAAGATGATCCTGTGTAATCGATAGCAAAGGAGAGAATGAAGTGGAATTCAACATCTGAATGAATAGGTACATCTGAAAATCCAACATTTTTGTCTTCAGCTCCTATGTATTCTCTGAATAGTCTTGTGTTCTTTAAGGGCTCTGCCTTTACTGATGGAAGTATGGCAAATAGGAATCCTAGAAATGAAAATAGGAAGAATATCCTTGAACCCATGATGATTGGTTGAAGCTTAATGATACTTCTTCGATTTCTAAAACATTGATGCATTTATTAGGTGAATTTGCACATAAAGGCCCGGAGAATCATGAGATTCCTCACCAGCAACGAGACGCCATCTAGGCAACCATTTTGTCTGTTATGAACTACATAATTTACATTTAAGGTCTATTAGAACCTTGTCTTATCTCAAGAACTTTTTGTCATAATGTTTTAGACAACAAAGGTTCCTAGGATTTAACCATCGGCCTATTGTTTGAAGAAAAGTGTTTCTTGGTCGTTTGGGGAAAAATACACGTCACTATATATATAATTTTGTGTTGTCTTTTCTTGTTCTTTGCCCTTGTTAGTTCAGATATTTTGTTTGTTCTTTTGGTATTAATATCTCAATCTTTTGAAAAGTCTCATTGTAGGCCTCTATCAATATTTAGTGTATAGATGATTTGGCGATATTAGTGAGTCAACCACCAAAACTGACATGTATTGGTTAGTTATTGACACGTGCTTTAACTTGTTCACTTATGCTTATTTAGTTAAATAATATAATAAAAGAAATGAATCATAGACAATGCTTGAGTGTACAAATTATTGGCCTCAATTTAGTATTTGAACTACTAGAACTTCGAATTCTCATATGTGTGTTTGACCTCGATTTTTGTTCATGTCTATACTTGCAATTACTGTAGGATTTCAATGACTATGCACGTCAAGTAACTATGATTGCAACTTTATATGGGATAGAAAACATAATAATTCCGAAATGTTTTCAAGTATGATATCTTCAATAAATAAGTTTTATTTACCAAACTATAAAATTTGCATGGTGATAGATAAATGTTATTAGGAGAATATGTAAATGTTGGAGCATCTTGATCCCCTACGATGCCAATGTCATAGTTTCAAAGGTTCAAGTAAAAATACAAAATTTCTAACACTTGACAGGCTTGCATGGGGGCTCGTACCAAGGCCCACTGTGAAAAAGAATTGCTTGTCCACTTTCTTAGGGAAATCAGAGCTGGGCAAGCTGCGGAATTTGGTTGAAAACGATGGTGATCGATTTTTGTTGTTGTGGGTGGTATTGTAAGACTCCGGCGGCCGTGAAATTGTCGAATGTACCGGGTTGAGAGTTGGAGAAAGGCCAGGCAAGCATGTAGAAAGCGACGTCGTTTTGGGGGTTGGAGAAGAGTATTGGTTTGGAAGGGTGTAACATAATTAGCATCGGCTTCTATGACTGAGAGTGATTTGCAATAGGGAGGAACCGGACCATAAAGGATTAAGAGTTTTTTATTTGAAAATTTTGAGGCTTAGCAAAGATTAAGGGATAGACTTGGATGAATGGGTTAGGAAATGAATAAGGGGAAGGTTGGGACGAATGATAAATGGACCATAAAAGAGTTGCTCTAAGGCCAAGAAATGTGAGAATGCCACTGTAGAGTTCCTCTTTGACCAATAATGGTGAATTTCCAGTTTGAATTTGGACATTGTGTTATATATATATGCTGGTCCATCTGCCCAACCTGTTCTAAATTGACCAATTCCATGCCTCTGTAATTATTATTTTTTAAATAAAATTAAATATATATATATATATATATATATATATATACACATGTGTATATATATTTCAAGCTAACTATATGATTTGACATGACTTAGAACGTACAAAGATAAGTGCAATCGAGAACGTATATGTTAGTTTTGTGGATCTTGTAATCCTATTTATTAAGTTTGAGAATAAAAAATACATGTAAACAAGTTAGAGACCAAATACTTGAGTTCGATAAAAAAGATATATATTTTGAAAACTTATAGAATCAAATATACTGTACTACAAAAAAGATTAACCATCTTTGATTTTAAAAAAAAAAACATTTGTGTACAGTATTTTTCTAAATTATTTAATTTTGTACTTTAATAAATTATTGACGCTATCAAAATTTAAAATTCACAAACCTATTAGAAAACTCACTAACTTATTTAACTAAATTTATTTTGCAACTCTTGAGTTGATAAAATAAGAGTTAAAATAAAACCAAAAGTAGGATTTGTACGTTTAAAAGAGGCTTTAAACCACCAAAAGAATTCGTAGCTTGTTGACTAAGTAGGCAGTTGTGCCACTTGTCACGGGTTCGATCCGCTTGTTGGTACGGAGAAAGGAAGAAAAAGAAGAAAGAAAAAAACAACCAATCTTGGTTACCATCCAATTGAGGTATTCTATAATACCTTTTTTTTTTTTTACAAAATAATCCTCGATTTTCAAAGTCTTACTTTCTAGATTATATATTATTATCGAAAATATTATCATTTTATGAGTGCTTTGAGATGAAAAGTTAGTTTAATAATAATATATGTTCGAGGTGTAAATGATGTTTGATTTGAGAAAAAAACTAGTGGTGCATTTAGTCTTTTAAAAATCATTTCTTAGTCCTACAATATCTTTTATTATTTTTAAATTAAAAACGATATCTTCAAAATTTATCTCTTCCCTCAAGAATTATTTTCAACTTATTTTAGTAGTTCATAGTAACAAAATATTTTAATCATAATTTAAGTTGCTTCTTAAAACTCTTGGGATTTAAAAATATATACATTTTGACAAATACATTTGAAAATCTTGGAGAACTAAAAATTATGAAGGGTTAGAAACTAAAAGTATCTATACTTAGTATAACCAGGGAAACTTAAAGTTATATATTTTACTTACTTTTAATCAATTAACTTAAAAAAAAAAAGTAATTTTTAATTTAAAGAAAAACTCATTTGTTCATCCTTCACCAAAATAATAATAATAATACGACGATGATCAACCATATAATGGTCAATATTATTCATGATTCAAATCTCAAATCTCTAATCTCTTGGTCAAGCGTAAAGTTCTAAAATTAGTTGTGAGTTATGCTTACTTTGGTTTTCATAAAACACAATGAATGTACCTTCTAAAACATGTAATTAATCGTAGTTAACTACAATTTAAAAATGTAATAACACGTTGGCTATCTATCACAATTTCATTTAATTTTGTGCTAAATATATTATTAGCATGTCAAACAACTTTTAAATTCAACAACGTATTACATACAAAATTCAGTTTTAGAACTAACAAAATATATTAGCAAAAAAATAGTTAAAGAGTATTTTGGAGATTGGTAGTGTTACCGAAACGTTGGTAGCTTGTTGGCTAAGTGGGGGGTGCCTATCCCTTGGTCACATGTTCGATTCGTTACGGTGTAGAAAAGGAAATGGATGGAAAGCAAGTGTGTAACATTGTGTTTGAGGTATTTAAAAATACCTTTTTCTTACAAAATCAAATTTATAATATATATATGTATAGCGAAACCCATCCCAACGTAAAAATTTATATAAATTAAGAATAAAAGTATGCAAAAGAAATTGTGTTTAATTAAATATAGGATAGATGATGAAGCACCAAAACATATCGTGGCTTGTTGGCTGTTGGTTTAGAGGACAGAGTTGAGTTAGCCAGACTCTGCGGCGTTTTAATCCACATGTCGCAGCTTCGATCTGTTTAATTAAATTAATTTTAATCATTTAATATAATTTTCTTACATTTTTTAAAGGAAAATAAATTCGTATGTACAATTGTTTAAAAGAATTAAAGAAATTGCAATAAATTAAGTTTTACAAATTTTTATTACTATTAAAATTAAAAGTAAAGTTTAATAACAATAATAAACCGATAGCTCTTGCCTAATTGAGGTTGTTCATGGAGTTTAGGTTGTTCCTTTATTATAATTATATAAGTTTTGTTTCTTTTTTATTTTATTTTAATAAAAAATAAGGGAGGTTTAAAGTGAGTTGAATGCTCAATGATCTTTCTAAGAGTATATTATATGCACTTTTAATTTTGGTCTTTTAGGTTTTAATTTTGATACACTAACGTATTGCTATCGAAATTTTATGATTTTATTTTGGATATTGATTTTTTTTTTTAATTTAATTATTATGCTCTATAAATTTTTAATGAAAGTAATTGATAAAAATTAGATTCTATTAATGAAAGTGATTGATAAATGAAAGTCATGGATAAAAATTAATCAAGATTTAATGATGATAAATATGAAATTTTATTATATTTTTAATTAAATTTACTATCTTTAAAAATCTTCCAAAAACGAAAGTAAACCAAAGAAATTACCTTAAATTTATTTTGTATCAGAACGTTTGTCCATTTCTTTTACAATTGAGTTTTTAGGAGATTATATTATAATATTGCTTTTAAATAAGGGACAAATTTAACTAAACTAAACAAATTAATAAAATTGTTATATATGAAGTAAGTTTTACGAAAACAAAAAGAATTCACAATTAAATAGCGATAATATTAAAATTTAGTGACTAAAAAATATCACCGGTTATTATTTTTACTATTTGCTTGAAACTAAAGAAGTCGGTAAATTTTTCGAAATGGAAACGCTTCCAATATATTGTTAAAAATACATTATTTTTTTTGGAAGTTTTATGGTCTAAATACAGTGTTGGGTTAAATTAGAGGCCGTTAGGATAAGAAAGGAGACGCAGCGGCTGGACAACGCAAAACGGCTCGGGCGGAAGGGACCCATGGCTCATGGCTCGGAGACGGAAGGGGCGCGGCTCGGACGGATGGCGCGGCTCACGGCTCGTGTTGAAGGGGCTCGGCTCAAGACTGGAGACAAAAGAGGTGCGGCTAAGCTCGGACGGAAGGGCTCGGCTAACGGCTCGTGCGGAAGAAGCTCGGCTGGAGGAAGGGGCTTGGCTCACGGCTCGGATAGAGGGGCTAGGCTCATGGCTCACGGCTCGTGCGGCAGAGGCTCGGCTGACGGCTCGGATGGAAGTTTCTAGGCTCGCGGCTCGGTAGGAAAGGGCGCGGCTTAACTCGGACTGTAGGGGCTCGGCTAGTGGGGAAGGCTCGGCTCACAGCTCGGATAACGGCGCGGCTCATGGCTCGAGACGGAAGGGCTCGTCTGACGGCTCGGTCGGTAGGGGCTTGGCTCACGGCTCCGGCAGAAGGGCTCGGCTTACGGCTTACGGCTCGGGTAGTAGGGATCGGCTTACGGCTCACGGCTCGGGCAGTAGGGCTCGGCTTCTATCTCACGGCTCGGACAGTAGGGCTCGGCTTATGGCTTACGGCTCGGGAGGAAGTGGCTCGGCAACCATAAGCCGGGGCGCGGCTAGGCTCGGACTCTACGGGCTCGGCTCACAGCTCGGTCGAACGGCGCGGCTCACGGCTCGGGTAGAAGGGCTCAGCTAATGGCTCACGGCTGACGGCTCAGGTGGTGGCTAGACTGTAAGTGGATCAGCTCACGGCTCGTTCTTTGTGGCTCGCGGCTTCGCTCGGTCGCAAGGGGCTCGGCTCAAGGCTCAAGGCTCTTGCCGAAGGGGCTCAGCTCACGGCTCGTTTAGCAGGGGCTCAGCTCATGGCTTGGACGGAAGGGGCTCGGCTCACGGCTCACGGCGCGCCTCCGACCCTTTCAACGAGTTAAAGCAGCTCCACAAGGAGCTGAAGTCTTCTCGTTCCGTCCGTTAGCACTTGCATCACGGATCTGAAGTTTCAAACGAGTTCGAGGCTGCCATAGATAACCAATATCGGTTCGAAGACGCCGACAAGAAGGATTCTTCAGTCTCCGAGAAGAAGAAGCGACCAGATAGTAAGGACCGAACTACGGATAAGACGAGTCTTAGAGTTAAATTTGATGACGAGCAGATTGGGAAAACAGCAATGGAAAACGGTGGGAATGGTAATTTGGAGGATGTATCAGGAAAGAGAAAGGGCGGTGGATTGAAGATTGAAATTGAGGATAAACCAAGCGGAAAAGTTGAGATGAACGTGGAATCAAGTGATGTTGTAGCAGTTGAGAAAAAGAGAAAAAAAAAACACAAGAAAAAGAGTGAGGATAGACATGGTGACATTGAAGATGACGAACGTGAATCTGGAGCCAGGCTCAAACATGGTAAATTGCAAAATACTGATAATAATTGCGATGCTGAAGCTTCTGGGGAGTTTGTTGAGAACAATGTAGCAAAGGGGAAAAGTAGAAAGAAGCTTGAGGACAAGAAGAGTTTGGGTGATGTGAAGGAGTAAAGAGTGAAGATCAGAGAAGAGGAGACATTAAAGAGGAAAAAAGCACAAATAATGATTATGATAATGGAACAGATCTTGTGGATCTATCGACCAAGAAGAAAAATAATAAGAAGAAAAGGGAAGAAGATGATGATTTTCAAAAGAACAATGGAGAAGCTATGGTGAACGAGGAAGTGCCGGTTTTGGATAGCAAAGAGTTGAAAAGAAAAGAGAAGAAAAAGAGTAAGAATAGAGAGTTAGGAAAAGAAGGGCATGTTGATGGGTCAGAGAAGCAACATAGTACAAAGAGAAGAAAAGTATGAACTTTAAACAATTTTGGTGGATGATCATTTATCAGAAGATGGAGTCTTTGTATTGGAAGATTCCATTAATTGGCTCACAGTTTCATGGAAAGTCTGTCATATCCAAAGCTTCTGTTTACAAATTGCTACGAATGGTAATTGTTTGATGGTTCATACCAACCTCCAATTTTGATTGTTTTATACCAAAGCATTATCCCTCATTATTTAGGAAGCTAATTTTGTTTTCATTCTTGTGAAAATTGGAAATTAGGACTATTTAATTAATGAAAGCTTATTGAGATCTTGATTATTTTGCCATCTGTTTGAATGAGCAAGCCTATTGATCTCTGATATTTATAGGGAAGAAGAAGAACTGTGTGAAAGGCATATATATTCAAAGATATTATCAAAGGTACATCATACATGATTTGATGTCATTAGTGTTCTCTTTGTTGCTTATTTATGATTGTTGTTGTAAGCTGTTGGTCTTTTCTTTTGAGTAAACAATAAAAGCTAATCAATTTGATCAAGAAATGGATCATTCTGCATTGGCCAAAAGGTTTTGTGCTTGGAAATATGAGAAGAGTATTGGTTTGGAAGGGTTTAACATAATTAGCATCGGCTTCTATGACTGTGAGACTGTGATTTGCAATAGGGAAGAACAAATGGTCATTTAAGTGCAGCGTCGATGATTCGTAAAAGAAAGATATGTTTTTCCTGCTTCTACTTTCAGCTTCTAAGAATCTGCATCATCCTAATTTCTTTATTATTCAACTTTCAATCATGTGTTTATTCTGTTTTTCTTTACAAATTTGGCATTAAAAATAAGAAAGTTATAAGACAAATTGCAAAAACTGCTTTTAGAATATGGTGCTAATTCTAATTGATATTAAACACTCAAACTTCCAACGTTGTTAAAGTTTTGTAACCTCAAACTGCTTTTAGAATATGGTGTTAATTTTACAATTGTTATAGTTTCCAAAGATATTTGTTTAAAATAAAACAAAAAAACGGAACCAACAATTTTAAAGTACAAATTTAAAATGAAATGGAAACCAAATAGAGTAGTTGCAAACATAGAAATCATATCTAAAATATTGACAAATATAACACAATTAAAAAAAGTTCCTAAATTATAGCAAAATTTAGATTCCATCGATGATAAACCATAAGATATTAGGATGTGGTTCTAGTCTATCACTATATTTACAATTCTTTATGTATTTAATTATTAGTTCTAAAAATGCTCCTCGTTACAATATCCTTAACGCAATCAATTGAATAGAATAGATAAGTTTATCAAAAAAATAATAATAATAAAAAAGGACAATGCAAAAATATTTGCAAATATGACAAAATTTAAATCAATTTTGAGTTTAAATCAAGTTCTCAAAATCTATCAATTTGATCCAATTTTTTCAATATATCAATGATAAATCGTATCACCAGTAGAAATCTAAAGTATATCATTTATTGATTTTGCAATATTTACACTTTTTTAAAATATTGTTATACACCTCATTATTTAGGAATATATACCGATTCGATTAAATTAAATGATAAGAATCAAATTGAAACTTATAAACAAACAAGAGAGAATAAAACTAAAACTAAAGTAAGTGGTGATTTAAAATTCTCATTCTCTACAGTCTCACGATTCTAGCTAAGGTCCAATTTTCTGTCAAAACGTTTTAAATGACATATTTCTACTTTTGTAGTATAGTTGTGAAAGGCATTTATGGACATTCTTAGACAACTTTTGAAAGAATATAAAGTTCTTTTTAAATAAATAATAATTTTAAAGGCCACTACAATACAATGAACAATTTTGCATCATTTTTTAAATTTTTTTTTTTTTTTAATTTAAAATGTCATATCATTAATAATAAATAAAGTATTTGTTGGGATCTTTTAATCCTATTTATAAAACTGAGAATAAAAGATACGTATTTTGAAAACTTATAGAATCAAATATACTATTGGTATTTGAAAAATAATTTTTTCATTAAATGTAACTACAAAATAGTTAAAAGGATTAACCATCTTTGATTTTTGTTTTTTTTAAATAATTGTGTTTAGTATGTTTTTAAGTATTTAAATAAATTATTGACACTATCGAAATTTAAAATTCACAAACCTATTAGAAAACTCACTGTCTTATTTAACTAAAATTTATTTTTGCAAATTATAATTTAAGAAAATAAGAGTTAAAAATAAAGTTTATTGATAAACCAGAAAAAAAAAAAACCAAAATTAGGATTTGTGTACTTAAAAGAGGCTTTGAACCACCTAAAGAATTCATAGCTTCTTGACTAAGAATATGTAATTTTTTTTAATTTAAAAAAAAAAAAAAAAACTCATTTGTTTATAATGGTCAATAAAATTCATGATTAAACCTCTCATCTCTTGGTTAAGCATAAAATTTTAAAATTAGTTGTGAGTTATATTATATAACACCTTTCTACAACATTTAATTAACCCAAAAGAGTAACGTAATTAGCTAAATTTAAAAGATTGTAATAAAATGTTAGCCATCTATCACAATTTCATATTACACACAAAATTGAGAAGGTGGATGTTATGTTATTAATCACAAAATTCAATTTTAGAAGTAAAAGATATATATTAAAATATAAGGGCAAAAATAGTTAAATAACATTATGAGTATGGTTAGAGATACCGAAACGTTGGTAGCTTGTTGGCTGAGTGGGGGCGTTGGTGCCTGCCTTTCCTCTGCTCACATGTTCGATTCGTTTCGGTATAGAAAAGGAATGGATAGAAAGCAAATATATATCAACAACACCATTTGCTTGAGGTATTTAAAAATACCTTTTTATTTACAAAATAAACATTATTTTGGACTAATTTATCTTTATCACCTCAATCTTTTTTTTCAAATTTAATGATTTAAAAAATAAATAAATCTGGAACTAATTTGAAATCTATTCCTAAGAATTTATGGACTAAATTGACTAATTTAGAATCCGATCAACTTTTAAAAGAAATATCAAGACATTAAACACTTATCAGCTGTGTTCTAGAATTTAAATACCGAAATCCAAACGTAAAATTTCTAAAACTAAAAAACAAAAACTTTCAATTTACTCAAATATAAATTAAAAAAAAAAAAAAAAGTATATAAAAGAAAGATTGGGTTGAATTAGATTTAGAGTGGATGGTGAAGCACCAAAATATGTCGTGGCTTGTTGGCTTAGTGGACAGCTGAGTTAGGCAAACTCTATGTTGATTCCGCAAGTCGCAGCTTCGATCTGTTTAGGTATACAACAACACAAACAAACAAATAAATAAATGGTGACCATCCTTAAGGTATTTCTAAATACCTTTTTACGAAAAAGAGGCAAACTAAAAACCTTTCTCTTTCAGTTTTGTTTTAATAAATAAATTTACATTCTATTTTCTTTTATTAAATATTTATTTTTGATCATATGTGCTTAGGGTTGTTTTTAAATATAACAGGATGAATTATAATATTTGTTTTGTTGCATTATATTTGTTAATATTTTTTAAAATTTTATCATTTAAAATAATTATTTTTTATATTTTCTATTAAATAATTTAAAAGAAAATAAATTCTTATGTGGAATTGTTTAAAAGAATTAAGGAAATGGCAGTAAATTAAGTTTCACAAATTTTCAGTACTATTAAAATTAAAAGTAAATTTTTGTGTAAAATTATTTAAAATTAATTAATAAACACTAACACCAAAGATCAAAAGTGAGTATTTAATAAAAAGTATATGGGTAAATTTTGTGAAACTCACACAAACTAAGGTTTAGGAACTAAATTATTACTCCCATAAAAATATATAGGAACGAGAAATGCGATAAAATTAACCAAGAATGTGTTTGTATTAGTTGGATTTCTATTAAAAATAATGAGCTTTTGTGTGATTATTATTCTTATTGTTTGCATAAAACAAGATGGAGAATTTACTTCGAAATTGAATATATGGTAAGTTTGCAATAAGATATGGAGGAAACACAGTTTTAGAACTTAACCTAAAAGTTAAAAAAAAAAAAAAAAAAACTAAAACATTTTGATAGTAGGAAATATAAATTTAAAAAAAGAAATGTGGATATAATGGAATTGGGTGTCGTATGTGAAGCACCTAAACAGGTTGTGGCTTGTTGGCTTAGTGGACGGCAGAGTTGGGGGCAGACTCAATGCTGATTTCCTCTGGGTCGCTGGTTCGATCTGTGTGGGTATGAAGAAAGAAGGGAAACAATAATAATAATAATAATAATTATTATGGTGACTATCTTTAAGGTATTTCAAAATACCTTTTTCTTTAAGAAAAAGAAAAAAAAAAAAAAAATTAGAAAGGAAAGCTCTCAGATTTCTTATTAAAGTTTTTCTTATCAAAATTCCTTTATTATAATTATATAAGTTTTGTTTCTTTAAGCTCAATTTTAACGATTTTCTAAAAGAGTATATTATATGCACTTTTAGTTTTCATCTTGTAGGTTTTTAATTTGATATCACTATATTTAATGTGTTGCCCTCGAAATTTTATGATTTTATTTTGGATATCGGGATTCTTTTTCAATTTAGTTAATACGCTCTATAAGTTTTACCCTTTTATTTCCATAATTTTTCGTAAAATACTTATTTCTCGTTTTCAAGTTAAAGTTTCACTATTTTTTATCACTATTAAAATTAAAATTAAAATTTCATTTCATATTATTTAAAATTGTAATATTTTTATCTCGATTGAATTGAAATCAAATGATTAAAACTAAAAACTAAATTAAAAATTATTATTAAATGACAATATTAAAAATATTTAGAAATATAAAAAATAGGTTCCATTAATGAAAAATATTAATAAAAATTAATCAATGTCTAACGATGTTAAATATGAAATTTTATTATATTTTAATTGATTTTACTATATTTAAAAAATTTTCCATAGGAGATTATATTATAATATTGCTTTTAAATAAGGGGCAAATTTAACTAAACTAAACAAATTAATAAAATTGTTATATGTGGAGTCGTAAGTTTTGGGAAAAGAAAAAGAATTCACAATTAAACAGAGATAATATTAAAATTTAGTGACTAAAAAATATGACCAGATATTATTTTTATTATTTGCTTGAAACTTAAGGTAGTGGGTAAATTTTTCGAAATTGGAAATATGGAAACGTTTCCAATATTTTGTTAAAAGTAAAATTTACAATACTTTTTTTTTTTGGAAGTTTTATGGTCTAAATAGAGTGTTGGGTTAAATTAGAGACCGTTAGGATAAGAAAGAAGATGCGGCGGATGGTGCGGCTCACGGCTCATGTTGAAGGGGCTCAGCTCAAGGCTGGAGACAAAAGAGGTGTGGCTAAGCTCAGACGAAAGGGCTCGGCTAACGGCTCGTGCGGAAGAAGCTCGACTGGAGGAAGGGGCTTGGCTCACAGCTCGGATAGAAGGGCTCGGCTCATGGCTCACTACTCATGCGGCAGAGGCTCGGCTGACGACTCGGATGGAAGTGGCTCGGCTCGCGGCTCGGTCGGAAAGGGCACGACTTAGCTCGGATTGTAGGGGCTCGGCTCACAGCTCGGACAAGCGGCGCGGCTTACAGCTCGGGACAGAAGGGCTCGACTGACGGCTCGGTTGGTAGGGGCTTGGCTCACGGCTCGGACAGAAGGGCTCGGCTTATGGCTCACGGCTCGGGTAGTAGGGCTCGGCTTATGACTCACGGCTCAGAAGGAAGTGGCTCGGCTCTTGGCTCGATCGGAAACGGACGCGGCTTAGCTCGGACTATATGGGCTCGGCTCGTGTGGAAGACTAGGCTCCCAGCTCGGCTCCAAAGGCGCGGCTCACGGCTCGGGTAGAAGGGCTCGGCTCATGGCTTACGGCTCGTATGCAGAGGCTCGGCTGACAGCTCGGCTCATGGCTCACGGTTCGTGTGGCGGGGCTCGGCTGACGGCTCGGATGGATGTAGGTCGGCTCGTTTTAAAGGGGCTCGGCTCACAGCTAACGGCTCGTGGGTAAGGGCGCGGCTCACGGCTGTTGTTGCAGGGATTCGGCGTATGAGATTAGAGTAGTCAGCGTGCTTGGTGGGTCAGTTCAGGTGCGTCGTGCGTGCATGAGTGATGAGAATTCCAGCCAAGGAGTTAATGATTAATTATTAATTTTAATTACTTTTCCTTTCTTCCATCCGTAACATTAATTTGTCACTTTTTTTCTTTCTTTTTTTTTTTAAATGAATTTACATGTTAAAGGAAACAAATAAATATTAAGGTTTGTTTTTTGAAAATGGTATTTTGTTAGACTCTCTATTGTTCACCATCCATTTTTAATTTCGTCCAATTAAATCTTGAAATTTAAATAAGTTTAAGATTTTATATTTAGGTCGAAAAATTAAACTTATAACTTAATAACATATAACTTTATATTTTTAAAATCATGGAATTAAATATTTTAATTATGTATTTATATATAAAATATTATTGTTTTAATTTATTAGGAAAGTTTATAGTGATTTAATTGTATTGAAAAGAACTAATACACAAAAGTATATAATATTGAGAATAACATTATATTACAAGTTTAAAAAACGAATAAATCTAAAAAGTATAAATGAGAAAAAATTTCTGCGAGGAATCCAATCCTTGCATAGAATTTTATAGAATGAAGACAAAAATAGCGATGGGACGAGGACAGAGCCCCGCTCATCGACATCTATAGTACATGGATCTTTCCATGGTATATGTATGACCTCTTTAGTACAAGTGAACTACCTCTGAGCTTCCATCATGGGTCTTTTGAGCTACCTTTAAGCTCTCGTGTGAGTCACCTAAGCTCTCTTTAGGCTTTTCATAAGATCTATAAGCTACATTTATGTCCCGTCACGGGTCCAACCAATCTACTCATTCTCCTATGCTAATACCATATTTGATTGTTCATTTGGATGTTAGTCCCAACCAACCTTAGTTAGCCATCTCAAACCTTTACCTCTGTCCTTCGACCTTCTATATCTCTTAAACCTTAAGTAAAATATAGTAAAGTAAATTAAAATATTTATAATATATAGCAAAATTTTGGAGTCTATCCATATTGATAGACTTTTATTACTCTCTATCAATATGACTGATAGAAACATATTAGTGTCTATGTCTATTATTGATAGAATCTGAAATTTTACTATATTTTGTAAATATTTTATTAAATTTATTATTTTTGACAATTTTCCTTTAATTTACATAATTACAATATGTAAGTTACAATTCAATGTTGTGTTATTTTTATGGATAACAAACTTAGATTTATTATCTTGGTCATTAGAATAAAACATGTAACATTTAAATTCCAACTATTGTTAGCATATATTGAACAATAAATTAAGCATATAAATCTGACAACTTCGTAAGAACAATGAAAAAAGACAAAACAATGATTGTATTATGATATATACATGCAAACTTCTTCTTTAAAGTGTATTTACGATTTTTTTACATGCAAAATTCTTGTTATGATAGATACATACAAATTAATAATATATTTATTCTTTACATAAAAAATTATATTTATCATTTTTAAAAATATAATATTATTTATTTCTTACTTGACAATAGCTCACATTTATCATTGTACAACCAAACATGTATGTAACTCTACTAATTTCGACCTATATTATCGAGTCAAAATTTGAATCTTTAAATCCACACAAATAGTATAATTCCATCAAAGTGAAATATTAATGTCGCAAAATTAAATTTTAAAATATTAATTGATGCATTTTGAATCACTTATATGTTCATCATAGATAAATATATTTCAATTCATAAATAAAACTTTTCGTAGTCAAACTCTTGGAATTCTATCTCGTTATGATTTATTGAATAAAAATAAATTGTTTAATTTAATTTTTCTATGATAGGAAGTAAAGTCTAAGCTTTTTTTTTTTTTTTTTAATATTACACAAATTTATACTATGAAAATATATTTTAAAGTAGTATAAGAATATTGGTCAATTTTCATTGATTAAATAAGACAATAAATATAAAAAATATATTGAATATTATTATTTTTAAATGAAAAGAAACATTCTAACTTTCACTCACAAAATCTAAAAATTTTGCTAATAATATTAACTTCTATTATTTAAAGATAATTTTTTTTTCTATTGTTAAAATATGAGAGAAAAAGAATACAAAATGATGTGATAGTTCTTTAATATAAAAAGTAACGATACCTTTTAAATAAAGTAGAATAAAGGAAATTTAAATAAATATTGTATTTCCTCTCAAAGTCTCTAAATTTCTTTCCTCCCTTTTCACCTATAGCCAATTATTTTACATTATTATTAAGAGCATGTGATTTTCTATTGGTAGATTATAAGAAAATAAACTCAAAATGATATTAAGTTGGTAGGGTAATTGTTTACTATAAAAAATAATCATATTAAACGATTAAAAAATAATAAACAAAATTTGTATGTTCTCTTTTGCAATCTCACCATCTCGCCATCTCCATCTTCTCCTTTCTCCAACCTCATAATTTAGGACACAATTCCCTCAAACATTATCTTCTCCATCTCATATAATTAGATTCTCATTGTTTACCCAAATGTTATCCACACAACTTTATTCATAATATCCTTACACACTTTGTTTGGTTTTTCAGCTTCCTTTATTTCTTCACTCTTCAAATCTATAACCAATAAAAGATGGAGAAAACTAAATTTTAAAATCCAAATCATAATCATATGAAAGAAAAAAATGCACTAAAAGATGAAATATACCTCTAAAACTATCATATGTTTCAACATAAGCCATCGTTAATTTTCATTATACTGCAATTCAACAAAATAGGAATTAATTATGATGGGGAAGTCAATAAAAATGGAGAGATCAAATTCTAAATTTCAAATCATGATCATTAAAGAAAAGATGTACTAAAAAGAAGAAATATACATATGTAACTATCATGTTCAATTGCAAACCTTTCCTCAATTTTTATTTTTGGTGGATGAATTTATACGATTTAGGTATTAATTACTTATTATTATTTGTTAAGAATTTTTAAAGTCTCAAAACACATTTTTAATGGTTTATTTTAAAAAAAACAGTTGAAGTATTAACTACTAATATATAATATATATAATAAATTCAGAGTTTAATTGCCATAAGTTTAGATTTATGGTGGGAACGGTTTAGATTTTGTAATAAGTTTGTGATGAACGATATTTATTAATTCCATTTGATGGTCTAAGAGGGTATAGATGGAATCTAAAAAAAAAAAAATTAATGGATAAATGTGTCTTAAAAATGTTTTTTCAACATTCTACCTTTTTATATATATTAAAGATAAAGATTACAATTTAATATACTAGTTTATTACCCTGTGCCCTGCATGTGTATATATATATTTTTTTAACTTTAATTATATATTTAACATTTGGATAAAACATTATGAAGTACTAGTTTCAACTAATTCAAATTAACATTTATGTCTGTTCATTTGTATGTTAATACATTTTTGTGTTTAGTATACACTCAGAGTACAATTTTTTGAATTTTTAAACTTTTGAAAATTTTCCTTCATATATTTTTTTTTTAATTTAAAAAACTCTATTAACTCGTTAAATGATAAAAAGACTCATATCTCTCGGTACTTCTTCAATAATATATTTGTAATGAGATATGTTTACATAATACCAAAAACTAATATGAATGCCAAGTGTGAAAAGGTTAAACTAAATGAATCTTTTTAGCGATTTTGATACAATGAAATGAATACTTTTTAATTGATTAATAAAAAATAATGGCTGTTAAAGAAATATACATATAAAATAAAGAATGAACACTAAAACTAAAATATCCAATGATTTTTTTTTTTAAATTGTGGGTGGTATATATGTTTGCAAAATCATGTTCATTCACATACTTTTATTCTCAAACTCTTTTCACGTTCGACTATATTATTAATTTAAGAATTATTCATGGATTATATATCATTCAAAATCATGTGAATCATTTATAAGTGAAATGAGTGAATCGATTTGGTTTTCTGTAACGCCCCGAATTTCGAGGTAAAATTTTAGCATTTTATGAGAATTTTTCGGAAATTTAAGATTTTGTAAAAAAATGATATAATAATAATAATATAATATTAGGTATTATTATTACTATAATTTCATCAATACCCTTATTATTATTTAGTATTAGTATTAGTATTATTATTTAATATTATTATAATTATTTAATATAAATATTTTATTATAATAATTATTATTATTATTTAGAATATACATATATATATATATATATATATATATATATATATATATATATATATATATATATATATATATATATTAAAAAACCCTAGACGCGCGCGCCGCCCCCCCCCAGTTTTTCTTCTTCCTTTCCCCGACGGTCTTCTCCTTCTTCTTCATTCTCTTCTCCATCCGACAACGACGCCACCTTTCTCGTCAATCTTCTTCTTCTTTTCCGACAGCGCCAGCTTCGCCTCATTCGTCTCCGTCGTCGGAATCTCACCGCTCCAGCCTTCGTCTGCCGCGACCATCCATTTCCGAACGCCCTCTCGACCTCACGCACCCGGACGCCGCCGTGCATCCTTCATTCCACCGTGTCCGCCGACGCCCTGTCACTCTCCGCCGCGTTGGAACGGAGCCGGTCGTCGGACTCCTCCAAGCCGCGAAGCATTCCGTCGTCGAACGCCGAAGACCGATGTTTGTGGTCGCCCCGGTTCCAAGCTGACCCGACCCGAGACCCGCTTCCAGCCGAGCCGCGAGCCACAAGCAGATCCGAGCCGAGCCACGAGCCACAAGCCGAGCCGAGCCGTAAGTTGACTTGAGCCGAGCCGCGAGCCAAGCCGCAAGCCGAGCCGCGAGCCGAGTCAAGCCGAAGACCGAGCCGAGCCGCGAGCCACAAGCCGAGCCGAGAAGCCGAGCTGTAAGCTGACTTGAGCCGAGCTGCAAGCCGAGCCGCAAGCCGAGTTGAGCCGAGCCGAGCCGTGAGCCGAAGGTGAGCCAAGCCGAGCCTAGCCACCTAAGCCATATTTTCCTCCCTCCACTTCGGGTCACGGTGAGTCTTCGGTAAGGATTATTTTGATGAACTTCCTAATGTTGCTACGTCCGATTCGAATTTGAATATTGGAATAAGATTTGGTCCCACCTTTTCTCCCTTAAAGGTATTAAGGAGTTGACGTTTAAGTTCTCGGGTTCCGCGGCAGGCTTGTTTGGAGATAGCTTTCCTTTCCTCGGGTAAGTCAACGGATGTCGCTTAGGACCATTTAAAATGACTTCTACTAGTGTCATCGATTAAAACCTTCGTGTTTTCGTTTAGGTGGATCCGTTGAGCGTGGACTCGATCGAGGGGCATAACCGAATTTCAGGTAAGGGTTTTCCTACTACTGGACCTCGGATCGAGGCTGGAAACGTAGTAATCCACAGGGGATTACACGTTAGTAACTGTACCGAATAAAAGTATGTGTGTTTGACTTTTAAGTATTGTTGCTATACTCTTGTCTGATGTAAAGGTAACGCGACCGCTAGTTGTAGCTTGTGTGCTATCGAGTGTAAGGAGTTGCTTGCGGATAGACCCCGATGCTGGATGTTCGGTATAGAGTGGTTATGTTAATGGGCTACGTTGTAGATTGGGATTTTATGTCGATGGACCCTGAAGTTTACGATTAGGTACGTGGTAGTCATTGGTCTGGACATTTATCACGGAGTTTGGTCGGGGAAGGACGGTGAGTCTGATTTTGATTGATTAGTTGACTGGGTCTAGGGGTTATTAATGGTGTGCGAATTGGAAATGCGTATAGCATCTGCGGGTGTAGTTGTTTAAACCTATACTATCTGACTGGCAAAGCCTATGGCGGAACTGTAATATGAATGTCGTTGGGGTATGACTGTTGTAGACGGTTTAGTATAGACTGAGGGGTAACGGTTAGCTTCATCTGTGGGGTAGTGTGCCTTACGGATATGTGTATCCTTCGGGAGCACTAGACTGATGTGTGCATCCTTCGGGAGCACTAGACTGATGTGTGCATCCTTCGGGAGCACTAGACTTATGTGTGCATCCTTCGGGAGCACTAGACTGATGTGTGCATCCTTCGGGAGCACTAGACTGATATGTGCGTTCTACGGAACCACTAGACTGTTATGTAGGGTACCCCTGAATAGGAAGTTAACTGTTGTTCCCTAACGGGCCCAGTAGTGGGTCCCTTACTGGGTATGTTTATACTCACCCTTTTCTCTTCTTAAACTTTTCAGGTAAGGGCACAACGAGGGGCAGACCGACGAGAGGCAGGAAGGACGCGTGAAGGCCATATGGACGCGTCTGGTTTTCTTATTGCTTCCGCTGATGTATTTTGTTAGAATATTTGGTTTTGTGATTTTGAGTTGATAACCTGAGTTTTTTATTTGAAACTTTTGTGACTGTGATTTAAAATAGGGCCCGATACTGTTTTTTTGTAATATTTCTAACGTTTTAAGAAATCGTAATCGGTCCGTTATGAATTTTATGTTGTGTGGTCGGGTTTTGGTATTGAGTAGTGACCTCAGCTTAGTCCGGAAAGTTGGGTCGTTACAGTTGGTATCAGAGCCTAAGTTTTAGGTTCTGTAGACTGACTTATAATGTGAGTCTGTGTTTTGTATCCTTATGGCTAAAACGATCCTTGCCACTCGTCAGGTACGCTCTCACGAAATTACATGTATAACTCTATATGCATTACCTTACCTAGGTTAAACTGCGAAGTTAATTACCATTCATGACTAAAGGGATCATTGGTGGTTGTTAGGGAAATGCCGCCAAGGAGAGGTGCACGTAGGGGTGGCCGAGGAGGCCGAGGAAGGGGAGCAGGACGTGTTCAGCCTGAGGTGCAGCCTGTAGCCCAAGCCACTGACCCGGCTGCGCCAGTTACTCACGCGGATCTAGCTACCATGGAGCAGAGGTTTAGAGATTTGATTATGCAGATGCGGGAGCAGCAGCAGCCGGCCCCGCCAGCTCCAGCACCGACTCTTGCTCCAGCTCTGGCTCCAGTACCAGTTGCGCCCCAGGTTGTGCCGGATCAGCTGTCAGCAGAGGCTTAGCACCTGAGGGATTTCAGGAAGTATAATCCCACGACATTCGATGGGTCTTTGGAGGACCCCACTAGGGCTTAGCTGTGGTTATCGTCTTTGGAGACCATATTCCGATACATGAAGTGCCCTGAGGATCAGAAAGTTCAGTGTGCTGTTTTCATGTTGACCGACAGAGGTACTGCATGGTGGGAGACTACAGAGAGAATGCTAGGTGGTGATGTGAGCCAGATCACGTGGCAACAGTTCAAGGAGAGTTTCTATGCGAAATTCTTCTTTGCTAGTTTGAGAGATGCCAAGCGGCAGGAGTTCCTGAACTTAGAGCAGGGTGACATGACAGTGGAGCAGTATGATGCGGAGTTTGACATGTTATCCCGTTTCGCTCCCGAGATGATAGCGACCGAGGCGGCCAGAGCTGATAAGTTTGTTAGAGGCCTCCGACTGGACATTCAGGGTTTGGTCCGAGCTTTCCGACCCGCTACTCATGCCGATGCACTGCGCCTGGCAGTGGATCTCAGTTTACAGAAGAGGGCTAACTCGTCTAAGACCGCTGGTAGAGGTGCAACATCGGGACAGAAGAGGAAGGCTGAGCAACAGCCTGTTCCAGTGCCACAGCGGAACTTCAGATCAGGTGGTGAGTTTCGCCGCTTCTAGCAGAGACCTTTTGAGGCAGGGGAAGCTGCCAGAGGGAAGCCGTTGTGTACCACTTGTGGAAAGCACCATCTGGGCCGTTGCTTATTCGGGACCAGGACTTGCTTTAAGTGTAGGCAAGAGGGTCATACAGCTGATAGATGCTCGTTGAGGCTTACGTGGAACGCGCAGAATCAGGGAGCAGGTGCTCCACATTAGGGTAGGGTCTTTGCTACCAACAAGACTGAGGCTGAGAGGGCAGGCACGGTGGTGACAGGTACGCTTCCAGTATTGGGGCATTACGCCTTAGTTTTGTTTGATTCGAGATCGTCACATTCTTTTATCTCTTCCGCATTTTTGTTGCATGCCCGCTTAGAGGTAGAGCCCTTACACCATGTTCTATCAGTATCTACTCCTTCCGGGGAGTGTATGTTGTCGAAGGAAAAGGTGAAAGCATGCCAGATTGAGATAGCAGGCCATGTGATTGAAGTAACGCTGTTAGTCCTGGATATGCTCGACTTTGATGTAATCCTGGGTATGGATTGGTTGGCCGCTAACCACGCTAGCATAGATTGTTCCCGTAAGGAGGTAACGTTTAACCCTTCCTCGATGGCCAGTTTTAAATTTAAGGGAGGAGGGTCAAGGTCGTTGCCTCAGGTAATCTCAGCCATCAGGGCCAGTAAACTGCTCAGTCAGGGTACTTGGGGTATCTTAGCGAGCGTGGTGGATACTAGAGAGGTCGATGTATCCCTGTCATCAGAACCGGTGGTGAGGGACTATCCGGATGTCTTTCCTGAAGAACTTCCAGGGTTACCTCCGCACAGAGAGGTTGAGTTTGCCATAGAGTTGGAGCCGGGCACGGTTCCTATATCCAGAGCCCCTTATAGGATGGCCCTCGCAGAGCTGAAAGAATTAAAGGTGCAGTTACAAGAATTGCTTGATAAGGGATTCATTCGACCGAGCGTGTCCCCTTGGGGTGCGCTAGTTTTATTTGTTAAGAAGAAGGATGGATCGATGCGTCTATGCATTGACTATAGGGAGTTGAATAAGGTAACCGTTAAGAACAGATATCCCTTGCCCAGGATCGAAGATCTATTTGACCAGTTGCAGGGAGCCACAGTGTTCTCTAAGATTGATCTTCGGTCATGATACCATCGGCTGAGGATTAAGGATGGTGATGTACCAAAGACAGCATTTCGTTCCAGGTGTGGACACTACGAGTTTATTGTGATGTCTTTTGGTTTGACGAATGCTCCGGCAGTGTTTATGGACTTGATGAACAGAGTGTTTAGGGAGTTCCTAGATACTTTTGTGATCGTGTTTATCGACGATATCTTGATATACTCCAAGACGGAGGCCGAACATGAGGAGCATTTACGTATAGTTTTGCAAACACTTCGGGATAATAAGTTGTATGCAAAGTTCTCGAAATGCGAGTTTTGGCTGAAGCAGGTGTCCTTTCTGGGCCACGTGGTTTCTAAGGCTGGAGTCTCGGTGGATCCAGCTAAGATAGAGGCAGTCACCGGTTGGACCCGACCTTCCACAGTCAGTGAGGTTCGTAGCTTTCTGGGTTTAGCAGGTTATTATCGACGGTTTGTGGAGAACTTTTCTCGTATAGCTACTCCTCTTACTCAGTTGACCAGGAAGGGAGCTCCTTTTGTTTGGAGCAAGGCATGTGAGGACAGTTTCCAGAACCTTAAACAGAAGCTAGTTACCGCACCGGTTCTTACTGTACCTGATGGTTCTGGCAGTTTTGTGATTTATAGTGATGCTTTCAAGAAGGGTTTGGGTTGTGTTTTGATGCAACAGGGTAAGGTGGTCGCTTATGCGTCTCGTCAGTTGAAGAGTCATGAGCAGAACTACCCTACACATGATTTAGAGTTGGCAGCGGTGGTTTTTGCTTTGAAAATATGGAGGCATTACTTATATGGTGAAAAGATACAGATATTCACGGATCATAAGAGCTTGAAATACTTCTTTACTCAGAAAGAATTGAATATGAGACAGTGAAGATGGCTTGAGTTAGTGAAGGATTACGATTGTGAGATACTGTATCATCCAGGCAAGGCAAATGTGGTAGCTGATGCTCTTAGTAGAAAGGTATCACATTCAGCAGCACTTATTACCTGACAGGCCCCATTGCATCGGGATCTCGAGCGGGCTGAGATTGCAGTGTCAGTGGGGGCAGTCACTATGCAGTTAGCCCAGTTGACGGTACAGCCGACTTTGAGGCAAAGGATCATTGATGCTCAGGGTAACGATCCTTATTTGGTTGAAAAATGTGGCCTAGCAGAGGCAGGGCAAGCGGTTGAGTTCTCATTATCCTCTGACGGTGGACTTTTGTTTGAGAGACGCCTCTGTGTGCCGTCAGATAGTGCGGTTAAGACAGAATTATTATCTGAGGCTCACAGTTCCCCATTTTCCATGCACCCAGGTAGTACGAAGATGTATCAGGACCTGAAGCGGGTTTATTGGTGGCGTAACATGAAGAGGGAGGTAGCAGAATTTGTTAGTAGATGCTTGGTGTGTCAGCAGGTTAAGGCACCAAGGCAGAAACCAGCGGGTTTATTACAACCATTGAGCATACCAGAATGGAAGTGGGAAAACGTGTCCTTGGATTTCATTACAGGACTGCCGAGAACTCTGAGGGGTTTTACAGTGATTTGGGTTGTGGTGGACATACTTACCAAATCAGTGCACTTCGTTCCGGGTAAATCCACCTATACTGCTAGTAAGTGGGCACAGCTGTACATGTCTGAGATAGTGAGATTACACGGAGTGCCAGTGTCGATTGTTTCTGATAGAGATGCCCGTTTCACTTCCAAATTCTGGAAGGGTTTGCAGACGGCTATGGGCACGAGGTTAGACTTTAGTACAGCTTTCCATCCACAGACTGACGGTCAGACTGAGCGTCTGAACCAAGTTTTAGAGGATATGTTGCGAGCGTGTGCATTGGAATTTCCAGGTAGCTGGGACTCCCACTTACATTTGATGGAATTTGCTTATAATAACAGTTATCAGGCTACTATTGGCATGACACCATTTGAGGCCTTGTACGGCAAATGTTGTAGATCCCCGGTTTTCTGGGGTGAGATGGGTGAGCAGAGATTGATGGGTCCTGAGTTAGTTCAGTCTACTAACGAAGCGATACAGAAGATTAGATCACGCATGCATACCGCTTAGAGTAGGCAGAAGAGTTATGCAGATGTGAGGCGGAAGGATCTCGAATTTGAGGTAGGGGACAAGGTGTTCTTAAAGGTAGCACCTATGAGAGGTGTCTTACGATTTGAAAGGAGGGGAAAGCTGAGTCCCCGTTTTGTTGGGCCATTTGAGATTCTGGAACGGATTGGCCCTGTAGCTTACCGCTTGGCGTTGCCACCATCACTTTCGACAGTTCACGATGTGTTTCATGTTTCTATGTTGAGGAAGTACGTGCCAGATCCATCCCATGTAGTGGATTACGAGCCACTAGAGATTGATGAAAACTTGAGCTATACTGAACAACCCGTTGAGGTGCTGGCTAGAGAGGTGAAAACGTTGAGGAATAAAGAAATCCCTTTGGTTAAAGTCTTATGGCGGAATCACCGGGTAGAAAAGGCTACATGGGAGCGAGAAGATGACATGAGGTCTCGTTACCCCGAACTGTTCGAGGAATAAAACTTTCGAGGACGAAAGTTCCCTAAAGAGGGAAGAATGTAACGCCCCGAATTTCGAGGTAAAATTTTAGCATTTTATGTGAATTTTTCAGAAATTTAAGATTTTGTAAAAAAAATGATATAATAATAATATAATATTAGGTATTATTATTACTATAATTTCATCAATACCCTTATTATTATTTAGTATTAGTATTAGTATTATTATTTAATATTATTATAATTATTTAATATAAAAATTTTATTATAATTATTATTATTATTATTATTTAGAATATATATATATATATATATATATATATATATATATATATACATATATATATATATATAATTTATAAATTTTTTTTTAAAAAACCCTAGACGCGCGCGCCGCCCCCCCAGTTTTTCTTCTTCCTTTCCCCGACGGTCTTCTCCTTCTTCTTCATTCTCTTCTCCATCCGACAGCGACGCCACCTTTCTCGTCGATCTTCTTCTTCTTTTCCGACAGCGCCAGCTTCGCCTTCTTCGTCTCCGTCGTCGGAATCTCACCGCTCCAGCCTTCGTCTGCCGCGACCATCCATTTCCGAACGCCCTCTCGACCTCACGCACCCGGACGCCGCCGTGCATCCTTCATTCCACCGTGTCCGCCGACGCCCTGTCACTCTCCGCCGCATTGGAACGGAGCCGGTCATCGAACTCCTCCAAGCCGCGAAGCATTCCGTCGTCGAACGCCGAAGACCGATGTTCGTGGTCGCCCCGGTTCCAAGCTGACCCGACCCGAGACCCGCTTCCAGCCGAGCCGCGAGCCACAAGCAGATCCGAGCCGAGCCGCGAGCCACAAGCCGAGTCGAGCCGTAAGTTGACTTGAGCCGAGCCGCGAGCCGAGTCAAGCCGAAGACCGAGCCGAGCCGCGAACCACAAGCCGAGCCGAGCCAAGCTGTAAGCTGACTTGAGCCAAGCTGCAAGCCGAGCCGCAAGCCGAGTTGAGCCGAGCCGAGCCGTGAGCCGAGCCATGAGCCGAAGGTGAGCCAAGCCGAGCCGAGCCACCTAAGCCATATTTTCCTCCCTCCACTTCGGGTCACGGTGAGTCTTCGGTAAGGATTATTTTGATGAACTTCCTAATGTTGCTACGTCCGATTCGAATTTGAATATTGGAATAAGATTTGGTCCCACCTTTTCTCCCTTGAAGGTATTAAGGAGTTGACGTTTAAGTTCTCGGGTTCCGCGGCAGGCTTGTTTGGAGATAGCTTTCCTTTCCTCGGGTAAGTCAACGGATGTCGCTTAGGACCATTTAAAATGACTTCTACTAGTGTCATCGATTAAAACCTTCGTGTTTTCGTTTAGGTGGATCCGTTGAGCGTGGACTCGATCGAGGGGCATAACCGAATTTCAGGTAAGGGTTTTCCTACTACTGGACCTCGGATCGAGGCTGGAAACGTAGTAATCCACAGGGGATTACACGTTAGTAACTGTACCTAATAAAAGTATGTGTGTTTGACTTTTAAGTATTGTTGCTATACTCTTGTCTGATGTAAAGGTAACGCGACCGCTAGTTATAGCTTGTGTGCTATCGAGTGTAAGGAGTTGCTTGCGGATAGACCCCGATGCTGGATGTTCGGTATAGAGTGGTTATGTTAATGGGCTACGTTGTAGATTGGGATTTTATGTCGATGGACCCTGAAGTTTACGATTAGGTACGTGGTAGTCATTGGTCTGGACATTTATCACGGAGTTTGGTCGGGGAAGGACGGTGAGTCCGATTTTGATTGATTAGTTGACTGGGTCTAGGGGTTATTAATGGTGTGCGAATTGGAAATGCGTATAGCATCTGCGGGTGTAGTTGTTTAAACCTATACTATCTGACTGGCAAAGCCTATGGCGGAACTGTAATATGAATGTCGTTGGGGTATGACTGTTGTAGACGGTTTAGTATAGACTGAGGGGTAACGGTTAGCTTCATCTGTGGGGTAGTGTGCCTTACGGATATGTGTATCCTTCGGGAGCACTAGACTGATATGTGCATCCTTCGGGAGCACTAGACTGATGTGTGCATCCTTCGGGAGCACTAGACTGATGTGTGCATCCTTCGGGAGCACTAGACTGATGTGTGCATCCTTCGGGAGCACTAGACTGATATGTGCATTCTACGGAACCACTAGACTGTTATGTAGGGTACCCCTGAATAGGAAGTTAACTGTTGTTCCCTAACGGGCCCAGTAGTGGGTCCCTTACTGGGTATGTTTATACTCACCCTTTTCTCTTCTTAAACTTTTCAGGTAAGGGCACAACGAGGGGCAGACCGACGAGAGGCAGGAAGGACGCGTGAAGGCCATATGGACGCGTCTGGTTTTCTTATTGCTTCCGCTGATGTATTTTGTTAGAATATTTGGTTTTGTGATTTTGAGTTGATGACCTGAGTTTTTTATTTGAAACTTTTGTGACTGTGATTTAAAATAGGGCCCGATACTGTTTTTTTGTAATATTTCTAACGTTTTAAGAAATCGTAACCGGTCCGTTATGAATTTTATGTTGTGTGGTCGGGTTTTGGTATTGAGTAGTGACCTCAGCTTAGTCCGGAAAGTTGGGTCGTTACATTTTCTCTATGAGTGATCAATACAATTTTGGTCAACCAAAAGAAAGAAAATTAAATTATGGAGTTATATTTTATTTTGGTGAAAAAATTGACAACATACAAAGAAAATTATTGAGTTATAGCAATCTAATAAAAATAAAACGAAAAAATAAATGAAAGAAAATGGTATTATATGATAGCAATAAACTTCAATAAATTATAGAAAATTTGATAGACTTTGTCATAGAAAATAAAAGAAAATCATATTGACATTTAAATTTTTGGAATATAAAAAATTAAAATGACAACTAAAAAATAGAATTAGAATTAATAATATGGTAGTATCTAAAATAATTTCTAACTATATGATAAATGTGTTTTCCATGGTCATTGAAGTGAGTGGGCACACAATGTTTTCTGTTTTTGTTCGTATAAGCTCGAAGTCAAGTTTAACTTTAGTAATTGTTTAATATGAAAATGATTTATTTTTTTTTATTTGAAATCATGGTAATTAAATAATTTATAGATTAGATTGAAATCTATCGTATTTAATTGTATGAAAAGTTTTGAGTAAAATTATAACTAATTTTGTTAGTTTATTATTTTCTTGATATTGGAAAATTATTAAAACATAATCATAATAATTCAAAATGAAAAAAGAAAAACTCTTAATCATAATTATTTTCCATAATTTTTTTTATTATTAATTATATTTATCAGTTTTTTTTACTTTATTATCCTTTGTCATGGTTTTATATTTCTGGAACGATCGATAGATTTATACCTCTCATTTTAGCCAATTCGAAGATTACTAAGCAACATTGTTTGAAAATTAAAATAATCTGCAAGATATACTATACTATATAATTAAGAAATTAATATAAAAATGAATAAAAAAATGAAGATTTTGACTCATCTATATTTTTAATAATAATAATAACAATAGTAACACATAACACAACATGCATTTATAAAAAGAAATTTAATAACAATAGTAACACGAACAACATCGTAGATAACTCCTTGCCTAGTTGAGGTTGTTCGAAGTTGTTCACATCATAAAGAAGAGAAAAATGTAAGCTCAATTTCCAAATAATAATCATGAAAAAAAAAAAAGAATGAATTTTAGATTAGTGGAAAAAATAGACGTAACTATAAGTATTTTAGCTGCACTGACCACCTCCTTCTTGATCTCCCTTAGATTTTAATTTTCAATTTCTCTCATCCCACTTTCTTGGGTTTCCCTTACATAAATCTGCAACAATTTGATTCTAGTGTTGTGTATTTATATTACTTCGGGTAGAATTTTGATAGTTTTCGGTTTCAACATTATAATAGCATACCATTAAAAGTGAGTTGTAATATTTTCATAATTATCCATCGAAAATTAATTTATCAGTTACAAATATTTATTTTTTGAAAGAACAAAATTTGTTAGTTTCATTTTTGCATGATGCCATATATATATGTGTGTGTCTAATTGTTTTAAAAATATGAAACGGAGAATGTGTCCAAAATTTTATATATATATTTAATATATGTAGATCAGTGTAATTTGATTTAGACTACACATCGAGTAATCTTAGCGGTATACTTAGAGTAGCTATATACAACTTAAAAATCCTTAATTATTAGCTAGGGTGTTTACAATAATCACACGATGCTATGGTAATTAAGTAACATTTAAAAATCCTTAATTATTAGCGATAGGGAAACATTATTTCAAAACCTCAATTTGCTATAGTTTTTAATTTACATTCATCATTTCTTTATTCCCAAATGTCAAACTAAAATAGTTTTCACACCAAAAATATATATGCTAATTTTATAACATAAACTAAATTAGTTTACACCCTAAGTACAAACTATTATAACTTAACTATAACAACTACGACAGTAATAACGCATGCATGTCTCAAAATGCCTTATTAAATATTACGTAATTGATTGGATATTGTTCACATGAGATTTTAGAAGAAATTTAATTCGTGGAATTGAACTTTGTATTGATTTATGTATCGTGGATACAATCTTTAATATTTACTCTTTTGATTCTTTCTCTCTCATACAATTTAAATTTAGAACTTTTTGATATTCGGTCTTTAGGAAGTTGTAATTACAAGTCAATTCGAGCAAATCTTCTGAAATTCAAGGAAAGTTTGATCTTCCAAGTTTTCGATCTTTCAGAAGGATGATCTCGAGGTTGATAATAACTTGCACGTCTTGAGAGCCTTCAGAAGTTTTTGTCTTCAATTCTTCAAAGCTTCGATTCTTCCTTCCACCCAAAAGATCCTCAAAATGAATGGGAAGGTCTCTATTTATTGAGAATCTCTGTGGCTTTAGGTCGACTTGGGCCCATTTGTTTGTTGGGTTTGGGCTTGGGTCCATCTGCTTGTTGGGCTTGATCCTATTTTTTTGACAGGCTTGGGCTTTGACCTATTTGTTCGGTGGGTTTGGACTTGGATTCATTTGCTTGGTGGGTTCGGACTCGGGCCCACTTATTTGCACAAGCTCGGGTCCATTATTTCTTGGGTCCGATTTTTCTTCGGGGGCTTGAACTAGGTTGGATATGAGAAAACTTGACTATCTAAATCCAATCAAATTATAATCATCTCAATTATGATGTGATGACGTGGCATGGTTTAATTGGTAAAAATTTCTTGTTCTAACACATATATTCAGGTTGAATACTTTGATATAATACTTAATTTTTGAATAATAACGGTTGTTTTTGAATTCGACTTCTTCATGTACAGAAAGATTTTATAATTTTTCTCCAGAAGTTTAACAATAAGGAAAGAGGAGTGAGGATAAGAGCAGGAGATCAAAGAAAAAGGAACGAGAGAGAGAAGAAGAAGAACATGAGAGAGAAAAAAAAGAGATAAAGAGCATTATTAAAAATTAATTCCTTTTTCAATTCATATTTCATCTTTTCTTTTTAATTGTCTAAATTTAACTTTTAAATTAATTCTCGATAACTCGAACACTAAATTGACTAATTATTTAGAACACGAGAGATCAAATGCATGTGTGTGCATATATATATATATATATATATATATATATATATATATATATATATATATATATATATATATATATAGATATTATTTAAAACTTAAGGAGTAAAAGTTATTTTTTTTAATATTAATAATCTAAATTGGTTGAATTTGATTTTGCTTGATTTTTCAAGGAAGGAATTGAACCAAATATGAAGGATAATTGGTTCGAAATTTTCAGTTTTTTGGTTGCCCTCCTATTTATTATATTACAATTGATGCCACAAATGAATAAATTCTGAAATTATGAACACTTATCAGTTTTAATGTTTTGGAGGAATAAATAGGGAATTTGCATATAATTAAATTTAGTGTAGTTGGTGAAGCACCAAAACAGATTGTGACTTTGTTGGCTATGTGGAGGGCAGAGTTAGGCAGACTCATTTGCTGATTCCACTGGTCGCATGTTCGATCTGTTTAGGTATGAGAAGAAATGGGAAATAACAAAGCAAATAATAATAATTAATATGATCACTATCCTTAAGGTATTTCAAAATACCTTTTTTACACTATATATATGTATTAAATGTTACATTTTTAGACTTCAAAAAAAGAACCCTTTGTCCTATTCTTTAACAGATGAGTTTTTAGGAGATTAATTTATTGCTTTTGTTCTAATTAGTGGATAAATTTAACTAAATTAATCAAATCAATAAAGCTTTTAGGTAAAGGAAAAAAAAAAAAAAAAAAAAAAAGAATCACAATATGTTCAAAGAAGCTTAACCTTTTAAGTAGTTAATCGAAAATATTTAGCGTTGGATTGGAATTTGAATGGTAATTAACTAGTTTTGTGTGATTATTACTCTTATTGTTTTGTGAAATTTAATTGTTCAGAATAGGAGATAGGGTAAGTTTGCAAAATATCTTGTTTAGTGTTAAAAGTAAATTTTACAACACTTATTTGAAGTCTAATTTTGGATAGATCTTAATTAGTTCATCAGGAGAGTAATGATATTTGTTATGGAATTTATTTGAATTCATGATACTCTCACATACACCAGAGTACGTAATGCGAATGTCTAGAATTATTTTGGTCATTCAAACACTAAGAAAAAAAAAAAGGTATTATTTTCTTAAAATAACATGGCCATGGATTCAATAACCCTTCCACTGAAGACAACTTATTTCTTAAACTCATTTATCAATAACACATTTTTGAGTGTTATCCATCATTTCTTCCCTTTCTCAAAATTAAACATTAGAAAAGTGTGTATATATATAAAATGGATGAAAGTGGAGAAACATTTTAGCTTCCTTTTATTCCTTCGTTATCACTTTTTTTAGTCTTGAGTTAGTGACATTCACATAAATGTAATATTTGCGGTCATTTTCACATTCAACAAGATAGAAGTTACTATTTGTTAACTTTTCATTTCTTTATTATAACTTTTTTCAAAATTTTAAAATTTTCTCTCCAATTAATTATATCATTTAAATTTATCTAAATTCATTCACATTCCTCTCTCTTCCTTAATCTTCCATCTCCCAATTATTCACATTCCATTATCTATTAACTCTTTTGGATCTCTTGCAACCTTTCCAAATTCTTCTTTTTCAAATCTTTGGGTATAAATATCTCATTTTTTTCATTCATGTTCACAAGTCACAACAAAATGCTAAAGGTGGAGAAGAAATCAAACCATGCTTTTCTGTTCTCTTCTAATTTTTTTTTTCTTATTTTGTGGCCTATTTTTTTGTATATCAAAGTATGCCTGTGTATATTCTTTCATTTGTAGGTTTCTTTTTAGTACATAACAGAAGTTAGAAAAACTTGAACCACCAACTTTGGCATGTATATATGTCTGCTCTTTATGTTTAAGTAATGTAATATTGAGAATTTTTTTTTTCTTTTTATTTTAACTATAGGAATCTTGCTCATGTTTTTTTACCAAAGCTATTTTATTAATAAAATAGTTGAGTGACTTATATTTTGATTTTGTGAAAACAATGTAAATATTGTTAGAATTTATAAAATATACATAAAGGTAATAAAATGTGTAAAGCAAAATATATTAAAGCATTTCCTTTAATTTTTTACCTACAAAATCATTAAAAAAATTATGATTTCACATTTATAATTTCAAAAAAATATGATTTTGATGGATGTTTTTACCTTTTCATTGTAACTTTTTTTTTTAGTTTTGTTTTAGTAGTAATTTTCTTATTTACATAGATTTAATGTTTGCGATCATTTTCACATTCAACAAGATAGAAGTTACACTTTGTTAGCTTTTCATCTCATCATTAAAAAAAAAAAAAATTGATCTCATAACTGATATTAGTTATTGTTCTATGTTATTAGGGCCATAATGTAACTTTTCTATTTTTCACATTGTAATTGATATTACATAATGCTATATGTTATTACATAACTAATAATCTTTATATCTTTTACTTTATTTAGATATATATAGATTAGATGGTTAAGTTTGCAACTTGTAAGCTCAAGAATTTAAGAAATAAAATTTTAATTGGGTAAACATATTAAATTCAATATTCAATCAAAGGAAAAACAAAGAGACATGGGAGAAGATGATGAATTTGAAAAATATTGAAATGACCTTTCTAATTTTATAAAGTTAAGTTAAAATTATAATTTTTTTTGTGTGTAATTTTCACGTGCATCGCATACGTTGTTTACTAGTATAATAAAATGACTAGGTTTAATATCACGAGAAACTCCGTTAATACTATTTCTTTATAGCAAATTGTTAATGCTTTAATATTAATAGGATTTCTTATACATATATGGACTATGATGGTGGATCAATTATGGATAAAATTAATAAGAATGGAATCAATTGTGCCCTACGTTAATCGGAATAATTTGTTTAAATAATTTTGAGTATAGGATTTAAAGTTACACACATGCAACCAAAATTATATGATCCTTACATCGACCCAAAAATTTATGACAAATTTAATACAATATCTCTTCGTATTATCTTAAATTATCAAATTTAAAAGTTTAAAATAAATTGAATATAACATCAAACAATAATATTAATAAAAGAATGTAGGTATTAAGAATAAAAACAATAAATTAAGTTAAATTAAATTAAGGTAATGAAGATGCTTTGCTGTAATAAAGAGAAATTTAGGATTGAAAAAGCAAAATAGGAAACCTACGTTCTGAAGAAAAGAATGGCACCTCCCTCTCTCTCTCTCTCTCTCTCTCTCTCTCTCTCTCTCTCTCTCTCTCTCTCTCTCTCTCTCTCTCTCTCTCTCTCTCTCTCTCTTTCACTTCTTTTCTTTATCTAACGTTCTTACCCAATTCTGTTATTATTACAACAAACCCATTTTCTATTTTCTCTCCCATTCCTAAAATCAGGCCGGCCCTTCCCATGGCTTATACCCGCGGAACATGGCCGCCGTTTTTCGCTCTTCTTCTCTTCTCTCTACTCTCCGCCACCCATTGTCTCCTCGGTAACGATAAGGTAATCAACCTTTTTTTTTTTCTCTTTTTTTTTTAGGGCAATTACAATCAATACAAATTTTAAAGTTAGTTTGAATGATAAATATACTAAAATTTTTCGGACGTAAATTCTTTCGTTGCTGCGGATACATTTCTACTGGTGAAAGATGGCTAGTGATATAGTTTAGGATTAGGAAAATTTTATCTAAATTTTGTTATATCTACTATTTTTTTAAATTATAAAAATGTTTCTAATTAACTTCGCTCTTTTATTTCGCATAAAGTAGTCCTATTTTTCAAAACTAATTTTTACTTTTTAATATTTTAAGCCTACATTTAGGGGTAGAAATCATTTAGAAATTTGTACAACAATTGGGGCCTAACATCTTGTGGTAGTAAATTTCTTAGGTCTCAATTCTTTTATCCAAAATTGTAGAAGATTTTTACTCCCAACGAAGCATTCAAATGTTTTTGACGTGTAAAAAATAATATTACAATATTTTTGGAAGAAATAGGTATTTTTGTAACAAACCATTAAGGTCATAGATATTTATTTCTTTTGGTTCAATTGTAAATTTATAGTTTCTGTAATTTAGACAAATTAAAGTATGAATTTAATCCATGTCATTTTATAATTAAAATTTCATCTTAGCAAAAACTACTTATGAACAAAAACAAAAGGGTATATGTAGAATTCAACTAATTTATAATTTTATATGCATCTTAGATTATAGATATTATTAAATAAAAGTAAAACTGATAAACTTAAATTATATCAACTAAATTAATCCTTTCAAAATTGTAGAACCCTTTTTCTCTCTCTTGTTATTTTAAAATTATGAAAGGTAATTATAAAATTTTATTATCATTTTGAATAGAATTTTTGAATATAGTTTGTAATTTAATGTTTTGTGTAATTAGTATAATGATGTTAATTAAATAGGAGAAAAATTGTATGTACGCGGTGACCGTGGAAACAAGTTGCACGAAAGGAGCGGACACATCGAACCACGTCAGTCTGAGATTCGGGGACACGAATTCCAACGACATTGTGGTAAGACGTTTGAATTCGAAGCACGTGAGAAGAGTGGATCCTTTGGAACCTCAAGTTCTAGACGACATTTCGAGAAAACCCTTTCAAGTTTGTATGGTCGATCAGTTTCAAGTGACCGGAAAATGCGTCACCTCACCCATCTGTTACCTCTACCTTAAACTCTCCGGTGCCGACGACTGGCGCCCTGGTTTCGTCCAAGTCCGCTCGTTGGAGGGCCCACATCTCAGCTCCAATTATTTCTACTTCCGACGTGTATTGCCTCGTCACGTTTGGCATGGATTTGACACGTGTCCTGGTGAAGTCACTCCTTTTGGCATCAAACGCAATAGAAAGGTTTAAACTTTATTTAGCCTTTGTTTAATCAAATGGATTCATTAATTTCTTTACCATGTCAATTAAATAAAAGTATATATATATATATATATATATATATATATATATTGTTTTTTTACTTTTCTTTTCTACATGATGTCGATCCCAGAAGTCGAACATCTAACGTTTTGATAAGGACAACGAAAATCTGCAAACATTTTCATTCTTATTGATTTTGTTTGTGTCAATTTTTATGTTAGTTTAGCTATTATTCAATATTAAAATCTTTCTATTGGAAATTAAAAATTTCAAATAAAATCTACTAAAATCAATAAATTGAAATGGGAAGTTGGGGAATTATGAAATGTTGCATCTCAATAAATAGAAAAAACGGATGAGAAGGAAATTAAATAATGCAATTTGATGGGCATTTATTGTTCAACTTCAATGATAATAAGAAAAAGAAAATAAAGAAATGTTTCTTTCAAAAAAATGAAAAAAGAAAGGAAAATAGACAGATGACTACAGAGATTTGGTGAAACGGTGAAGGAAAGTTGGATTCAGAATATTTACTACTTGTATTGTGTGTATACGTACCCTTAGATGTGACTAATCATTAATTCTCTTTGTCTCCCTCATTTTCTTTTCCATTTTAAAATAAAAATTATAAACCTAAATAAACTTTGACCTAAGGTATCAACTTATCTTAGTTAATTCAATCTCTTCTATCAAAAGGTTATTGGTTTGAGCTTTTCCAGTACTTCATGTATTGTATTGTTGATTGAGAAATTTTGAAGGGATCATAGATTGCTACCTTATTTGATAAATTAATAATGAAATTATATATTGTCAAAATTGGGGTTAATTACAAGGTAGGCAACACATCATATCCTAATTAAATTGGATTAAAGTTACAAAGCTGGATAATTTGGATAATACCTACTATATTTGTCTTCATTGCAACTATTTTAGGCTCTTTTCATCCAAAAGCTAACAAAGTTCAAAATTCAAACGATTGGGCCCAACAAAATCAAACCCAAATCTCTTATCGTTCATTTTTAGAAAGATTAAGAGAATTAGAGTCATTTGAAATCTAAAATTTGAAACTTCAAAGGTTTCAAGTTCAGAAGACTTACTCTCAATTTCGTAAAGAACAAAGCTTTGAATATCTTAAAAACACCAACTTCTTTTTTAAACTTTAGGGCCCGTTTGGGGTTAGGGTTGGGACTGTGGGCTTAGGTTAGCCCAACCCTAACCCCCGTTTGGGCCCAAGGTTAAGGAAACCCTAGTTTTAGGGTTTCCTAACCCTAACCCCCGTTTTAGGGTTTCCTTAACCCGTTTTCGTCTGCCCCTTCCAACGCCGATTCGCGTCTTCCCCCATTTTCGTTAATCCGGTTTCGTCGTTCCCCTCAATCCGTGTTCCATTTCCTCGTTGAAACCGATTTCAATCTTCTCCTCAACCCTTCTTCATCGAATTTTTTTTCGTTTTTCTCTTCTTTCTGTCATCTCCCCTCAACGAATTGATGTTTCGTTTCGTCTTCTCCCTCAATGAATCTAGGGTTTGTGTTGGTTTTGTGTTGTCCGGTCGATTTCGTTTTTTTCGTCTTCATCCTTTAATCCATTCCTTCCTTTTGTATCGTTTTGTCCATTTGTTTCATCTCCCTCAACGAATCGACAGCATGTTGTTTTCTTAAATCTTCTCCCTCAACGAATCTAGGGTTTCGTCTTCATCCTTTAATCCATTCCGCTGTTGCGTTTTCGCGATGAAACCGAATTTCGTTACGCCGAATCTCTCTCTGCATCTCTCTCATCCGTCTCTCTCACTCCCGAAAGGACTTCTGTGTTTGTTGAAGCCGGCGATTTCGTTGGCTCCGAACACGATTTCCTTTTGGAATCGTGGGTTTTGGCTCCTTCTTTACTCCTTGCCGCTCGCGGTTCCATTATGCTGTCCGGTCTTTCGCTTGGCAATAAGACAGATACTTCACTCTGCCATTGGATGCCGATGGAGCCTGGTAGGGAGGTATTGGAGTTTTGAATCCACTTTTTTTTTTAAAGCCGATGATGAGTTCGAATTTGTGTAAAATTGAATTCTTTTGTAATGTATGTAGTTGTTCGCATTCTGTTGTGTCTTCTGTCTTATTTGTTTACATTTTCCGGCCATGTGTTCTGTATTATTCCGGCCATGTCGTTGCTTTACCTTTGGCACCCATGTGTTCTGTGTTATTGGTTAAATTTCTCCGGCCATGTGTTCTGTATTATTGCACCCATGTGTTATGTGTTATTGGTTAAATTTCTCCGGCCATGTTACAATTCTGTTACAATTGTGTTATGTCTTCTCTGTATTCTTACCAATTTTGTTACAATTGTTCTATTTTTTTACCAATTCTTCTATTCTTAGCTCTCTGTACAATTGTTGTATGTCTTCTCTGTATTCTTTTGTTACATATTATTTTCTTACAAATTTTGTTACATTTCTTCTATTCTTATCTCTCTTTATTGTTAGATTGTTATATTATTTTCATAGTGTATTCTTATCTCTCTGTATTGTTGCCATGTCTTTATTGCTTTAACCTTCCAGTGTTGTCTCTTCCATCTGTTTTTAGTGTATGGTTTTGGTATAGGTTTCAGTATATAGCCTTTGACTCTTTGGACTTTGTTATGCTTTATATCAGTTGTAGCAGAGAGATTCCCTGTCTTTTATTGATAGATAGGTTGCAGTCCATTACTTTGGTCTTTATTTTTTGGTTTACCTCCCTTCAAGTCCTCTCAACTTGCCCCATCATTCCCCTATATATTACCACGTTTCCTCTTTTGATTCACTGTATTCTTGTCTCTCTTTGTATCCTCTCTGTGGTTCTAACTTATCTTTTGTAAGTTCTCTTTTTCTTTTTTTCTGTTTGCTGATTCTTCATTACTATTAGCATATATGTTGTAATTTCCCTTTTCCTATATCATTCTGTTCTCCTTTTTATATATGTTTATGCACAACTTTTCTTTTAGGTTGGTGTCCTTTTCTGTTATGTTTTTGTGATATGTTTTGTATACCTTTCTGTCCTTTATTTTTTTGTCTATAACTATGATGAAATTCCATTCATTATTTTGAATGGAATCAAAACTCTGAGGCTACTAATTTAAAAATAAACTTATTCTTTCAGTTTCCCGATTCAATCTTCATTTCGAGTAACATTTGTCGTCATAAAAGATATGTATATGTAATATTTTTTTTCATACTTTCTATATTGTGTGTTATGTCTCTTATGTAGGACGTTGCGACGAACGAGTTGGAAAATATTTCAAGAGGTACTCTTGTAATGGCCGTTTGTAGGCTTTCTATAATGTATTTTTTATTTATTTATTTTTTTCGGTTTTATATAATTTTATAATTAACATTTTTTTTGGGTTTATAATATGTATATAGAACATTCGGTTTAATTTTGTTACATATTGTATCCTATTAATTTTTTGTTTTTTAACTATTTTTTTCCTATATAGTAATAACAATTTGCATTAACAAAATATGCAATTAATTCGGTAAACTATGATAATAAAGGGAATTTCAATATCATAATTCGGTTTAAATTTGAGTAATGCATATCAAAAACTCCATATGAACAACCCTTCCCTAATAGTGGTTTTTTAATATCATCATAAATTGAAATATGAACAACTTTTTAGTAATAGTGTTTTTTCAATATAATCACAACTTTTGATATTAATTAAATTATATTAAGGGAATACACATTTCATAAACTTCTTTAATATGTCTTTAATAAACTTCTTCAAACTTCTTCAATAAGTACTTCTTCAAACTTCTTCATAAACTTCTTCAAACTTCTTCAATAAGTACTATTGTTCGGTTTTTTAAAAAAAGAAACTTCTTCGAACTTCTTCAAACTTCTTCAATAAGTACTTCTTCAAACTTATTCAAACTTATTCAAACTTCTTCATAAACTTCTTCAAACTTCTTCAATAAGTACTATTGTTAGGTTTTTTTTTTTTTAAAAAAAACTTCTTCAAACTACTTCATAAACTTCTTAAAAAATTGAAATATGTTCAATAAGTACTATTGTTCAATAAGTACTTCTTGTTGTCTTTATTCGATTTTATTTTTCTTTTTTCTTATATTTTTCTTTTCTTTTAACCTTTTCTATGTTTTGTTTATTTTTTTTTTATTTTCAACCAATTTTATTTCTATTTTTAAAATACTTATTTGAGAACTAAAATACATTGTAAAATTTGTTGATCAACGTTGGAGGTGTTCCGGTAACAAGTAACTGCAATGATCAACGTTGGAGGTGTTTCGAGGTGGGCATCATAGAAGTTGACTATATTTCACCTTTACGTACATCGCACTTAATTCAACGTGTTTATTTCAACCTGCAAAACTGCCTTGGCGCGTTAGACGGGACGTACATAAAGGTCAACGTCCCCGCAGGAGATCGGCCTACATTCAGAATGCGTAAGGGGGAAATTGCCACAAACGTTCTGGGGGTCTGTGACACGAAAGGGGATTTCGTTTATGTTCTCGCCGGTTGGGAAGGATCCACAGCAGACTCGCGGACCCTACGTGATGCGATATCATGAGAAAATGGACTACAAGTGCCAAAGGGTATATCTTCTTTATAATAAAACACCGTCGCTTCCTACTTACCTATTTAAAGGTCATAAACAAACCATTTAATAACAGGATATTATTATCTGTGCGATGCGGGATATCCAAACGCGGAAGGGTTTCTCGCCCCGTACAGAGGCCAGCGGTACCATTTGCAAGAGTGGCGTGGTGCTGCAAATGCGCCAACAATGCAAAGGAGTACTTCAACATGAAGCACTCCTCGGCAAGGAATGTTATTGAGCGCGCGTTCTCAAGGGTCGTTGGGCCATTCTTCGTGGAAAGTCGTACTATCCCCTGCAAGTTTAGTGTCGCACCATTCTAGCATGTGCCTTGCTTCACAATTTGATCAACAGGGAAATGACATATTGCGACGACGTTGACGACGAGGACGAGGGGGACTCCACGTACCGACGACCACCACTTCAGAAGACATTCAGTACATTGAGACAACAAACGAGTGGTCTCAGTGGCGCGACGACCTAGCCGAATCGATGTTCACCGAATGGCAGTTGCATAACGCTTAGTTAAGACAATTTTACATAACAAGTTTTCGATTGGAAGGTCGCAATTCTATCATGTCTAACATGTACTGTAAAAAGTAATATGGGCTGTTGCATATGAAATGTACGCGTGCCATGAATTTGTATCATGCCTATTTTATTTTGGAGTTTAATGGTCAAATTACTTACGTACTCCATGTATTTTTTCTAATTTCTCTTTCTCAGTATGTCAACCTCAAATCGTGTCCCGAGACGTGTTTGGACGAAGGAGGAGGAGAGGACTCTTGTAGAATGTTTAATGGAGCTAGTGTCAATGAGGGGATGGAAATCAGATAATGGTACGTTTCGCCCAGGATACCTTGCGCAGTTGGTACGCATGATGGCGGAGAAACTACCTGGATGTCAGGTACGAGCAACAACTGTAATTGATTGTAGGATCAAGACACTGAAACGAACGTTTCAGGCCATTGCCGAAATGCGGGGCCCAGTGTGCAGTGGCTTTGGGTGGAACAATGAAGAGAAATGTATCATTGCGGAGAAGGAATAATTTGATAATTGGGTTAGGGTATGGAATATAATTTAAACGTCAAACAACGTTCACAATGTACATTTAGTTAACAATTTTTCAATCAGTACTCATACGTGACTTTTTTTTTGCCCGCAGTCACATCCTGCAGCGAAGAGACTCCTGAATAAACCATTCTCATATTACGACGAACTTACATATGTATTCGGTCGCGATAGGGCGACCGATCGGTTCGCTGAGACATTCGCGGACGTGGGGTCTAACGAGCCTGGTGGCAAATATGACAGATTTAATATGGGGGATGGAAACGAGGACTTCCCGCCCGTGTATAGCCAGGGAATTGACCTCTCGTAGGACGATGTACGTGCATCCCGACCTTCTCGCGCTTCAGAGGGTAGGACCGGATCAAGTGGATCGAAGAGGAAGATGGGAAGTTAGCGAGACTTCGATGTTGAAGCGATACATCTGGCGCTCGACCAAACAAACGAGCAACTCAGGTAGATTGCGGAGTGGCCAGCACGTAACCTTGCAAATGACAACCACGTGCGCATGGAATTTTTCCGCATACTGCGTGAGATGCCAGAACTTACGAGTTTGGATATATAGGGCGTTATTGCAAAGGCATCTTTTGTCTCGTATGGACGACCTTCGGGGTTTCGTACTCATGCCTGAGGATGAGAGGGAGGGATTTTGTAGAGTCCTCCTACGAAACATAGAGAGATAGTTTATGTTTCTACTGACCTGCGTTGCTTATTATTTCCTTACATTTTTTTGTATATGATGTTGACTATTTATGCATTTCCTATTGTCAACACAACTTATTTTCCTCATTGGTAATGTTTATTTTAAATTAAGGAAAATAGTCACAATTTTCCAAAAGCGTTATAACGGCTATTTATATAGGTTTAAAATTTGATGACTTCGCTATCGCCGATTAGAAATATTCAATAATTTTTTTTCTCTTTCTAAAAAATTAATTGTAATAAATTTCTCACAATATGTTTACAAATTTATTTTAATTTGGGCAAATGTATGTACTAATTTAATAACATTACACATACAACAAATAAAATAGGAGAATAAGACGGATTCGAGGGTTTCGTAAAAAAATATGCAATAATTTTTTAATGATATTTACAATTTAATTTAAAAATATTATACCACATAAAAAATTAATTAACCCAACCCATTTAACAATTTCCCCAAATAAAATTTATCACAAAATTCACATAAACCTATCCACCTAACCCTTCCCCCAAATACATCTTATCATAAAATCCCCATTAATCCTCCCCACCTAACCCTTCCCCCAAACACATTTTATTATAAAATCCCCATTAACTCTTCTCACCTAACCCTTCCCTCAAACACATATTATCATAAAACTACTTTTTTATACCCTTACCCCAAACAAGAGTTATGATAAAACTAGGTTTAACTTAACACTAGTTTTATCTTAACACTAACCCTTCCCTAAATCAACCCTTCCCCCAAACGCACCCTTAGAAATTAGAAGACCAAAGCTCCAAAGATCAATTAGTTAAATTCCAAACAAAAGAACTATAATTTTGAAAACAAGCTGCGAAACCCACCAGACAAATTAACATCTAAACCAAGTTGCAAAACCTTAAAAATAAGTTTATTTTTCTTTAGAGAAAGTATCCATGGATCATTAAAGATTGTACAACTTAAATTAATATAAATATAGGTTCACTCAACGAATTAAATTTGTTTTAGTTCATGTTATTGGAAGAATATGTGTATAGATAGGCGCTAAAGATTTCATTACGGAAGGCAGGTAAACAATAACAAAAGTAATCAACTGGGACTCACTTTTTACATATATTTTTTAACGGGTGTAAACGTGGTGTACATTGAGAGCTAAATTCATCCGAATTAAATCAAAATTATCAATAATGTATTCTACTCACATTTCATTTTAGTTTCATCCAAGAATTTCACCAAGTGGCAAAGTAAAAGTGAATTAGATTAGTTCTACTTAAAACATGTATATATATACTCAAACTTCTAAAATATAAAAGGCAAGGAGATGACCTAAAAAGAATAAATGTATATATTTGTTGCATTTTTAACTATCATGATTGATAAGAGTATGATCTCTTCATTTAAAAAAAAAAAATAAGAGATCAAATATTCAATTTATGGTATAGATACCTATCTAAGATTTAATATCTTACGAATTTTTTTTATACCTTAATTTTGTTTTGTCAAAATGTACGTAAGTTTAGACCATTATGATAGAAAAACAAAAATAATGAACTTAATCATGCATGCCTTGATGAGTTATGTTAAAAATTTTAGAAAATCAAATCTCATGTTTTGTTCCCATCTCTAAAAAATAAATTGAACTACTACTTCCTCCATTTGTAAAAGTAAAATCTCAAGTTACTCTAATATGATATCAAAGTCCATGAAACTTAATAAGCGTTAGAGAAAAAAACGACTATATTTAGATAAATGTAGTTGGTTAATTATTATTGTTCTTGTTCGTTACCTTAAAAAAATCAAACAAATAAAAACTTTTAAAAAATTGTAATTCATATCTTATTCAAATAAAGATTGGTAAGTGATTATGAAAACGAATTATGAAGAGTTCACAAAATAAAATCATATGGCTTTAACATAAATTCAATTCTACTTCGCAAACACAAAGTCATAGATATATGAACTAAGACAAAACAACTATGCACCCTCAAACACAAAAAATATGAACTCTAGACATTTTATATCAACTCAGCACTCCAAACAACTCCTAACAATCACCTCTCCTAACAAATGCTATTTTGTGTTCTCTAATTAACTAGCTATAGTCAATACTTATTGTTTCAAACCCCAATTTGTAACAATATTTACTATTTCATTCTCAAACTTAAATCATTTACAACTCAAACACATATTATTATAACTCAAATTAAAATTGTTTACACAATAAATATAAATTATTATAATCCAATTATAATAACATAGAATCATAATAACAAACTTTTTGTACCAAACGCTTCCTATATACATATACAGATATATTTATCTAAGAGTAACTTTCACATAGACAAAACCACCTATATATAATGATCTAAAATTAACTTAATAGTAAATGTATACCCTTAAAAAGTAATTAAGAAAAGATGGAGAGGAGACAAAAATTTAAAGAATTTTATTGGAAAAGAGAGTAAAAGAAATAAATGAAAATTTGGTATAGGAAACAAATATATAGATATAGATATAGATATAGATATAAATGGGTGGTAACTAAAGTAGGTGGTGGGGGGAAGGTATTAGATTAGAGAAGTAGAAGGGTTTAGGGTATAGGGAGCGGTAAGCATGGGTTTGGGCATGACCGGAGTACGGCTCTGTGTTGATTGAGCTCAACTGACCAACTTCTTTTTTCCCCGTCCTGCCCAATCAATCACTCCATGCATGCCCACCTCAACTTTATTTCTTATTGTTTTTCCATTTCAGATCATCAATTCTAGCTGCTACCCTAGGAATATAAAATATCAATTTCACTTTTTCAATAGTAACAAATGTCTTATCAACCTCAGTTATATCCCCAAAATCTCTTCCTTTTTCTACCCTACCTTATTTTCTTTATGTACCTCTACTACTACTACTACTACTGCTACTCTATCTTCTTTTGCCTTCTAAAAATTATGTTGGTTTTTTAATAGATTAATTATTGTAAATGGCAATACGATTTAACATATATACAAAACATAACAAAAAAAAAAAAAAAATTAATCTATCTTGAAAGAAATTGGTGTTCATCAGCTTAGTTTCTTAAAAAAGAAAGCAATATAATAAAAAATCCATATAGTTATATTGAGCAAGGTCTAACCTTTCTTTAACTCACAATCGATAAATTCACATTTAAGAGAGGATAATATCAAAGTCTTAGATGAACTTGGCATTGCAATGATACACAAAAATTGTATATTAGTAAATTTAAGCATTTTATGACTTGTCCCAAAAATTAGGAAAAACCTTAAGATTATGTCTTAAAACAAACAATAATAATGAAAAAATGACACGTACAAGTTTTTTGAATTGAATAATGCAACAAACATTTTTATAAGTTAGAACTTATGTCAAAATGTTAGTAGACCTATAGATATGTCTAGTGTTATTGTGTATGTAATATTGCATGGTCATAATTAACCCAACAGAGCTATACATTAACATGAAAGCTAAGACATGACATATTACAGTAAATACATTGTACGATATATGTTATTGGTTTTAATTAATTCCTCTCTTTCAATTCTACTATTGCTATTCACTATGTTGCATAATTTATCAAAATCCACATTTTTTTTTAATTTAATAAGAAATATTTATTTATATGCTATATTTTCTATTTATTTTAGGACAGACAAATAATTTTCAATGAAGTGAATATTTTATTTATTTTGCTATTTTGTCTATTTTTCTAAGTAATATTATTTATTTTCAAAAGTTAACATCTAACATTATCCATTTTAAATAGAGAAAAGCATTTTTTTTCCTCTAGGTTTTAGGTTTGATTAGTTTCCATTTGGTGTTCCCACTTATATATTTTGATTCTTAGTTTTTTAGTTTGATTATAATTTAATTCATAAATATTAAATTGTTATAATTTTACTTTTAGAATTTTATTTTATTCTAAATATCTCTCGTTTTCGAAATTCAAATTTTAACTTTAATTTTAAATTAAAAAAATTACTTTTGAACTTTTTACAATAATATTTATTAATTAATTTAAAATAATTATGAAGTGAATTTATAAGATTAATTTTAAAATAGGATTAGAAAAAGAGTAAAACTTAATCGATTATATTTTTTTCACAAAATTAATTACCAAAAAACAACACAAGAGACTATGAGTGAGAGTTTAGTTAAAAAAAATAAACATTAAAATAAGTTTCAAAATTTAGTAAAAACTAAATCTGTAATGTAGAAAAAAATATATTTTATATATGGAGAATTTTATATACAAGTTGAAACTTAAAAAAGACGATATATAAATATGATTGGAATAATAATAATAATAATAATAATAATAATAATAAAAAAGAAGAAAAAAAAGGAATAGAAGATTATAATTAGGGAATGATGAGGGAGGGAGGGGGAGTGGTAATGGTCAGAAAGAGACGACCACAGCCTGATTGACATAATGAACCGTCCAATCATCCAATTTAGTCTCATGCAAAACACACGACCCCCCACTCCTTCATTTTTTGATTAGACCATACCTCTCCTCCTATCTTACTCTTCTTACCATCTTTTTTCAATTAAAATTAATTCTCATTTACCAATCCATTTTTTTAAAACCTATAATTTTATAAATGTTATAAACCACGTCATTGTTTGTACTCAACATCGTGGTCTTTCTACTTCAAATTTGATTTATTTTGATCCATATTCTTACAAAATGTTTATTTTAGCTTTTTATATTTTTAAAATTTGACATAATCTTTTTTATTTTATTTTTAATGAATTAAAATTATCACTTTTTAGAGAAGAATATGAACTAAATTAAATAAAAGTTAGAAAGACGATGACCCAGATGACTTACAAAAGTATATAGGAGAAAATGAATGTTGTAAAAAGTAAAATAAACCCAAATGAATTAAAAGAAAAAAAAAAGCGTAGGCAGAAAAATTCAAGAGAAGTATCGAAATTTACTGTTTCTTAAAAAAAAAAAAAAAGGGGAAAGAAAGAAAGAAAAAGAAAAAGAAAAAAACCCACATTTAATCAAATTTGTGAAGAGACACGAAAGGGTAGGTTTCGTGGGGCCCATGGAATCGCATGAGTGGGCCCGGGCCCACGTAACTCGACCAGGATCATTGTCTATAGTTCAGTGGAGAGAAATTACCGTTCTGTCCAATTGATTTGAATTTCTGCCCTTGTCGTTTTCCCAGAGCCAGGCCGACCAATGTCTGTTTAAAAGAAAAATATATATATTAATCCACAGTAAAAAAAAAAAAGAACAAAAAACAAACAAGAAGAAGAAGAAGAAGAAGGAGAAAAAGATAATGTAGTCTGCGATGTCGTTTGGGTTCTCCTTCTTCCTTTCTTCTTCTTCTTCTTTTTTTTTGCAGAGTCAAAATTTTTTTACCGTGCTTTTAAGGAGTGAAAAAGAGGGCCGGCAGCCCCACAAATTTTAATGTTGAGGATCGTCGTGAAGTGGCGACAAACGGACGATTGTGATTATTCGACAGACAGAGAAGCTCCGCTGCTTAGTGTGGACCCTCTTGCATTTAATGAATTTTGATCCACCGCTTTATCCAATAAGGCGAAGTTTTCCAATTTCCACCGGGGAAAAGTAAAACAAAATAACTACTATGTTTGATGAGGTGGAATTTGAATTTAATGAGGAGTTGGCAAGACGATCTGAGTTGGCGTGTTACTATTGGTTGCAGAGGTGGAGTGATTGACAGTAGAAGGGAGGGACTGGCCGTCTTGTTCATTCCGTTGAGAAAGTAGTAGCCATATTACGAGGTGATGATGACATAATCATCTTCTAATACCTCTTTCTTTTTCCTATTTTCACACTCCTCCTCTTTCTTTCTTTCTTTCTTTCTTTCTTCTATTATTATTATTATTATTTTATATATATATATATATATATATATTAACGTTTCCATTTAAATAAACAATTGTATTCATTATTTTAATAATGAATCCAAAATCCAACTTCAATTTACACCATAATAATAAGTCATATGAGATAATGAGCATTATATTTGTTTGTATTCGAGGATCAAATTAGTTTAACATAGATAATATTAAATTGTTTTTTGAAATGTAAACTATTTTTGTTTGGTAGATACAACAAAAACAAACATAGAAGGAAAATAGTAAATACGCTAACAAAGAGTGGAAGAGGGATGTGCAGAAAAGTATTTAGTAAATGCTATAACAATTATTGAACCCTACAACAAATATAGATATTATTTATAATAGTAATATTGTTGTTAACTTTCGGTTATAACAACAAATTAAAGCCGATGTGGACTTCAATAGCCCAATTCTCCAAATTTTTACGAGTAGATGAATTTAAAGTTAATATTGTTTGTAATAGTAATATTGTTACAAAATCAGTTCAAACTACATGTAAATAAGTTTGTCCTTCAAAACTCACCAGAGTAGAAAAACTATATGATAACATTTTTAAAAAGAATAAGTAGAGAGAAATAAAGCAGTATGAGCTTAATGAAAATTTATTAAACGCCATTTCTTTGTTCTCTCAAAATTTCCCTAATCTATGCCATTAATTCTTTGTACTTGCAAAGGTAAAAATTATTCATTTAAAGGAGTGTTTAAATATATACTTATACAAGGTTTACGGTTTAAATAGATACGATCTTCATTATTTGAGCACATGGGTAAATGAAATATTATAATTATTGATCACAACTTCTTGGTGAAAGTTAGTATGACTCGATAGGTATACAAGTTTTAATGCATAAATGTAGTCATCACAAGGCACAAGTATAGCCTTAGCTTTCTCTCTATAGCTTATGTTTCAACTATTATGGGGTAAAGAATTGAAATCCAGCAATTAAAAAAATGATAAACCCAACCAAAAAGATAACTAAGTTAAGAGATAGACGACTTATCATTCCTACTTGCTAATTAGTTTTGAAGCAAAATTTCTTTAAAGAAGGAAGAGGGAGCATACACATTTGTGTTGGTCTTCATTATTGGGGTAAAAATGGTGATTGTGGATTCATATGAAATCACCAATTTAACAAGAAATTAAGAAACAGAAAACATAAAACAATAGAGAAAACTGACATAGAAATTCACATATTATTCACTAATAGTGTATTAGCTATGTCCATAGAAAAAAGAAGAACAATTTATTCTTAGTAGTGATGCTTCCAAGATTAGAGAGTATATATAGAGAATTTTTCTACGGTTCTAGGAAAAATCATATGTAATATAGATATCCCAAATAACGTAACATATATTATATTCAAAGACTTTCCAATAAATACCATGTCAAATCATCGATTGAATCAAAAGAAAAACTTAATAGATAAAGATAAATTTAATATCATATCAATAATCAAACCCAAATAACTAGAGTTGTTGGTGAATAAATGTATTTATATATATATATATATATATATATACACATATGTAATAAAATATTTGATTTGTGTAAGTTGTGTTCTGTTATTGTGTGTACTAAGTAGGGCCTGAAATCTAGAGATGAATGCCTCTCCAAAGGAAACATAGCATGACACTCCTTCATTATCACTCCCTTTTAATTTCCACTAAATTTCATTATGACTTTTTAGCCCTTTTCCCACTTTATTTTTTGTTTTTATCATCATTCTTCCTCCTTGTCCCTCTCTCCCCTTTTATCCATTGGACCATTTTTGTCAACAAATCTTTCTATATATACACACAAACACAAAACACAAAACTCTCACCTCCAAATTCCAAAAACAAACAAAAACAAAAGTTATGTCTCCATCAAGTATTACTCCTTCAAGATGGTGTCCAACACCAGAACAAGTGATGATTTTGGAAGAGATTTATAGAAATGGGCTTAAAACTCCTAATGCCACTCAAATTCAACATATTACTTCTCATCTTTCTTTCTATGGTAAAATTGAAGGCAAAAATGTTTTCTATTGGTTCCAAAATCACAAGGCTAGAGATCGCCAAAAGCTTAGGAGGAAACTCTATAAGCAGCTTCAACAACATCATTTCTTTATGAAACGACAACGTTTTGACGACGATCATGATCATCATCACTTCTTTCAATATTTCCTTCCTCACCATGATCCCCAACTACTCCCACAGCTTCCTTCTCCCTCTTCTCTTCAGGTACTTACTCTTTTCTTTGTTGACTTTATTCATATTCAAATGTTTGACTTTTAAGTTTTTTTTAGTACATTAAACTTAGGTAGAAAAATTGGAGTAATTTCAAAAGTCAAGGGAAATAATACATACTGATGACACAAGAAAGTTCTAATTGCACTCATCTTCATTGTATTCTGTTCTTTTATATATATGTATAAATTATTGAAAACTATGCAAAGATAAGTGTGGTTGGAGGTATAGAAAGTCAAAAGTATTCTTCTTATAATATTAATGTGTAAATGTTTTTTTTTTTTTTTATGGTTTTTATTACATTAATGATGCTATGTTTGCTCCCCAAGGTTATTTATGCAGTGTAATGAATTAATGAGATTTTGTTCATGCAGAGAGAGCTGGGAGAAGAGGAGGCAGCGACGGAGGTGGAGGGTGGTGGAGGGAGGAGGTGGTTGGGCGGGGATGACGGAACGACGGTGGCGGAGGAAGATGGAGAAACGACATGTGGTAATGGGAGTTTAAGGACGTTGGAGTTGTTTCCGGTGAGAGGGAGTTGGGTGAAGGAGGAAGAAGGGACGAGTGGAAACGGTGGATGGGGAAATTAATGGAAATTAAATTAAAAAAGAATAAGAAAAAAGAAAATATTCAAGGGAAAAATAGGGTAGGGTCAGGCGTAGGGTAAGTAGTAGTTAGGGTTTTAAAATTGGGTGTGTCATAATAATTGTTATTGTAAAAATTTAGAAGGAGAAAAATCTGATTTGCAGTTTCACCTTTTCCATTACTTATATTCTGCCTGCCTCAACCAATCTCTCTCTCATTAATGGTGTCTTTCTTAAATATTTTTATTATTATGAATAGTATATTATTATTTTCATTATATCAATTTACAAAACACAAATACCCCTTATTAATATTTAATAAATAGTCAAAATAATATTTGGAGAAATATATATTATTGATAAATGTGGGGGAAGAAACCCTAAAACCCTATCCTTCTACCAAAATTTTCCCCCTAATATATTTCTAGGTTAGATATCAACACAATACTTTTCTTTTATCTTTTCCAAAATGTATTTTAACTCTAAACGACAATGACCGTATTAGAAATGTGAGTAAAGATTGAACTATTGTATTAAGTCTCATAATTATATTTTCATGTGTTGATTGTTGTCTACTTTGAACATATATTAAAGGACATTTCACTCAACTAGTACTAACCTATATGTTAGTCTCGATCTCGAATAATCTCTTATTAACCAAGTCAATGACTTTTCACTATGGACTAAGTTATTTACAAAACAAGTAAATATAATCTTTTGACCAAGTCTAAACTCACAAAACACATCCGCTCCCCATAAACTACACCTAAAACAAAATAGATGATGCAAGTTCAATTTTGATTAATTAGTAGTACAAAAGAAACTTTGGTTATTTGATTTTTCAGTCTGAAAAGGAAAGATCCTAACATATATATGTGTGCGAAGTGAGTTGTGAATAAAAATTTAAGAAGTGAGTGAATGACATTCGAGAAAAGTGATAAAATGAAGGGTGTAGAAACAAACAGCAGCAACAAAGTGCTGCTTAGCTAATGGGAAGAAGGCTTTGGAATGACTTAGAATCTTTCAGAGAGAGCTGAGCTTAAAGTCAATATCTGCCTTTTTTTTTTGACAAATAATAATAATAATGATAATAATATCCCTTCCATACCCATTTCTATTTTCTACGATTGCCCCCCCCCCCCCCATCTGATTTGACACTTCTGACTCACACCCACACACATATCTATCTTGTGTAATGGTTGATCCGTTGAGAGTTATAATTCGTAAATTTACTTTTTTGAAATAGCTTTTCTCATCAATGTTGTTTATTTTCAAACATATCGCAAGGGGTTACGTTATTCTTTAACATATTATAAGAGTGTTGTAACCGTACGTTTGATTATAATACGTGAAATTGATAAAGTTTGGTCTTCAAACTTTAAAAAAATTGGTGTAAGAGATGGGAGCAAAAACATGTAGAAAGTTGAGTATGCGAAATTGAAATTTCTAAGAAGTGAAGTAGATTGTTTGGATCGAATCACAATAAAATTTCTAATATTATTCTATTATTCTTATATTTAATTTTATGATTAATTTCTATTATATTAAATTGATTTTACAATAGTTATTACTCAAATTGTTTGCTCACATTTGTTTATTTTAGTTGGTGGTTCTTAAATTTCTATATGCGTGTTAATATGGTTTAAAGTATTATATAATTAGTAATTTCTTGTTTACTAAGTTCAATTTATTTGCATGAATATTTTTTTTTGGTTGAATTTAAATCACCTTTTAACAAAGGAAGAACATATGATATTTTATTATATATATATATATATATATATATATATATATATATATATATATATAGAATACTTATACAAATATAGATACGGACACATTTAATTTATTTTTCTTTTCTTAAGAAGAAATCCATTTTTATTGGATAGTAATTATTTATGTTTATGAAGGGGTTGTAGTACGTGAAAGAATTTGAAGTACGTTGCTAAAAGTTTTCATGGTGGTACTCAAATTGTGTAGAATCATCGCTATGTTTTCTGCATTTGATAGGTACTTCATTAAAAGCAGGGTTTCCACAAAAAAAAAACACCTACAAATTCCCAAACAAAAAACAATTAATAAATTATTGATTTCTATCTTCACTATTTAAAAATGGGTTTAATTAATAATTTAAATTAATTCTCACCTATCTTAGTACCATTGTGTTCCTCTTTCAACTTTAAGAAAACAGTTTCCCAATCCGGTCTTCCATAGCGAGCCCTTATCTGTCATAATTTAATTACGATACTATCATCAATTTAATTATAATTAACTTAAAACACTCTTCCGATAATTCCCCTGTAGTTTAATACACAATCTTCGCAAGCAGTCTTATGGTTTGATAAAAGTTTATTATAATGCTTTGAACGAAAATTATAGAGATTGAGTTACCTTTTTAACTTTCGTTCATTTGTTATCTACATTATTCTATTAATGGTTTAAAAATTCAAGACAACTAAGTATATTACCCGACTTCGAGAGATGAAATCAAATTCAGCGATTTCAGTTTGTATATTTTGCAAAATGGTGAGGAAGGCGGAGCGTGGATCTCCTTCCCTTTTGATGCTACTTAAATAGTTGTTCATTTCGATCACTCTCTCTTCCTGAGAATGGTTTAAATATATACAATAGCTATGATATATGCGTTGGAATATAATATGAAATATTTTTTTTTTTTATAATTATTTTAAAAGACAAAATTGTTAAAAATGTACTCTATTTATATTACAGTTCATTAGATTCACAAAATCTAAAATTTTACTATATTTTATAAATGTTCTCTAATACTATAAAGCGTGTTTAGTATAGTTTTTTTTCTTTAAAAGAAACATTGATAAATAAAAAGCACTTTAAAAGCTATAAAATTTGTTGTTAAGAGGCTTTTAAAAGATGAATTATTGAAAAAAAAATGGTTTCAAAGGCATCGTTTGATCATAGAAAATTAAATCTATTTCTTTACAAATTTTGGAAATGATTGATGTTTTTCTTAAATATAAAAGTTGAATTTTTAACTTACATTCAAAAATGTCTATATGCTTAATTTTAAAAAGCAAAAAAAAGCAAAGACAAAATATTACCAACAATTTGTTTTTCTATTTATCAAAATTATATATATATATAAAAAAAACAATTTTAGTTGTAACATTCCTTAATTTATTAATCTTTTTCAAATATATATATATATATATATATATATATATATATATATGCTAAAGAAATGGGTTTTTTTATAAAGCCTTTCTTTACTTTTAAGTTATTCCAAATAAACACAAAGTAACAGTGGATGAATAATTTACAACATACTCCATTATCATATTCTGCCACGTCATTCATGACCCCTTTAAACCATTCAAATGATTCTTGTGTACGTGTTATCCAATAAAAGTAAGCTTTCTTTGGAATCTTTAACGATGCATCCTTTTCATCTGACTGCAATATAAGTTTACGATTATTAAATTATTATATATTTATAATAAAAAAAATAATTATAAATATGTCATTAAACCGTAACGAACAATAAATATTATAACAAATAAAAAAAGAAATTGATATAGTATGAATCGTAATGCACACATAGTTAGAAGATAGAAGATAATTGCACTTACCTTTGTTTTGATTTGGTTTAATACATCTTTCAAGACACTAATCATTGGGGTGGCCCCTGTTCCAAAGCCTATGAGCAAGAGAATGTGGTTGGGGCTCCATATGGTCCTTTTATCAAAATCTTTGGATATTTCTCACTACATATACAAACATCAATTCATTAATTTAATTTTTATCACTAAATCTATTTCATCTCAATCAGTTAAGTTTTTAGTCAATTTTCAACACTAAAAGCAACCTTTTCTAAAAAAAAAAAAAAAACTCCATTTTTCTTTTAAATTTTTATTTAAGGGATTCTTTGCAAGGGGATATTTTTTTTAATTCACATAAGCTCTAGCATTTACTTATTTCTTTTACCAAATTCCAATTTGAATCTTCTTCCTTAATTATGTGTTTTAAGTTTTTTTTTTTAAAAAACTTAAATTTAAGGGTATTCTTGCAGGGATATTTTTTTTTAAAAAATAACAACATACCTATCACAAATATTGATTTAAACTTGTAAAAAAAAAAAAAAAAAAGAAGAAGAAGAAAAAAACATGATGAACAACAAAATGGAAAAATGAAATTCATGCTTTAAAAGTGAAGTTGGATTTAAAAAGTTGCATTAGAGAAAACAGTTTAAATATATGAGAAACAAAATGATAATTCAAAGAAAAATATTTATTAGTTTTATGTGATGAAAAAATTGTAGGTTCAAAACACCGATTCTCCCAATGTTAAAAATGCATAAACTCAAATTCAACAAACTTATAAAAATAATATTTTAAATAAATTAAATGATTACCAAACGAAATGTATTGTAATTCACTCACCTGGAATCATTTATATTTTCTTGTTTAGGTATTCCACCTATTCTTGTAATTTTTCCTCCTTCAACCGCCTGCATTTAGTATCTAAAAATGGATAAAAACCCAAAAAAGAAGGCAAAAGAAAACAAAAAACAAATACGAGATTGTTTCATTTGGTCACGAAAATTGGCATAGACATGTAAAACGTTTGGTTGATTGATATTAAGCTATTTTCAAACATTCTCTTTTTGTCTTTTTTTTTTTTCACAAGTAAGAGTTTTATTTTCTCTTTTCTCTGTCTAGCTTCCTCTAGTTTTCATTTTATATATGATTAGTTTTGAATATAGTTACCTAATTAACATTATTTTAACAAAATTAATATAATTATTGGTTTCAATAAATTAATAATAATTTATTAAAATATTTACTAACTTATTTTTTATAAGAAAACTATTACGTGTGAATGCAAATTAAAAGTATTAGTTAATTAGCTAATAACATACTAAATATATTTAATTAGTACAATAATTCATTTTTCAGCAATAATATTTCTAATAATTAAAAGTTATTTACTGACATTAATTTTAATATTATCAATTATTATGAACACGTATAGTTATTATTGGTTATTTATAATCAATTCAGTAGGAACGTGTAATTATTTTTTATAATTAATTATAATCAGTTAATGATTTATTGTGGTTAATTTTTATTACTTCATTTATTATTAACATATCATATTTTAAACAAAGATAATAAGTATTATTTCTTAGCATATTATGTTTCTATCTCATTGTTTTTTCGCTTTTTTATGTAATATATATTGTCTATTAAAATAATATAAAAATTGCTATCCTTCAGAAGTAATTAATAAAAACTAATTACAATAAAGAATTAGTGTTATATTGCCTTATTCCAACTCTTTAAGGTATATGTCCTCTAAAACACACACACACACACACACACTCTACATTAGAACTTGGGATTAATTTGGAAAATAAGTTTTAATTAATCAAGCAGAAAGTAAGTGTAAAAATATACCTTTTCAAATCTTTTTACTAACTCCTCTGTCCAATCTCCTGCATTACGTATATGAAGACTTAAATACTCATCTTTTGGTGCTGAAGTGATAGAAAATGGATGCCTGCATAATATCATTCCAAGTGAAAAAAATAAACCTGAGCCTTTTTGTATTGATATCTGTATAATTAATGCCTCTTTCTAAAAAAAATATATGAAATTTAATATTCTCGTTATGTTAGATCCAACTAGCATTTTTTATACATTATCGTGGCAGAGATGACCGTGTATATCGTGTAACCCCAACGTCATGATCAAGATTCAAAGACTATTGCGACTTTTAGCTTTATCACACTTTATTGTGCTCTTTCATCATTAATATCACACTTGAGTTGACAAAATAAGGATCACGGTAGACAAGACCATTATGTAATTAGACTATGATACACAGATCGGTTCTAATGTAAAAGCGTATAAAAAGCGTACATAATGCTAGGTTTTATACACAGAAGTGAGAATTAAGTCATTTGTACAAAATCTAAGAAAAATACTTCCAATTATTGTTCAACTCAATCAAATTAAACTTCTTCCAACTTATATCATTCCCATGGCTAAGTAATTAAAACATGAGATGTATTACCATTCACATAGTGCTATATCCTTGCAATTCACATACAGATAACTCCCACTTTCGTACTTGAATCTTTCAGGTTTTTCCAAGCGTAGTGCTACTAGATCATTTTTACTATATACTGCTGCCTGCAAAATCCGATAAAGATACATATACACGACGACAACAAAAACAACAAATAAATTAAGAGACCTCACGGTTTTAATATGATGCATTAGCTAATTCTCTTGGAACCTATTAATTCTGTGATGAAGCCTCATAGTATATAATGAACTTTCGTAGAATAAAGTTGACATTTTCTTTGTACCTTTAGTACTTTTACTTCATATATTTGTTTCTTGATTATTGTATAAATTCCCTCGCTTGTATATAGAAGGATTGGGATTGCAATGTACTTCCATGTCTGCATACAAAGAAATTAGAAAAACTTATTGTTGAGAGGCTTTACGGTTTGAAAATACGTAATGTATTGATGTACGTAAAAAATGAGCATAGTTCAATTGGTACGGTGTTGTACTATCAATTTCGAAGTTAAAGATTTGATTTTCTGATAAAAAAATGATAATATGGCATATATTATTTTCCTCGAGATTGTTATAGTAAAAAAACAGAATGAATGAAGGTAAGAGGATAAGTTCAGACCAAGAGCGATAGAACTACGTACCGTTCTGTTCAACCAGTCCGAAGCTAGCGAGTCGAAGTAGCCATGAAGAATCAGCAAGGCATAGACAAGAAAAAGCAAATGATGTGCATACCAGAAGGCATTGAAACCTTTTAAAGGGCGAAAGAATATCCTTGTAGCCCTACTACGTTTTCTAAGACAAGGAATTCCAAGTATGAAGGTGTAGGCCATTATAATGAACATGAGGATTCCAGTAACACCAGGAACACTCAAAATCAAATCAAAATAACTTGGTTTTTTGGAGTGATCAAAACTTGGCTCAATAATTCCCTTGAGCTTGTAGCTTAAAGATAATGTTGATAATAACGGGAACCCACATCCCAAATGCATAGCCATATGAATAAAAGTGGCTATGGAAATGGCTAAACCAACCATCATGTGAAAGAAAATATAATCATCAAATGGGAATATGGAGCTGAGAAATGTGGATTTAAGTGTTGTTAATGTGCGTCTACAAACAAGAAACAGAATTAAACCCATATTGAATTTCAGAGTCTCAGCTGATCCTTTTGCAATACCAATGCAATAATTCATTAGTTCATAATCAAATGGCTTCTTCTCCTTGTATTCATTGAATTTCCAAATAAACAGACTCACATTTATGGCTAACCACAGTGTTGAAAACCAGATTTGTTTTCTGTTCTGTTTGATCATTTCTAATGTTTCTCTTACAAGAGTGCAAACATCTGGCCAATGTGATACTTCTTCGTCAACTTCCCCCTTCAACACGTTGGCCTCTTTAGATTTGCTTAGCTCTTTGACTAGAAGTTCCAAGTGCTTTTTCTGTTTGAAAACATCAATTTTTTTCATTAGGTTTAAATTAATTAAATTACCCTTTTTGTCTTTTTTGTTTTAAAAAATACAATCACTCAACCTACAAGAATCAAAACTGACAAGGATTCAGCGCTTGATGATCAGACACTTCCTGACTTTCGACTCATTTATGAATCCTTGATGAATTCAAGCGTTACAGAAACAGATATATGTTAAAAGTTAGAAACTAAAGAGAAACAATCTTAAAAACGAACCAAAATGGAAGTTTTTATTGTTAATTTTCATTTTATAGTACCTCAATGGAACCATTGCCGTCTGGATCAAACTCTTTTATGATCAGAGATGCGTAGTTTTCAATTTGGTTTTCAATACTTTTCAAATTGTTGGCAGAAGCAGTCCACTTCAGTATGGTCTCAATCTCTTCCTTTGAGATCTTATTGTCATCATTCAAATCACACCTTGAAAACAAAGTAAATTATCTTTAATTCATACATCTGACACTTCCTTACTTTTACTCGATAACTTAATGGTTGTTATGTAATCAATGAGTCAAGAATATAAAAACGTAAAAAAAATATATATAGATACATGCAATTTACTACCAATATGTTAGTTATGTCCACGGGACAAAGGAAAAGTAGTTTTATTAGAGAGAATATGTTTTCTTAATACCAAAAGACACTACTAGAGTTAACAAGATCTCTATACTTGGTTGTTTGTTGTGCCAGATAACAAATTCAAGGCATTCCAACAACTATCAATATTAATCGAACAAGAATGACATATTTTAAAAGAAATGTGGAGGATTATTATTCTAACAAATAGAAATGATAACAAAATCAAACCCGCAACGGCCTATATACTAAAGCAGATAAAATCATACTATTTTGTAGATATGCGGTGATCAACATATCAAAAGTAACTTAAACCGAATTTTGGGGAGAATGCATAAGAGAACTTACAAGTCAAAGAAAATGTCAAGCCTAGTTTCCAGATCATCCTTTTTCAATTCATCCCAAAACTCTTTCAACTGTTGCCGAGTAATCCCATCCTCAAACTTGATCTTTTTTCTCTTTGACAGTACATCAAACAGTTCATAGGCAAAATCTTTAGAGCTCTCTTCAAAGCCTAAAAACACAGACAACAGAAATTCAACAATAATGAAAAATAAATGGAGATTAATCAAAGAGATAAAAGAAAGAATTTCAATTTTCACCAATGCAGGCTCCAAAATGTTCCTTGAAAAGTTTTCCATTGACCATCTGTAGGTGGAATTTTTTCTCAACATCATCCCATGATTTGAGTTTAGAACCATCCAGAAAACTCAAAAGGTTAGTTTTATTTCGATCAAATGGTGAAGAAGGCTGTTGTGTTAAATTTTCATTGGCCATTTGATCTTGGAAGATGATGATGATGAATTGAAAAGATTTAAGTGTGAGCTTAAATAACAGTTAGTTTTCTATACCAAACTTGAATTGTTTTTTAGGAATATATTGCTTACTTGCTTAGTTCTTGTTAAAGAAATTAATTATCGGAGAAGAAGGACAGCAAAAATTTAAAGAGTAATATTTTTGTATGGATAGCTGCAGCAATTAAGCAAAGCGACATTCCTTTTTCTATTTAATAAACAAGTTTCATCTCCATCTCCCCATTTGAACTTTACGGTTTCTCTATTATGGATTCTCACCACTGATTCCAGGATTAATTTTTAAGTTTTAAATCATGTATTCATGTATGGATCTTAGCAAAAAAAAAATCTATAATTTTAACTAAATTAAAATATACAAATCTTTTAAAACTTAGTGGCTTTTTTTTTTTAAAGAAAAAATCTATCCCCACTAATTACTCTATACACTTAGACTAAAGCTAATGCCAAATTGTTGCCTGGGTTGAACGTATTAATAAATTCAAATTTTCTGTTCTTAAATTGTACTACAAGATTATATCATTTTTTTTTAAAAAAAAAAAGTTGTTTATCAAATGACAAAGCAATCTAAGCTTTTATTAAAAATTGTAATTATTTTTTAAAAAATTATATTTAGAAAAATCAAAACAAGTTGGAGATATGACTGCTCACCAAACCATTTATGTCCAAAAACCAAAAATAGATATTTACTAAAGAAAACTAAAACAAATCAGAGCTAAATTAGTTTTTTTTTTCTTTAATTCTTTAACTATTCGTTAGACTAATAATTTTTTAAGTTTCATTTTGTTAAAGTTAGTTTTCAATATATATATTTCCTATAATTGAAGTTCTTACTAACCATTCATTGTGCTTTTTTCTGAGAAAGAAAGAAGACCTAAAGAAAAAGAGTGAATTGAAATTTTATTTTTTTTAAAAAATAAATAGTCAGTCAAATTTTAAAACTACAACTAAACAATGAATAGATGAATAGTATTCTTTTTTTTTTTTTTTTCTTTCTTTCTTTCATTTTGTTATAATGGGCAAATTTATTACAAGTCAACTTCAAAATTTTCTCAATAATTTAACTATTCCATTAGAAGATTTTTGGCATCCTACCTTATCTTTTTTACCATTTTGGGTAAAGATTATTTAGAAAATTTTAGTTTTATTATTTGATATTCATCCTTTTTTATTCTTTACTACAATGTTTACTATTTGCCTATCAAATTAAAATAAACTACACCCTAAACACAAATTATTTTATTTAAACTATAATAGCATAAGACTATAATAAGTCATTCATTCTTCCAAACACCTACTTAATTACAATTTGACATTTCATCTTAAATAGTAAGTTAAATAAGAAATCATGGTTTGATGAAAAAGTTGGTGGTCTAGCTTGGGAGAAACATTGTCATCTTTTTACCATTATTTCTTCACTCCCCAAATTTGAGTTGTGGACAAAAGTATTTGCTTTCTACAACCGTGGACTTAAAATGGAGAGTTTGGCTTTTCTTTTCTTTTCTTTCTTTCTGTTTTTTGGTTCAAACCCTCCACTATTCTTTGCTAGAAGAGCTCCCTTTGAGGCCTAATAACCTCATTTCCATTTAGTCAAAGTGAACTTTTTTCCTTCTTTTTTTCTAAATCATCGTAGCGGATATAGCCATGAAAATTGTTTACTTTTTGTTAGAAGATAAGGTCGATCAGAATTATTGCTGTGTCGTGACGAACCACTGCCCTGAAAGCAATTTCGGCTGACCGTGGTGCTAATCGTTATGCCGTTTGCTCCCCAAGGTTAACACAGCTTCCCTGGTACGAACGTGCACTCGTAAGTACAGGGAATAGAAACAAAAGGCTTATAAGGGCTCAGAACACAGGACGGATGAGAGGAAGAGAGGAAGAGAGGATTGAAGTAAATTGTGTTTTTGATGGATGAGTGCTCTCCAATTTATAGAGGGGTGAGGGAGGAAGTGTATGGATGAGAGTCTTTAACGGGAAGAAGGGGACGAGAGTGAACTTCGCAAAAGTCTGGCAGAACGTTGAAAAGGTTACACGTGTCCCTTAGCTGCCAAAGAGTAAAAAATAAAATTATATTCCCATCTTTCGCGCAAGCGTGGTTGCCCGAGCCCGAGCCCGCCCGTCTGACCGGCGGCGGCGCGCGTGTGTGACAGGGTTATGCTATCACCACTAAACTTGGTTTGTAGTCCTCTTGAAAGATAGGAGTTTATATTTCCTCATCCTACTTCAAGATTTATCCATGTGGGACAAACTTGATGGTTTTGCTATTTGGGCCAAGCCCAATAAGTCATTTCCAATAATCCCCCACAAATGACTGCTATAGCAAAAGTTTTCGGGTAAGTGAAAAGAATGAGATGTGTTCTGAGCATAGAGGAGATATTAAGCTTAGGCACCAATATCCGAAGATTTGAATTGATGCGTAGTGAAGTAAGGCAACAACCTTGGTTAGAGGGAGTGAATTATATCTTGAACTCCTTGTAACCCTTGGTTGAGACCCTTACGACACGCTTTATCTCTAGGGAAAAGCCTTTGTTTCTGCAATCATAAACTTGTGCCTTTTGGCCATGCACATAGACCGAACCTCGGGTCGTCGTGAGAGCTCTAGAAAGAGACCTTTAAACTCTTTCATAGAAGGCGGCCCCACCTTCACTGTCACGTTATATGCTCCATCAAGTTTGTCAAGTCAAACCACTCAAAAGAGCTATGGAGACTTCATTGTCCATACTGATTATGAACTCACAGGTTTTGGATTATCCATCTAGTCCATTTAAGGACTGTCCACACCCTGGGCTATGGACCATCAAGTCTATCGCAACAGACCACCCAATAAGGGGCTATGGACCATCAAGTCTATTGCAATATACCACCCTTTTATCAAGTGCTATGGATCTCCGAAGGGCTTCAGGCCCATGTTCACAGAGGAATCTAATACCATTTTCCTTGTTAGTCCTTTGGTTAAAGGATCAGCCAAGTTCTTCTCAGATCGAACAAATTCCAAGGAGATGGTTCCTTCCTTTAGCAGTTGTTTTACTACTGCATGCCTAAGACGTATGTGTCTACTTTTACCATTATAAACACTGTTCTTGGCAGTACATATCGCGGCTTGCGAATCACACTGTATGGACACCGGTACAGATGTCCCCCACAATGGTACATCTCCTAGTAGATTTTTGATCCACTCAGCCTCCTGTCCTGCCAACTCTAGTGCTATGAACTCGGATTCCATCGTGGATCTGGCTATACAAGTCTGTTTTGTAGACTTCCAAGATATAGCTCCACCTCCGAGTAAAAATACATACCCACTAGTGGAGTTAACCTCATCATTGTTTGTGACCCAGTTTGCATCACAATATCCTTCTAGTACGGCAGGAAATTTCTTGAAGTGTAGACAGTAATCTATCGTTTCTTTAAGATATCTCAACAGATGGCGCAAGGCATCCCAGTGGTATCTATTAGGATTGTGTGTATATTTACTCAATCTACTGACAGCATATGCAATATCTGGTCTAGTGTAGTTCATTAAATACATCACACTGCCGATGATCTTTGCATATTCTGGTTGAGACACACTATCTCCTTTATTCTTCTTAAGATGTTTACTAGCGTCAAAGGGAGTTCTCACAGGAGAAACATCAAAGGAGTCAAACTTCTTTAGTATTTTCTCTACGTAATGAGATTGACATAGAGACAAACTGGTTTTGTTTTTCCTGATTTTAACACCTAGAATTACGTCTGCTTCTCCCAGGTCTTTCATTTCAAAGTGTGACGAGAGAAAATACTTAGTGTCAGTTATTAGCTCCATGTTTGTTCCAAAGATTAACATGTCGTCAACGTATAGACATATTAATATGCAATCAGCTCCAACCATCTTTGAATAAACACACGTGTCAGAGGAATTTATTTTAAATCCATTGGTTATCAACGTGTTGTTAAATTTTTCGTACCACTGTTTGGGAGCTTGCTTGAGACCGTATAGGGACTTTCTCAGTTTACACACTTTGTTTTCTTGCCCAGAGATTTTAAAGCCTTCTGGTTGTGTCATATAAATTTCTTCTTCTAAGTCACCATTTAAAAAGGCTGTTTTTACGTCCATTTGATGAATAAGAAGATTATGTATTGCGGCCAAAGCAATCAAGGCCCTAATTGTGGTTATCTTAGTTACAGGGGAATAGGTGTCGAAATAGTCAACACCTTGTTTTTGGGTATATCCTACTACCACTAATCTAGCCTTGTATCTTTCTATTAATCCATTTGGTTTTGTTTTCCTTTTAAAGATCCACTTACATCTAATTGGCTTGTTTCCCATAGGAAGATCCACCAGTTCCCATGTATGATTCATGGCCAGTGAGTCCAATTCACTTTTAATGGCCTCTTTCCACATACTTGAATCTACAGAGTTTAGCGCTTCTTGGTAAGTTTTAGGATCCTCATCTATTAAGAACAAGTTTGTGAAGTTACAGTCAATTTCATCACGCCTTTCCACTAGGAAGGTGCTTAGGAAATCTGGACCGAAACTTTTCTCAGTTCTTTGTCTTTTACTTCTCCTAGGTTCTAATTCACAACTTAGGTTTGGAGTATCAACAGTTTCAGAAACAAGTGTTTCACTAACGATTTCAGGATCATGCATTCTGTTAGATAGGCTAGGAGCATACAATGATTGTTTTAACGGAAAAACATGCTCAAAGAATTCTGCATCTCTAGATTCGTTTATAGTTTTGTCATTTAAACACATAAACCTATATGCAGCACTATTTTGAGCATACCCGATAAAAATGCAGTCAAAGGTTTTAGGTCCTACCGTAGTTTTCTTCAATGCAGGAAGTGGTACCTTAGCCAAGCATCCCCAGACCTTTAGGTAGGAAAGATTTGGTGCATGTCCTTTCCAGAGTTCGTATGGAGTTTTGTCTAGCCTTTTGTGGGGAATCCTGTTAAGAATAAAACATGCAGACAACACGGCTTCCCCCCACATATTATCAGATAGACTGGAGCTTAATAACATGGCATTCATCATTTCTTTAAGAGTTCTATTTTTTCGTTCTGCTATGCCATTTTGTTGTGGTGAGTAGGGAGCAGTAAATTCATGGATGATACCATTTGATTCACAAAATTCTTTAAGAGTTTTATCGGAATACTCACGACCTCTATCTGATCTTAATCTTTTTATCCTTTTTCCTAACTGATTCTCAGATTCTGCCTTGAATTTTACGAACATACTGACAGCTTCATTTTTTGTTTTTATCAGGTATATCTTAGTGAATCTAGAGTAATCATCAACAAAGGATACATAGTAGTTTTTACCACCTCTACTGGCAGTGGTTCTAAAGTCGGCTAGATCTGAGTGAATTAATTCTAACAGCTCAGTAGTTCTATATTCAACTGGTTTGAAGGGCTTCTTATGGAATTTACTTTCTATGCAAATAGAACATTTACCAGTTTCATGCGTCTCAGAGGTATTAATGAGTCTCATGTCTTTAAGTTTTCTAATTGATGCAAAGTTCACATGTCCTAGTCTACCATGCCATAAGTTTGCAGATTCAATCAAGTAAGCAGAACTGGAAGCATTTGCATTCATAGAAATCGTGTTTAGCACAAACAGACCATTAGACAGATACCCCTTACCGACAAAATCTCCATTTTTGGTGAGGACAACTTTGTCACCTTCTAGCACAATTTTAAGCCCGGCCCGATTCAACAGACTCCCAGACACCAGGTTCCTACGTAGGGAAGGGACATATAGAACATTACTTAAAGATAAAGTTTTGCCAGAAGTTAACTTTAAAATAACCTTCCCTTTCCCGATTACTCCTGCAGTGGCTGAGTTTCCCATGAACACGCATTCTCCATCAGCAGTGTCTTCGTAGTCATGGAGTAGTTCACGATTGGTGCAGAAGTGTCTCGAGGCTCCAGTGTCGAGAATCCAGTCCGTCTTGTTTTCTATCAGATTGGCTTCTACTATGGCTGCTATGATCTCACTGTCTTGCTCTGCTAGATTGGCTTGAGGTGTTGGTTTCTGACTTGGCCTCCCTTTCCTCTGGTTGCACTGGTATGATTTGTGCCCTTCCTTTCCGCACACGTAGCAGACCAGCTTTTTCTTCTTAATTTGTCCCCCAGTAGTCTTGAATTGTCTCTTCTCAGAGTTTTTCCCTTTATGTCCTTTTTCCTGCTTCGTTCTGTCTCTGTTCACAAAGGATGATTCGACTAAGTTAGCATTAACTGAATTTAAATTTTGGGAGGCTAACTTATCTTTCAGTCTGTTGGCTTCTTCCGTGCGCATATGACTGATGAGTTCCTGAAGCTTTAGATCCTTCTTCTTGTGCTTGAGATGATTACGGTAGTCATTCCAGGATGGAGGAAATTTTTCCAACAGGACATTTGCTTGAAGTATTTCGCACATCTTCATGCCTTCAGACAGGACATTTGCCACCAAGTTCTCGTACTCATGAATTTGTTCCACGACTGGTTTGTCATCAGTCATCTGGAATTGTAGCCATTTTCCAACTACATATTTTTTCCGTCCAGCATCATCTCCTCCATACCGTGATTCCAGGGTGCTCCAGATGTTCTTGGCAGACTTTTGGACTACGAAGAGATCAAACATCGGATCAGACATATGGTTTAACAGGTGTCCTCGAACGGTCTTGTTATTCTTTGCATATTTTTCAGGATCAATCACTTGGTCCTTCTTTACTTGATCAGTGACAGCAACAGTTGTAAGAGGCCCCGTAGATGATTCTGGATCAGAGGATGTTGACGTGGTAGTTGGGGGGTCAGATGTCTGGGGATCTGTGGTGAGGACATAATCGACTTCTAGTTGCTCAAAGAAGATTAGCAACTTTTGGGACCAACGGCGGTAGTTTGTTCCGTCGAGTGGCTCAAGTTTAGACAGGTCCGGTAGGATTTTGTTGGAAGTCTTGATCGACATAATATGCTTTCAGATTGTTAGAAGATAAGGTCAATCAGAATTATTGCTCTGCCGTGACGAACCACTGCCCTGAAAGCAATTTCGGCTGACCGTGGTGCTAATCGTTATGCTGTTTGCTCCCCAAGGTTAACACAGCTTCCCTGGTACGAACGTGCACTCGTAAGTACAGGGAATAGAAACAAAAGGCTTATAAGGGCTCAGAACACAGGACGGATGAGAGGAAGAGAGGGGACACGTTTCACGTGTCCCTTAGCGGTCAAAGAGTAAAAAATAAAATTATATTCCCATCTTTCGCGATTGCCTGAGCCCGTCCGACCGAACGGACGGCGACGGCGGCGCGCGTGTGTGACAGGGTTATGCTATCACCACTAAACTTGGTTTGTAGTCCTCTTGAAAGATAGGAGTTTATATTTCCTCATCCTACTACAAGATTTATCCATGTGGGACAAACTTGATGGTTTTGCTATTTGGGTCAAGCTCAATAAGTCATTTTCAATACTTTTATGGTTAGATCTCCAGCATCTAAACGATGGTTTCGAACGTGTTAGAAGTTAATAAAACATAAATTTCATATTTTTATCATTATATCAACTAAAGCCTCTAACCTTTCAAATTTTAATTTGTCATCTATTTTCTAAAATTTCACATATGAAAAGATAGAATTTAATCAGTAGATTATTTCTAAATATAATTATAATGAATGATCTAAATTAATTAACTTATAGATTTAGTTGATTGAATAAAATTTGGAGGTGATTAAAAATTGATACACCCATAAAAGTTTAACACGTTTAAATTGATACAATTATTATTTCAATTTTTTAATAAATGTAATTTTCAAAGTTTAGAAATATGGAATTACAAGAAAAATATATATATATATATATATATATATATATATATATATATATATATATATATATAAGAAAAAGAAAAAAAAATATAACATTGAAACTATGTGAATGTGACATTTTTAAAGAAGAGCATTGAAGAGCCTCTTCCTATTTTCTTCCCAACCTTTTTGGAAAGTGAAAAAAATACTTTTCATATAAAAAGTAAAATAGATGAAAAAAAATTTATAAAATATAACAAAATTTTAAATTTTATTAGAAGTGATTGATAAATAAATTTTTATTATATTTTGCTATTAATAGTTTAAAATGTTTTTTTATTGATATTTTATTTAGTCTTTCTTGAAAATTAGTTCTAATGGATTTATCATATTACCATTTGAATATTCGATGCAAATGTAATGACATGGCATATTTGTTAATTTTTATTAACGTTATAAAGTTATATCCAAAAGGTTTATAAAGAAAATATTGATTTATATCCAAAAAGTTTGGATGATATTGATTTAAACTTTAAATTAATAATTGTTTCAATTTAAATCGAAACTATTCAAAAAAAAAAAAAGGATTTTCCCATACTTTTTGAAATATAAGAATTTTGTGATTTTACTTGCATCGCCATGAACCAACACTACCAAAATATCCTCAGTTTATTTGTGTCACCTTCCTCTTTGTGATTTTCTTCTTTCTCTACTTTTCTTGAACTATTGTGACCGCATGGTGTTCGTTGGCTTTGTGTTCACCCAAGAGTTTGTGGGGTTGTCTTGAGAGGCCATTGAATCATTAGATGCCAGAGTTTTTTTTTTTTTTTTTCTCATTTGGTATTGCATATATTCCATGGATAGATTGTTCTGTTGGATTTTGGGCAAAATATTAAAAGAGTTGTTGTCTCCTATTTGAAAGGTTCAAGAAAGTGATATGCTTCAAACACTTTAAAAATAAGGTTAAATTATAAAAAAGATATCACCAAACTTTGTATTTTGTGTCAAAAATATTTTTGAACTTTCAAAAGTTTCAGAAATGCTCTTAAAATATTAAAATAGATAAAAAAAAAAATTCTTTACTATTAACTTTAGATAGAGACCGTTAAATTTTTGTTTTAAAAATACTCTTAAACATTTAAAAAGTTATTAAACCCTTATTCATTGTGTTCCAATTGAGGGAAGAAATTATGCATACAAGTGTTCTTACTTTAAAAGCTTTAAACAAGAGGAGATTAAATAAATAACGACAGTTAAGAAGCTTTGAAGGAAAAAAGGTGAATCCACAATGAAAGCATAGAAATCCCAGTAACTTTTAGAGACATAGATCCAAGATTGATAATAAAAATAGTGAATTTCTTGATAGTAATTAAATTGTTTTCCTCATCTTATAATGTACCAACTTTGCATGAGTTGGAAGCAATAATGCCATAAAGTATCATCGGATGATGAAATTTTCAGCACCACATAGATAGAAACATTAAAAGAAGAACAAAAGTCTCCAAAGGAATGCTATTTTATAGCTTTGAACAAAATCTAATCAACCTCTAGCACCATGGAAGTTCTAGTTATAGTTAAGTCAAGTCATCAATAATAAAGAAGTATTCATTCAAAGACTTAGTTTTGTAGGTTGTTAGGTAGTATAGTGTTAGTCTTTTCTTATTATTATTTAAAGTGAGCTAGCCAAGGTAGGCTCATTCATATTAGAAAGCTAATTAAAGAAATAAGATTGAGAAAATTCAAGTTTCTTTTTAGGTGTGGATGGTACTTAAGAAAGAAATTCTATTAAAAACTATGTTCCCTTGATGGGAGAATGTTATGGGATATAATAATAGAAAGGAAGGAAGTAGAGGCAATGTGAATTCGATAAATTGGAGACCAAGGCCAAACTTAACAAAAGGAAAGCCGAGGTCAATCTCAAGGCTGACCTCGAAAGAAACGAGGTCATTAAGGTAGACCCCAACAACAATAAGACAAGCATATAGACATGGAAAAGAGAGATAAAATATAAGGAAACTTCATTAATAAGTTTGACAAAAACATAGAAGAAACATCATGCTACAATAACACTAAAGGAAACAATGTAAAGAAACGGAGTGAACAACCACTTTAAACTAGTTTTAGCTCGGTAAGTGGTATAGTATTTTGAGAGAAAACGCTCTTGTAACTAAAGTCGAAGAGAATTTTATGTGATTGTAATAAATTACATAATGAAAATTTTCTAGTTCACGATTTTTTTTTTTTTATGATTTGGAGCTTTTTCACGTTAATTTTTGTGTTTTCCATTTTAATGTTTTATTTATTTATTTATTTTGGTTGTTCTTACCTTTTGAAAACTTATTCTTGTCTTAGTAGTGCGAAATTTTTCTCAACATTTTTTACCGGTAAGATTGTTGGTTTGTCATCATAAAGCGGTATCAAAGTAAGAGTATGGGATGTGAGTTTGAGTGTCAATTTACGGTTGAAAATGGGGCAAGGGGGCAAGAGGAGAAAGAGTGCAAAGACATAGTCTACGTTTGAAGTAATCTATTTTGGTAATTTCACCTTGATAAGATTAGGATGTAAACAAAATGTCAAAAAAATAAAGATAAAAGGAAAAGTATATTTCATTTTCGACCCAAAATCTGGGGTCATACATTCAACCAACAACTACAAAGCTATTTCTTTCTTTATTTAGCCATAGTCACCACCACTCGTATTTCAAGCTTCAAAGTGGAGGCCAACTCCGCAAGAAGTAAAAGGATTAAAAGCAATGCATGTTATCTTTGATAAACCCACACCTTTTCTTTTTTTTTTCCCTTTCCTTACAGAAATCGATTTCAATTAGACAACAATTATTAGAGAGCAGCCAAAGTTGATGGGAGATTGCACGAATTGCTACGCTGGATAGTGGAATTTAAAGCATTCTTCTTCCTTTTTCTCCTCACTTTTTGAGACGAAAACCAAGCAGCTTACAAGTGGAAAGATTCAATCTAAAAGATGATACCTTTAGTTTTATAACTTCTTTTTAAAAGTTCTCCTTGTGGAAACGAAACCTTGTTGATCTTGAACTATCGCTGAAGTTCTTGCAGTGACCACGTAATTCCTTTACAAGACTGTATGTTCCACAGTAAAATACACCTGCAAACAACAAGAGTTTGTTGAATTACCACTTCCATTACAACAGTTCGAGCACAGGAATAAATTATCACTCAACCTAAAAGTTTAAGTGTGATTGCAGTGGGTAGAACTATTTAGACTAATAGTTAAATGTATTATAGACTCATGAGAGTTGAATCTAAATTTTGCTATATTTACGATTCTTCTGTATTGTGCTATATTTTGCAATGACCATAAAGTTTAAATTGAGGTTTTGTTTGATAATGTTGTTACTCACCTATTTCGGAACTTTTGTGTTTGGATGCCAACTCTGCGAAAACTTTCTCCCAGTTCGGTCTTCCGAAGTGAGTCCTTATCTGGTGGATACAGATGTGTTAAAAATGCAACATTATGGTAAATTTAGTTGTTTGTGAATTGATTTCATGATTACCCGGCTTCCTGAGACAACGTCCACTTCTTCACCTCTAGATTTCTGAATTTGTTGCAGCATGGTGATGAGCACGGATCGCACATCTCCTTCCTCGTGCATGCAGCTTAAGTGGTTGTGCATTTCTATTATTTTCTGCAGTGATTCAAAATGAGATAAAGTTGATTAAATGCTGGTAGATCGGATATAGAATTGGGTTGTTTTCTTGTTTAAATAAACATCGTCGACATACATCATGATCATACTCAGCAACGTCGTCCATGACGCCTTTAAACCAATCAAACGATGCCTGTTCCTTTGTCACCCAATAGAAATATGCTCTCTTTGGGACCTTTTGAGCATCAGTCTGCAATTATGCTTGGATTAGTTCCCATGGTGACATTTTCTTTTTCCAACTAAATTATCAAACGGTTTAATTTGCTTTACTTACAGCGTGGGAGCCACTTTTTTTTATCTGGTTTAATAAATCTTTCAAAATGCTGATCATTGGAGTAGCCCCAATTCCAAGGCCTATTAGCAATAGAATGTCATAATTCTTGTAACTTTGAGCTGGGGCTCCATAGGGTCCTTTGATCAAAATCTGGGGATATTTCTTACTGCAGATACAAAACAAGCCTACTTAACTAACTCTGGATTGAAAATGCCTTGCAAACTAACTCCGAACAAGACGAGTTTTCGCTCACCTTGATTTTGAAGGAACGTAATCTAAAGATAATTTGGTTTCCTGTCTAACAATTCCCCTCTTCCTCCTTGTACTTTCAGGATCACAGACCTGCATTGCCTCTGTATTTAGTGTGTAGAAATGGATAGAAAAGGAGTAAAATGTGATGAACTTCATACCACGTTCTTCAGGCAAATTTAACAGCATCAGAAAACACAAATAAATAAAGGTCACAAGAGCTTTGACAGTTTAAGTAAATTTACCTTTTGAAATCTGTTTCTGAGCTCTCTTGTCCAATCTCCTACTGCCTGTATATGGACACTCAAATAGTCGTCTCCTGGTGCAGAAGTGATAGAGAATGGATGCCTGAATTCAATGAAAAACATCCCAATTTAAATAATCACACTTCCAAACATCCTTAAATAATCAACTGCTAAACAAAAATAGTTCAAATATAAGATATTACCATTCAAATTTTGATATATCCGGGCACTTAACAAACATATACATTCCACTTTTTTTGTACTCAAATTCTGTAGGTTTCGTCAGGTATAGTGCTAGAACATTTCCTTCATATACTACTCCCTGAAAAGAAAAACCAAGAAAACCAGAAGAATTTGTTTAGTTTGCTCGGCCGAACCTCCAAAAGAAGATAAATGATTTGCAGGTCTCTGTACCTTTATCACATCGACTGGAAGGTAAAATTCACGGAATTTTATAAGAAGTCTCTCAATAAAATACAAAAGTACTGGAACTGCAACGTACATCCATGTCTGTAAATAGATAAAGATGATAACCGTTAAAATTCACTGATTTGTTCAATTTGAACTATTGTTTTGCTCAGAGATTATCCTTCCTGAACTTGCCAATGTTAATAGGAATGAAGACATTAACATTAGATTAGCAGCATTACAATAGCAATAGACTAACCGTTTTCTTGTACCATTCCTCAACCAGGAATATGAAGTAGCCATGAACGATCAGTAGGGCATAGCAGAGAACAAGCAAATGATGTGCATACCAGAAGGCATTGAAGCCTGCCAAATGTTGAAGCAACGGAGGTAACTTGTCTTTATGCCTCCTGAATAAAGGAGTTGCCAATGTAAAGCAAAAGGCCATTATAATGATCATGATGATTCCAGTAATACCAGGAACACTTACAACCAAGTCAAAGTAACTTGGCTTCTTGTAATCAAAATCTGACCCAAGAATTGCCATGAATTTGTCTTTTGGATATGAGATCAATTTTGGAAAATCACAGGCCATATGCATTATAACATGAAGGAAAGTACCCACTGCAATGGCTACAGCAACCACCATATGGAAATGGATATGATCATCAAAAGGGAAAATGGAGTTGAGAAATGTGGATCGAAGTTTGGTTAATGTGCCTCTACAGACAAGAAACAGAATAAGAGCCATATTGAATTTAAGAGTCTCAGCTGCTCCTTTTGCAACACTAACACAATAACCCATCACTTTAAATACCCCCTTATCCCTATACGACATGAATTTCCAAACAAATAAACCCAAATTTATTGCTAGCCACAGTATCAAAACCCAGATTCTTTTCCAATTGGCAATTATAGCTTCTTCCGTTTCCTTCAGAAATTTGCTGGCTGGAGTTTTGCATCTTCCTAGAATCAGGGAAGATGCAAGAAATTTAGAATCTTGGCTCTGTAACCTTTTTTCTTCTTCAGAGCTCCACATTGCTTTCACTAGAGTTTCCATGTCCTCAATCTGTTTACCCACATAAAATCTTTTAGATGAGTTTTAAGAGAAAAGGAATTTCATCTTTCTTTTGTTCTTGAACAAGTACCTCAATAAATCCATTGAGGTCAGGATCAAGCTCTTCCATGATCAGAGATGCGAACGTTTCAGCTTCTCTCTCAAGGTTTTTCAATTTGTTTGCAGAAGCGCTCCATTCTAGTACCGACTTCACCTCTTCCCTCGAGATCTTCCCGTCACCATTTTTGTCACACCTGAAAACACAAAGTTGCTTTAGAATCTCCACTTCAGAAAGGAAAGAGATGTAAAGAGAGATTCATACAAGTCAAAGAATATCCGTAGCCGTGAATCTAAGTCTTCTTTGGTTAGGTCCTCCCAAAAATCTCTCAATTCTTGCAGCGTAATCCCTTTCGCTCCCATTATCCCTCTTCTCCTTGCCAATACATCAAACAATTCCCCACCAAAATCCGTTGAATCCTTTTTCATACCTAAATAAAGTTAAATTAAAAAAAAAAAAACGAATTCCTACTAATTTAGCCAAAAACGAATGGAAAATGGAGATTAATCCCAAAGAGAGAACTAGAACTTCACCAATGCATGCTCCAAATTTGTCTCTGGAAAGTTTTCCATCAGGAGCTAGTTGACGAAAACGCTTCTCAGTTGCTTTCCATGCTTCCTCTTCTTTTCCGTCTTTGAAACCATCCAGAAACCTCAACATGCTAAACTCCTTCCGTCGTCTTCTTATTCCGACAAGCGGCTGAGAAGTCTCGGCGACGGTCTTCTTCACATCGTTACTGTAGTTGCTCTGCTTCGAGTCCGGTTGGTTTAAATCTCTCCGTTCGGCGGCTTTCTCATCTGTCGCCATGTGATCGATTTCAATGCTCTCCAGTACGCATTCTCCTGCATTTTCTTTTACCGGTTTTTTATCTGCGCACTCCATCGGCGTTTTTCTTCAGAACTGCAAAGAAAAAGAACGGAGAAAGGAGTTGTTGAGTTGAGATTTGTAGTTTTATTCTGTGGTTATGGTGATTTGAACGATGGACAGAGTGTTCGAAGGAAGGTGGAAGATCATGGCATGAAAGTGGTGGTCGACGTCCAGTGAGAGTCTAAAACACAGAACAACAAGTCTAAATAAATAGCAAATTTAAGTGGTTTTTTCAAAATAATAATAAAAACACAAAAATTCATTACACTCGATAAAATATAAATATTTTTTCGATTTTGATATTTTTTTTATAATTTTCTTAAATTTTTAAATATTCGTTTCTACTTTTTATTTGTTTATTTGTTTTATTTTTTTATTCTACAAGTTAGATATGAATCTCTCATTGTTAGAAAAAATGTGTTTATTTATTTATTTAAAGAAATAAAAGTAGATAATTATTAAATCATCAAACTAATCGATTACTTATTTATTAAGTTATCTCAAATTTACGATGTATTTTAGTTCTTTGTTTTATATATAATGTTACAACGACTTAATTAAATTTATCGATACGAACAAAAGTAGTCTTTATTTAAAGTACACCTCTCAAATTTTTTTCTTAAAAAAAAGTTCACTTTTTATATGAAGAACTTACTGAATGTCTTATGAACCAAAATTGATAAAAGTATCGAAAAAAAATAAGTCTTATTAAAGTATAGAGATTAAACCAACTTTTTTTTAAAATAGTTGGCTAGGTATAGTTTTTGAGTTTTAAAAAAAATGGTTCTTTTTATTATAATAAGATATGATATGATATGATATTTTAAATTAGAAATATAGTTTTGATTTTTTATCTATTGTCTCTCCCTGTTTTCTTTCCCAATCTTCTTCTTTCTCTCTTTCAAGTATCAACCATATATCAAAGGCATTTTGTGGAGGACCTTGCACTTACATGTTAGGATAAGTGATATTCGTCTAAGTTCATAATAGACAATTTTTTGACGAAATTGGTGGAAAGCCAAATGGAAATGCATTTGTTGGTCCTTTAAATCATGTCTTGATTGTTTGAAAGGGGACAATTATGAGTTGAATTATTCACTACATAAAAACCACCATATTAAAAATTAAAGTATACATGATTTCTAAGTATGTTTTCGTATATATAATTATTAACTTTTTTTTATGTGTTTTGATTTTAATCCCTTGCATTGATTCGTATATATTGGTTTTGATCTAAATGAAAAGGTAAGGAAACAATTTTCTTATCATACTTGAAAGATGAGAGAGCCAATAACATCCAATTAGTTCCTTTGTTTTTTTAGGAAACTTTGTCTTTGTCATTCTATTTAAAAGAGGGGGGAAAAACTAGTTAAACCATTTTCTAAATATCAACAATTACAATTAATTAGTTATATAATTTATAAATTTATTTTAAAACTCAATTTGAAAGATTGTTTAAATTAGGTTTTAAATACAAAAGTATAGATTATATCTAATTTTGAGATGGCCTTAAAACACGTATTTGATAGAAATTTTGAATAGGCAACTGAACTAACTGTCAAAAGGAATAATGAGATTACAGTTTTTTGTGTTGATGTGTTTGGATGGCACGTCGCAGTTCTGAGTTCACACGTAGGGATGCGAATTGCAAATTAATAAATAAATAAATAAAAACAAATGCTAACAACTTAATTACTTCACATTTTCTGAAAAAGAAAATAATATGAATAATTTATTTGTTTATATAATAAGTGGATTTTTAGATTACACGAACTCTCACGTATATGCATCTTTTAAATAAGAAAAACCCACCACTATATTTTACTAATAGTTTCTTAATTACATTATCAGTTTAGGATTTCCGCCTATTAATTGCAATATTTGAAAAAATTAAACTCATTGCTTTATCTTTTTTTTTTTCTTTTTCTTTTTTCCAAAAATTAGTAAATTTGGACATTACTTCTTATTTAAAAGAGGAATTATATCTTGAAAAAAGTCTAAAATACTTTCAATGATTCACGGACTTGATTATCACTTAATTACTTTGTATTTTTTTTTTCTAATTTTAGTTAGTCTTCTAAGATAGCCCAGCATGTGATTACTATAGGATTGTTGTTTGATTAGCTTTTACTCTTTTTTTATTATTATCAATTTTAGTTAATCTTTTGAAATGGTCAATTGATTAACTTCTAATTGTCATTTGATTAATTTTTTTGTGTCATGGTAATTTTTTATATTGTTTGATTGTCTTTTGATTACCTACTATTATTTGACATATCTAATTTCTATTTCATGTCGATTGTTATATTTTGAATTTAATTATTATATTTGTGCCTAGTTTTTAATATAATAGATAGTAGTTTTTGATAGTCATTTGATTTTCAACTTATATTAGCGTATAAAATCCTTTTATTTTTGTCGATTAGTTAGTCATTCAATTGACTTCTAAATTTCATATAATTACTTTATATTCTTTTTCGCACAACTTATAGTTTTTAGTTTAAAAATCACTAAATAAGGTATTAATCACATGACAATCAAATAAGGTATTAATCACACGACAATCAAATAGAAATGAGAAATTACTTCAAAATATCTAAGGAAATCACAATGTACCTAATATCATGCAATTAGATAGAAATTAGACAATCTGTAATTTAACAATTAAATGAATAATGAACCATGACTATTCTGCCTCTTGACTAAGACCAATTACTTAAGCAAACTCCATCAAATACGACTATACCATCAACCAAACCCCTAATGTACAGAGCTACGTTCAAAATGAAACCTCTGAAACTGAGACCAAACTCATCCAGAAAGACACAACCCCTAAACACGAGACCCACTCATCGAAAATCATCTCAACTCACCATAGACCCACGTGGCACTAAATCGATCATTGATCGTTGTTGATCAAAACCCCAAAGCAAAGTACTTCACATCTAATGAAATTCCCGTGACAATCGTATCGAAATCATATGGCAATTATATAAATAATTGGGTGCTAACGAGTGAAAATTCTCGACAAAACTAAAACAACATTTAAAAATATGTTGCTAATATTGTCTAAGAACTTCATGTCTACCAAAAGGAATATCTTAAGATTACATTTGGTATATATATATATATATATATAAGTATACAATACCAAAAGATGATAATCAAATAAAAATTAAAACATCGGTAAGATAGCAATCACATGACAATTAAATTATACACAGACGATATAATCGCCAATAAAAAGAATTACCCATTAAAAGTATATGGATAAGCAAATGATAAAACCAAACACTTTTCGAAGCAGTCATAACCAGTAAATAGGAAAAAAAAATCAAAAGACATGTACGTTATTCTTACGTAATAATTAATTTATTGCCTTATATTGTTTGTCCCATAGTAATTTGTATTTTACAAGTGTCATTCCATTGCATTTTTCCATCTACTTTAACATGATGATACATCTAGTTGGTTGTATAATTGTTCAACATTAACGTTGAAGAACACCACAAACACCAAAACCTTAAAAGAGCACTTTAAAATCATTATTGGGAGAAGAAGAGGTGGAGACTAAGTTTTTTTTAAAAAAAAAAAAAAAAACAACAAAAAATCAAATATATGAGACACATTAAACATCCAAAATGCACAAACAAATACGTGGTTTGTCAGATTATAATCATCGAAAAAGTATCCATTAACTTCTCTCTAAAAATGCAAAATTAGCTCTCTCTAAGCGTGGTGTTTGACTATCTCTAAATTTTAATTTCCACTTTTTAAGTTTTTCGCTATTCAAACCCTGAAACGAGAAAGAATGAAATAATTTTAAAATTATCATTAAGTGTACGTAATTTACTTTATTGCCCTCATAAATAATTTTATATAAGTGCAATTTTTAAAAACCGCAGTGTTATGCTTGGAAATAGACAAATATATTTTGCTCTCTAATGCAATATAATTTCATGTTTATTTATAGAATTCAAAAGTTCAAAAGAAGAGCTACCATAATATAATTTAAAATCTCGCTTTTATTTTTAGAAAAAAGAAAAAAAAGAAATATAAAAAGTTATAATATTTCTTAAGTTTCAACAAAATCACCCTTTAAATAAATTAAGAATCAACAACAAATGTCTTCGTCAAATTATAAAATATTTACACATTACTGATTGATCAAATTATTGCACCTAATCAACTATATTTTGACTTCTCTCACCAAATAAATACACATTTTTTTTCTTCAAAATCTAACAACCAATACAAAAAAAAATTTAGTAAATGATGTAAACATTTATAAATATAACAGTTCCACAGCTCACCCTTTAGAAAGGCTGAACGTGCCCCAGCAAAGACTTGAACTTTTTTAATAAACAGGTAATTACCAATTTAGAAGAACATAATGTTAATATATCTTTTCTCACACAGTATAAACACAAGTTTATGTAATAAATTAAGTGTATGGATAAAGATGAGATGACAACTTATTATTATTTTTGAATTGGGGAAGTTGAGAGCTTCAATTATTGGGGCCTAGGGGAAAAGGTACAGTTGCTTTTTAAATTATTACTTGGTTTAAGTTTGAATTATTATTATTTTCAAATAAAATAAAGTAAGTACAAATTAAACTAACACGTGAATCTCAATGTAAATACATAATAGTAAATACGTGTAATGTGTCACGGTTGTTAATTAGGATGTGTTATTCATAAACGCATGTTCATCGTCTCTCCAACCCTCTTTTTAATTATGTTTTAATTTCATTGTCTTATGTATTTCATGTATGTTAGTTTACTTTCTTTATACTAATTTCTTTTACGAGTTATCACTTGTCACTTTGAGATGGAAGAGTGACATTCTTAAAAAATGCTTATAATACTAATCATTATACCTTCATACTTAGGTTGTAAATTATTAAGTTGTTAGTTTTACGATAAATTTTGTTTTCTCAACTATACTTTTAAACTATTACAAAAACCTTTTTCTCTAAACTCATATTCTAAAACCAGTTTCTTAATAAACGGGTGTGGTGTGGTTGGAAGAAAAGCTCATTTTGTGCCACCGACTATTCGAATTTGGATCGGCACTAGAGTATTATGACGGTCTATATTATGTTGATAGACAATTGTATTGGTCTATCAAAGTCTACACCCTTTTGTTCACAACCAAGAAAACATTATAAACTACCATATATCAACAACAACATTATCTAACAAGCATTTCTATCTACAACAAAAAATGTTATCACTATATATCATTGATATCATTTTCTGTCAAATGTCCATAAGCAACTATAAGTATCTACGAGCAACAAAACATTATACAAAAAAAAAAAAAATTATAATCAAAAACACATGTATAATGATAGAGAGCAATACAAGAAAACTTTTTAAAGTTGCAACTATCGATTATATTTAAAAAAAACTACAACAATCATTCCAAATTAAACTACTTCTAAAGTTTAGTAAAAGAATTAGATATGTGGGCGCACACATATATAATTATACTTAGCTATCGTGGATTAGGTTAGTTCCACATTGTGGATATATAGGATAAGTGAAACTTTAGTGCAATCAGTTTAAGCCATATTATAATGACTACTTATTATAATGACTACTAAAAATATCAACCAAAAAAAAAATTACTACAAAAGAAAACAAAACATATTTACCAAAATTGTTTTAACTTTTTAAATAAAAAATTAATATCAATCCGATTAAAGTCTCTTATGGTAATGATTTTGTTTATATAATAAAAAATTATATCTTTTCTTAAATTTTAAAAATAAAAAATTATGACTTTCAATTTTCAAAATTTGGCTTTCCATCTTTTTAACTATTTATATACTTTTTTAAAAACTAAAAAATAGTTAAATATCATTGACAATAAGATCTCTATAATTCATTTAATTCAACATCTACCAACAAGTAGTAATTTGTTTTATTCATAAATTCATCGTTTTCTAGATTACATGAAATAAACATATAAAATGTTTTAAATAATTGATGTTCATGGGTCCTAAATAAATGGTCACATTCAAATACATGGACAAAATTTGAAAGGATCCATTTGAATTATTTTATTAAGGGAACAGACAAAAACTCATACAACTATACTCCTAAAATTAAAGTTCGATTAAGCTTAATTGGTTAAGTTTTAAATTTGTATATTTAGAATCCCTCATCTTAAGTTTTGGGGTAATAGATCTTTAAACAAATGTTGTCTACTAATTACAGTAACATATTTTCGTATTTGTGTCTATTATTATATTTAAAAATCAAATAATCTATCGAGAGTAAAATCAAATGGTTTACTTTAAATCGTGTGTCTAAAAAATTATATATTGTATTTATTAATTTATTTATATATTAGAAATTAAATTGAAAGTTTATAGATTTATTAAATATTTTGTAAAGTTAGGTGAAGTTGAAGGGAAAGTCCAATAATATTGTTTCAAGTATAGAAAACTTTTGATTATAGTCAAACAAAACAAAGAGAAAAAAGGGGTGATGATGCCTAAAAGTAAAAGCTTAAAAATAACATAAACTAACAAAACTATCTTTACTTACATAATGGAGTGCATGATGTAAAGCGATGCATATGTTTGTCGTGGGAAAAAATTAGTCCTACACTTTAGTATGAATTTTGAATATTGAATAAAACAATAATATCAATCACATAATAATATGTCAAATGCTAATTATACGAATTTGAAAATTCTAATCTCATTCTACATCTTTTACTACAAATTTGATACTTAGGTTATGTCAACAGCATCAGGGAATGTCACACATTTTATATTATTCTTTCCCAGTAAAAAAAGAAAAGAAGAAGAAGAAGAAGAAGTTATTTCTTCAAAACTGCAAAATGTTTAGCTTCTACTTTTTCTAGTGAGATTGGTAACTGGGCTCTTAAAAGCCCATGAGTCCGATTAGCCCACTAGGCCTTTTAGCCGATTGTTAATTACTTTATCCAAACTATGAAGTTCTTTTTTTTTTTTCATTTATTATGATCATTTTTTGTCCATGAAGATTGTGTTGGTTTGGTCATAATATTTCAATTTTTTTCTTTACCGTAATATTTATAAAAAAAATTTCTTTTTGGGCATATCCTCTAACTTGTCTTTATTCTAAGAAAAATACATTTATTTATATTGAATTTTTTATTTTACTTGCATACTTTGAAAAACTAACCATTTTCATATTATTTTTCCTGTCGTGTTTTTTTGTTTCTTTTTGATAAATTCTCAAAAGAAAAAGAAAAAAAAAGGAAAAATTACAAGCGGAAGAATAAAAAATAAGGGTTTCAAGTAGAATAGTCTAAATTGGTATATTAAATTTAATAAATTGAGAAATTTTGATGAGTATAGTTGATGAAAATTTATGAAAAAATATGAAAATAAAATAGTTGAATTAAAAACTAGAATATGGATATTTCAAATAAGAGTTTGAAACAACGTACTAAGAATCTAATAATAAGAAAGAAAAACTAGTTCAATAAGGAAAACTTGCATATTTTTTCGGCTATGTTCAACACGTCCACGACGACTACATTTAACGCATCTCTTAAACTTCATTTGAGAAAGAATTCTTTTTTTTTTTTTTTTTTTGTGGGATGATGACAACTTCAATTTGTGTATCATTAAATATTTGTAACAAATCACATAACCTAAAACGTATTATGCAATAGTATATACGTAAGAAATCAAAGAAAATACTAATTGGATTGAGAAAAAAAATAAAGAAAACAATACGAAACATGAAGGAAAAATATGAATAAAATGTATATATTTGAAATTTAACTACAATTTATGTATTATTGAATATGTGCACTAGTATATATATAACAAATCACATAACATAAATACGAATAAGATGTATATATTTGATAAATCACGTAATAAAAGTAGATTAAATAGTGATATATAAATGTATATATTGTTCACGGAAGCTTTACTAAACAAAAATATGAATAAGATGACCAAAACATACCGTAATTAAACAAAATATTAAGAACATGAAAAAAAAAGTATTTGGATTTATTATTGAATACATACAGTAGTATATATATGGAACAAATCACATAATATAAATGTATTATTCAGTGGTATACCATAGTATATACGAATGACGGGACATTTAATAAAAAAATCTATGTTGAACATGATAGAAAGATGTACTGAACAATAAAAAAAAAAGTGATAAACATGATCAGAATATGTTGTAAACGGTGAAGGACGAAATAAATTGAGGAAAACAAAAACAAAATATGAGGAATTAATTTTTTATATGAGGAAGACAACTAACCGGAATTGAGGAAGGCAACTAACCAGAATTGAGGAAGACAACTAACATGAAGATCAAGGAGAACAAAAGAACGAAATAAATTGAGAAACTGATGGACAAAATCAAGAAATGGTGAAGAGCGAAATTGGAAATGAAAACGGTGAAAGACGTTTTAGCCAGAATCAGACTTGCTTGAAGGCTCCAGAATTGATTGAAGAAATTACTGGAATTGATGAAAAATTTGTTGTCAGCGTCATATTAAAATTGATGATGTTTTACGTGGTGATGAAAATTAGGGGTGAGCATCGGACGGTCGGGGTCGGTTTTCCGACCAAACCGCCCCGAACCGACTACAAGTCGGCACGGAAGTATGAAAACCGGCCTCGACCGCCGGTTCTAACCAAACCGACCGGTCCAACCGGCGGTCGGTTCGGTTCGGGTCGGTCGATTTTTTCTTTCTTTCTTTCTTTCTTCCTTTCTTTCCTTCCTTCCTTCCTTCCTGTTTCTTCTCCTCCTCCTCCTTCCTTTTCTATGTTCATTGCTTTCTTTTTGATAAACAAACGATTTTAAAAACTAAGAATGACGTTATTATGTTTTATTTCACTTTTTAATTTCAATAAAAAAAGTCTACGATATATATTCTATATTGTCTTAAAATCATATAATTGTGATTAAAAAATAAAATCAAGTTCTATTAATTTCAATGCTTAGTTCATAGGTATTACACAAATTAATAAAATAAACAACATAAAAATAAGAATCTAGACATACTACCAAAAGAAATATATATATATAAAATATTATAGGGTTAGAAACATCCAAGTTCAATTCAGTTCACCACATTACTATTAATAGTCACAAATACAACCAAAGTATGAAACAAAAACACTATGATAATCTAGTCAATAGAAATATTACAAGTCTTGGATCAGAATTAGTTAATAATCGATAATTGACAACTTATCAAAATCTGGAAGGTCTTCAAGCTCCTTTTCATTCTCCATAACCACCCGAAATCCTACATAATCAATATGAAGAATTTACTAAATAATTTAAGATTTCACTAAAGTTACACATTACAACTACAAAAGATATCATGTAAAGATTTGAAAATACCTTCTTCAAATTTTGAAGCCTCTTCCAATTCATGTTGAAATTGAAGATGTATTGGATCAGAATTTAGCCAATTTTGAGTACATATGAGAGCCTCCTTTTAGGAGCCAATGAGCAGCGTGATGAGTCAACAACATGTCCTCCAGTACTAAAAGCCGACTCAGACGCTACAGTAGAAACTGGAATAGCCAAAATATCTCTAGCCATTTGACCAAGAACCTCAAATCGATCACTGTTCATCTTCCACCACTGTAGTATGTCAAAATCACCTTCGGTCCTAACGTTGGCTTCCAACAAATAGATATCAATCTCCGATGATCCCTGTTCGAAAGGTGTAGTAGAATCATTTTCAAATTCCTCAACAATCGTGTCGTAGACAAAATCTTCACCCACATTTTCATTCGAATCAAAATCAATATTAGCATCCAAGCCTGAAACAGTTTGTGTACTAGTTGTACTAGTACTACTACATCCTTGTCTACTCCCACTTCGAGTAGTACTATACTCATGAAAGAGACGTCTACAACATTGTTCCACTACATTTCCCATGGATTCAGCAATCTCGGGACCAAAAAAATTTTTCAAACAAAAAGATACAAATCTTAATTTCTTTCGAGGATCCAACACAATAGCAACATACAACAACAAATTATTCTTTTCATTGTTTCCCCAATATTTCTCGAATTTTTCCTTCATGTTATTAGCCATTCCAACTAACAATGCATTTGCACTACCCGCATTCAAACGTATACAATTCTGAACCACTGTAATATGATGGAAAACCAAGTTCGAAGTAGTATACAAAGAACCCGAAATCTTTAATGTGACATCATAAAATACTTTTAAAAATCGTATTAACATCCTAGCATTTGTCCAATCTTCCTTATTCGGTGACATATCATGTCTATACGAGGCATCTTCATCTTCTAATCTATCAAAAGCTTTTTCAAACTTAACAGCAGCTTCAAGCATCATATATGTGGAGTTCCATCTTGTAGGAACATCAAGACACACATAACTCTTACAAGCAATTTTTTCAAGTTCAATGCACTTTTTAAATTTCAAAAAACGAGCAGGAGAAGACCTTATAAATCGCACAACATATCGAATCCTATCAATACAATCATTATGTTCCTTAAAAGCATTAGTTACAATAAGATTCAATATATGGGCACAACAACGAACATGCAGAAATTCCCCACCAAACAATAATCCTTTATTGAATCTCTTTAAAAGATAAGCAGCAGCAGTGTCATTCAAACTTGCATTATCAACCGTCAAAGTCATTACCCTCTCAATGCCCCAATCCTTCAAATTCTTTTCAATGGTTTTACGGATAGTATCACCTTTATGATTCTCAATTGGAGAAAAACTAAGTATTCTCTTATGTAATTTCCAATCAGAATCAATGAAATGGGTTGTTAGGACCATGTAATTAATATTTTGTCTCGATGTTCAACAATCAGTGGTAAGAGAAACTCTATACTTATTTTTTACAAACATGTCTCTCAAACAATTCTTCTCATTAACATACAACTTAAGCACATCTCTAGCCACAGTAAATCGAGATGGAACAACAAATCTAGTATGATTTCCACATGTTAATTTATCCACAAACTTTTTAAATGCCTTACCCTCCACAAACTTAAAGGGCAATTCATCAACTATTATCATCTCAACCAAAGCATCCCGACAACCATCTAAACTAAATGATTCACATACAAGTTGTGAAGAATTATCTCCAACTTTGTCTTTAGGTTTAAAAGCTAATGTCATTTGAGTTTGGTCTCTCTTTTTTTGGTAAGGGTACTTTTTGCAATTTTCTAAATGATGCTTCATAGTTCCAGTACCATTACGTTTAGAATGACATGCATAAACAACTCCACAATATTTATATTTAGCACGAGGGTCATTAGGATCACCATTAAGCCTCTCAAAGTGGTCCCAAACCATTGATTGTTTGACATTCTTCCTTATTTTTGGGGGATTTGGAACATCTTCTCTCCCATATGAATCAAGGTCAACATCAATGGTTTTACGCTTGCCATCCGTATCTTCGTCCCTTACGATTTTTGAAGCTTCACAACTCCCATCACACTCTAACTCCATATCCGTTGAATCCATTTGATTTAACTGTAATGAGAGTAAAAAAAGATATTCCATTTTAGTGTGTTAATTAAGATGGAAGGTTAATTAATAGCAAGAGATATCACGTACACACTTTGCATTCAAAAAATTTAGTCAAATCATCCATAAAAAATAAAACAAAATCCTAATTAGGGTTTAAGCAGAGATATTAGCATAATAATAGCTTTTGAAAAATGCATAGGCTAAGTATGAGATTTGTGAGCAGAGTTAATATTTAATATAATTAAGCAAATTGATCAAGTCATTTATTCTAATTCTTTTCTTAAATTGGAGATTCCAAACTCTACCCCACACTATTTTATTTTCTTCTTAGCATGAGTGTTTAAGTGTTAACTGTTAAGTGTAATATATATATATATATATATATATATATATATATATATATATATAAACAAAGGAAAATCAGCGTAGGAAGGGATTAATGATATGGGGGTGCACGAAAATCTTAAAAACTGATGTATTTGACAAGCTGGAAGACTGACAATTAAAGTAGAAATGGACAAAATTAATATATCATCAGTCTAAAGCTACAGTACTCAAGAGACAGAGAGTTGAATTGAAATGTTCATTAGGTTTGAAATGCCAACAAAGTTAAATGGTATATCAGAAGTGTTAAATTCGTGATTGACTCAAAGTTATAAGTTCATCAACTAAACATAAATCTTTTTAACACAACATGAATATGAAAACAAACATAAATCTTATGGTGGAATTAAAAGAATTTGGGTGTTAAATTCATAAATTCACAATATGAATAGTTTAACAACGATTCATCACAAGCTTATTTCATACATATATATTCAGAAAGAAAAGAAAAAAATACCAAATAACGATTTGGGCGTGCGGCTGAGCGAGGGTGTCGGGTTGGGCGTGCGAACGGCGTGCGGACGGCGGCGATTGCGGCCGATGGCGTGCGGACGATAGGACGGGGATTGCGAAAACGCTTCCGGGGACGGCTGAATCGCTGATGGCGTGCGAAAAAGAGGAAGATTGGGTCGGCGGGTCGCGACGCGAGGAAATTAGAAAATAGAAACCTAATTTACAAAATTATAATATATATATATATATATATATATATATATATATATATATATATATATATATATATATTTAAAAAAGGGAGTCGGTTCGGCGACCGACCTCCTATATTGAACCGACCGTCCTAAAGTCGGTTTTCAAATTCCTAAACTCGAAACCCGACCGTCCATATTGTTTTTCGCCCGCGCGACATCGATTCGTTCGGTTTTTCGGCCCACCATGCTCACCCCTAATGAAAATAATATTGATGATGAAATTATATGGTTATTAATTAATAAAAAGTTTTCATACTAAAAGAGAATAATATTTGAAAATTTACGATAAATAATAACATAATTTTGAATATAATTAAAATTATATATTAATTATTAGCATAAGCAAAGAAGTAATAAATGAAATAATAAATTTAATATAATGTAAATAGTGAAAATACTTTGTATTCAATTTAAAAAATTATATATAATTAATAATTATGAGAAGGTTATAATTGTATAGAAAACGAGTGAAATTTTGGAGTGAAAGTAATTAACCAAAGAGGTGGGCTTAGAGTCCATTCCCCCTCACCCTTATGGACCAGGCCCAACTAGCTGACAACAGCATTAATGTTGAACTTACTAAAAACCAAAGGGAAATTGGTATGGATACCAATCATATTTGTTAGAAAAAAGTATTGTTTCTCTAAGTAACTTAGAAAAATAACTTCTAAATATTATTAAGCTTTCTTCCATATGTCAAAACGTTTTCATTCTACATCTTCCTTGGTACGACATCGACTTATAAATAATTTTAATAATATCGTTAAAATAAATGCTACATATTTTAACTTATTAAAAAATGATATAATATTTCCTACTAATTCAATATATATATATTAAAGAAGAAATATTCACAAATTGAAAATTGAAGAAATATGTAATTAAGATACTTTGAGTGAAACGACGTCGTAAAAAGGGAATGGGATGATTTTAGATCTAAGGGCTAAGGAAAAGAGAAGAGTCCGAGGGATGGCCCGCCCATCTCTGGCAATGGCCATTACCGAGTTGACTCACTGGTCTCTCTCGCTTCGTCTCGTCTCTGTGTTGCTGAGCCCTATTTGCTTCTCCTTCTTTCTTCCTTCTTCTTTACCAATTCCAATTCCCTTACGGTTTCTCCTTTTTCTGCCCCTTTTTCGTCTTTTCCACTCTTCTTCTTCTTCTTCTTCTTCTTCTTCTTCTTCTTCCTCATCTTCTTCATCTTCTCGATCCGACGTTCCTTCTCCCTCCACGTCATCATCGTCTTCTTCTTCAATCCCTTTCGGACCTGCTCTTCTTCTCTTTAACCACACTTATATTTAACCCTTTTTCTCCCTAGGGTTTCCTTTGCCTTTTCCCTTTTCATGTTTTTTTGCGATTTCTCTTCTGGGTTTTCCTTTGCGCCTTCCGATTTCCTCTACATGCTTCTTTGGGTTTCCTCTACGCCTTAATCTAATCACCAATGAGGTATTTTTCGTTTCTTGTTTCTTCTTTTTGTTTTGATGATATTGAATTCGATATGTATATTTTGAGTGTTTTAATTGTTGGGTTTTTTCGTTTTAGTTTGTTTGGGTGAATGTTGATATTAATTTTGGTGTTTTTTGGGGTTTGTAGGGTCTAGGTTGACTTGGGTTATGTTCCATTTTGGAGTTCTTCGAATTTGGTAGTCGGAGGAGTTAATTGGGTTTCTGTTCTGAGTTGTGTTTTGGGATTGATTTGGGTTTTATTCTTCATATTCCATGGCTATTGAGAAGAATAATTTTAAGGTTTCGAGGTTTGACTATGAGTTTTCACCTGGAAGTAAGAAGAGTATTTCCAGTGATGAGGATGAACTTCAAAGACGTACCTCTGCTCTGGAGTCTGACGATGATGATGAGTTTGACGAGGCAGATTCTGGGGCAGGGTCTGATGATTATGATTCACTGGAATGGGGAGATACTGGGGTGGAATTTTGTCATGTTGATAATCAGACTTGTAGCATTCCTCTTGAGCTGTATGATCTTCCAGGTTTGGAAGATATATTGTCGGTCGATGTGTGGAATGAATGCCTCAGTGATGAGGAGCGATTTAGCCTCTGCAAGTTTCTCCCAGATATGGACCAAGAGACTTTTATGCTCACGCTAAAAGAGCTTTTTACAGGCAGTAACTTCCATTTTGGAAGCCCTGTAAAGATGTTATTCAGCATGTTGAAGGGTGGATTATGTGAGCCTAGAGTTGCCCTTTACCGTAATGGTCTGAAATTTTTCCAGCGGCGGCAACACTATCATCTTCTGAGGAAGCATCAGAACAATATGGTTAGCAGCCTTTGTCAGATGAGAGATGCTTGGCTTAACTGTAGAGGATACAGCATGGACGAGAGACTCCGTGTCCTAAATCTTATGAGAAGTCAAAAAAGTTTCAATGATGAGAGGACTGAAGGGTTAGAAACTGACTCGTCGGATAGAATATCAGGTGAGGGGTTTCCTCGAAGGTTCAAGGACAAGATAATGGCTTCTAAAATGCCCAACTTTTCTTCATATCATGCAAGTTCCAATTTAGATTTTCCTTCAGGGGGTCGGCTGACTAATCTTGAGGCACTAGATTACGGAAAACAGAATTCCAAGGGTACATTTAAGATGGCTGGATCCAAGTTTCCTTCTTTAATGGAACCCATGGTCCGCCTTCCTTCAGCTTATCATGATTTGGATATTAACTCAAGGCCCTATGGTTCAATAGGTGATCTCCCCCAACAGAGAAAGGTTGGTGGATATGACTCAGGGCCAATGCTTAGGATAAGGGATGAGACAAGGATTGGTGATGCTAATGAAGAAACAACCTACAGAAAGGGTACCCCACGGGATCGAAAGACTCCATTTGGTGGTGGAATGGAGAAAGGGGCTCTAGAAGCTGGCAAGAGATATGAGGCTTTGAGTGGTAACATTTTTGACAATTTTGTTGGACTTCCTTTGTCATCAAAAGGTGATTTATATGGAAAGAACAAGAATGTAAACTTGTTTCCGAAGAGGGGTGTTGTGGCTGAAAAGCCTGCCAGCATGAGGACATCCTACAATCCTTCCAAGAAAACCAAGTTGTCCGAAAATGCTCAGTTAATTGGGGATCAGACCAAGTCTATGAAGGGCAGTGTTTCTCAGGTCCCACGCAGAGGTACTAAAGTTGACTCTGAAGATCTTGCCAGTTCACTCCAACATAACAAGACTCAGGGGAGGTCTTCTGTGATGGATCCACTGCTTAAAAATACTGACTGGAACGTTAGGGGAAAGAAATGGAATACTGGTATGGAGCCTACTGATCTTAGTTATGGAACATATAGATCTCCCTCACCTCAGGTAAATGAGGGACACTTGCTCTCTGAATTAAGAGCGAAACCTTCAAATAAGAAAACTAAAGGAAGATTTGTCCAGAAAGGGGGATCAGACCCTGCTTCCTCCAAAGGAAACAAAAAGTTCGTTAGAGGTGAAGAAACAGAATCAGACTCGTCTGAGCAGTTTGAAGATGATGAGGATAGCAATCCTTTATTGAGGAGTAAGTTGGCCTATCCCAGTGTGATGGAAATTTCACAGTCTTCATTGTTGAATTCTGGCCTAGATGCTAAAAAGGTCAAGGATGCCAAAAAAGATATTAAGGAGCAGATTGGTAGTCTTGATCCACTATCATACTCCAAAAAGATGGCTAATAAATCTCCTCACGATGGACATACCTTTAGTGGAGCTAACACTATGAAAACAAGGCAGGGGAAGACTCAAGACTCTGTTTCTTTCCAAGAGCTATCCTCCAAAATGTCAGAAAAGAGCTACCTCCCAGTTTTGGATACATTCAGTGATGATAATGATGATGGGAAGAAAAATTCTAAGATGCTCAATAATGGCCAGTTGCAAAAAGAACCTAGCAAAAGGTCACGTAAATCCTCATCAAAAGCCTTCACTGCCGAGGGAAAACAGAAAGGCAGGGGCAACCTTGATCTTTCTGTGCAGTCAAGAAATCTGCCCGACTATGCTGTTAATGAAGAAGATGGTACCCTTGAGATTAGATTATTTGAAGACGATTATGGAGCTGATAGATTTCCGCAGGCAGGTTTGCAAAGTGAGTCATTTATGGACGTTTCGAGTGAAAGACCTGATGGTGCTTTGCTAGGATGTAACTCGGTAAAGAAGAAAAGGAAAGTGAAAGGAGATATGACAGAAATAGATAGAAAGGCTGACGGTGAATTGCAGAGTGACACCCTTCAACAAATTAAAGATTCCACTTCATCAAAGAAAAAGACAAAGAAGAGGCAGAAGGCTGACAGTTATGGTTCTGATGTGGGAGCAACTGAACCTCCTGCTATAGAAACTGTGATGGTGGATATGGAGCAGGAAACCAAGTCTCAGAGAAATTCGTTCCCATTGATTACACCTACAGTACACACTGGATTTTCATTCTCGATCATGCATCTTCTTTCTGCAGTTCGCTTAGCCATGATTACTCCACTCCCAGAAGATATGTTAGAACCCATAAAAGAGAAGAAGAAAAGGCATGAGGGCGATATCGCGGCAGAACTTTCTCATGATAATAAGGCAGATGTGAATAGCTTAGAGCAGGCTGAGGAAGTAAATGTTCCTTCGCTAACAGTTCAGGATATAGTAGATCGTGTGAAATCTAACCCTGGTGATCCTAGCATTCTTGAGACGCAAGAACCGCTTCTGGATTTGGTGAGAGGGGCTCTGAAGATATTTTCATCAAAAACTGCACCCTTAGGAGCTAAAGGCTGGAAGATGCTAGCAGTTTACGAAAAATCAACGAAAACATGGTCCTGGATTGGCCCAGTTTCTCGAAGTTCAACAGATTACGAGGCCATTGAAGAGGCAACGTCGCCTGAAGCTTGGGGTCTTCCTCACAAGATGCTTGTAAAGTTGGTCGACTCATTTGCTAATTGGCTTAAAAGTGGCCAAGAAACTCTTCAACTAATAGGAAGTCTTCCTGCTCCTCCTGCCTCATTAATTCATTTCAATGTTGATGAGAAAGAAAGGTTTAGGGACTTGAGGGCTCAGAAGAGTCTTAATACTATTGGCTCCAGTACTGAAGAGGTGAGAGACTATTTCCGTCGAGAAGAAATTCTTAGGTACTCAATTCCTGATCGTGCTTTCTCTTACACGGCAGCTGATGGTAAAAAATCTATCGTTGCTCCCTTGAGAAGGTGTGGTGGCAAGCCTACTTCCAAGGCACGGGATCATTTCATGCTAAAGAAAGATCGCCCTCCACATGTCACAATTCTTTGTCTTGTGAGAGATGCTGCTGCACGATTGCCAGGTAGTATTGGGACCAGAGCAGATGTGTGTACGTTGATAAGAGATTCACAATATGTCGTGGAAGATGTATCTGATGCACAAGTTAATCAAGTTGTAAGTGGTGCATTGGACAGACTGCATTATGAACGTGATCCTTGTGTGCAATTTGATGGTGATAGAAAGCTGTGGGTTTATTTGCATAGAGAACGTGAAGAAGAAGATTTTGAGGACGATGGTACTTCATCAACAAAGAAATGGAAGAGGCCTAAAAAAGATGTGATTGAGCAATCATCTGATCGTGGACTTGTGACAGTAGCTTTCCATGCATCTGGAGAACAATCTGGATATGACATTTGCTCTGATCTCAACACAGAACCCTCATGTATCGATGATGTTAAAGGAATGGAACAAATTTATGGTGACGTGAGGCAAAATCTGGAGCATGACATTGATAACGTTCATCAATCTGATCATGATGAACTTTATCCAGGTCCACAGATTATGAAGGCTTCTAATCCCATGGAAGAGACCAAATTGATATGCCAAGAAAATTCCACTAATGAAGATTTTGATGATGAAGCATTTGCGCGAGAACGGCCAATTGGCTTCCTAAGTGCAAGCATATCATAGTGAGTACTGCAGGTAGTTGTCAGTCTTGTATTTAACCTTTTGAATTAGGGTGCCGTATTCCTGTATGAATTTGGGTGTCTTACTGTTTAATGCTGTGGTTTGAACCATTTGCCTTCTACTTGTTAGACACTGTTCTATTAGTCTGTTATCTGTTTTTAGTTTTCTAATCTAAATATTTAAGGTGAGTTTTGTAAATAACAAAATAAAAAGAACAAAATTCACATTGAGAAGTTGTACATAATTCAAATAATCTCTGCATGGATCCACTCTTTTTCCGTGCATACTTCCCACAAGCATCTCAGTGCCATCACTCGTCAATCTTCTGCTTATAAATGATTTCACTGTTTTTATTATATTGTTGCTGTTACTTATTATAATTTTATGGGCATACAATAACATAAGGAACGAGTCATAAAGGGCTGTTGATCAATTTGTTGTTTGGGTAGTGTTAAAATGCCAGAGGACTTCTTTTCATAGGCACTACTTTGAATTTTGGACCTCTAATTAATGGCCGAGAACATATTCTGGATTATCAGAAAAGAAATGTTCTTAACCTGGTTCAAGCATGGAGCAGCATTAAGCTTCTTATCTTCTTAAGTTGTCAGAAATAGTTTTATTATGGAAAAGGTTCTATTCTGATCAGAAAAAAGAGTTATTGCTAATGAGTTAGATGAATATAAAAAGTTGCAAGTTGTACATTGTGCACTGAATATGCTTTACTATTTGACATTGCATGGGTCCAACTTCCAACTACTAACAAAGTTTCAACTTGTTTATCTTCTGCAGATCTAATTTGCATTCTTTCGACAAGGCTTGTGACAGATTGAAGATGCATTATTTTTGCATTTTACAGGTGTATATTGTTTTGCCCTGGTGCATGATAGAATTAGAGCCAGGCATCTAAAGCTTTGAGGGCCTTGACAATGTCCTAGCACAGGTAGATATTTTGTTCACATGTAGATTAGTTACAAAGTTTACTTCTTTTTCCCCCTGGAAGTGTAAATGAGAAAACGGACCAATTTCATAAATTTGGTTGGTCTTCTACATATTTATTAATTAGATAGATGTAGAAATTTTTTTTCCCCTTTGCTTCCATGGTTGGTTGAATCTGCAAAATGAAAGATCAGAAGCTATAGATTCTCATTGCCAACCATATACAAGTTAATTTGAAATGATAGATTGACATTTAGAAGTATGATCAAAGTCAAATTGAATGACTTTTTATTACGTGCTTTAAAAGTGTTTTTAAGCACTTAGAAAGTTATTCTATTTGTACTTCGTTTCTTTTGACTTTTGCCAATAGGTGCATGACTTTATGTTCTTTGTTTTGAAGAGATGGAAAGATTTTTTGTAGGTTGAGTTATTTCTGCTATTGTATATTTGTTCCACTAGAAAATGATTATTTGCCTTCTACACCTTATATTTTGCTCTGTCCAAAGCACATCCAAGGCATCAAATTTGATGATAGATTTCTGGTTTTCCTCCAACTAGGCCAAGGGAGTTTGTGGCAATAACAGAGTCTGTGATGCCTTTAGATGTTCTAAGTGCACGTGTGCTAAGCTGATGTCTTCAACGAGTCTGTTTGTTCCATTATTGGTCTTCAACGAAGAATTCCCAGTGCCAACAAAACTTCCTTCAAAGTTGGAAGATAATGCCCTAGCCTATATAATTTTAAGAATAAATTGCAGAAATGCCTCTTAAAATAACAATTGCTACGAATTTACCCTAAACCCTTGAAAAGCTCAGTTAGGAAGAAGAATGATGTACTAGTTCTTAAACCATACGAAAGGAAGAGATCCTTTGTTCAGTATGGATCCTTTATGAATGAGGGGCCTCCCATTCACAAAGGATAACGATGGTTTACCAGGTATTTGTCAGAGAGAACAAAGTGAAATTAACTATCGAAGCGTCAAAGGGATCTATAAACTATTCAAACAATTCTTTAAGTTTCAAGTTCTTTAAACGACGAATGAATGAGTTTCACTTTGTAATAACAAATTGAATGAACTTTTATTCTAAAAATTGGAAAGAGTTATTCAAAACAGTAATGAACTCATCTTTCATTCCATATTCCTTGATGGCATACATACTCATAATAACAATAAAATTTTAAAAAGGAAAGTCATGAACTCTCAACCAAAAAGTTGATTAACTTTGAAAAGCATTGAGTTCGTTCTTTCTTGTTCTTCTTTTGATGAAAAAGACAGTTATAAATTATATGCTTTAACCTTATCTTTATGGGCTTCAATACTAATAAGAAAAAGGAAAATGATTCTTCAACTTGGCTCTTTCACCTTTTTTTTGATAATTTGAACTCACAAAACTTTGTTCATTTTTGGAAATGACCCATTGATGTGGAAAACCCACACGGTTCCTCAATATCAAAGTTTTCAATTAAATCATACCCATTTATAATAGCATCTTTATATATACTCTCTTGTTAAATCATATTAAAATGACATTTTTTCTAAAAAATTAATAATAATAAAAATTTTGAAAAAATTTCCATGAATTGTGATAATATGGGCATCTCTAAAATTGCCTTTCGAACATATTAGTTGGAGGATTTTGTAAACTTTTTTTTTCTTTTTTAATTATTTTTTGAGGCCCCCAGGGGAGTGGGTTTACTGTTTTGCAATGCCATATGAATTGAATCCCATCTTCTTTGTAGAGAATTTATTTATTTATTTTGTTTACATGGGTCCTCTAAAAATTTCATCTTCTTTTTTAAAAGTATAATACAAAGTTTACATTTTCCACTTTTACCTAGTCACGGAGGTGTTTAAAAAACTCGACAACTTGACCACTCGGATTACCCAAGCCGTAAGTGTTGGGTTGGGTTAAATTTTGTTTTGGGTTGGATTAGGTTAAGAAATTGAAAAAAAAAAAAAAAAAAAGGTCGGGTTACCGGGTTGAACAAATTTTGATCGGTTTGACCTAATCCGATATGGTTATAACATATATATATATATATAAATAAAATCCTAGACTTGTGTCATAATCATTTAGTCCCTTATTATCATTAATATTACCGTAGAATTAGAATTGAAAAGAAAACGAAATTTTGGATTGAAAGAATATGAAACTAATAAAAATTGAGATTAATTTTGATCGACTTGGATTGACTCTTTCGTATCAATTCAATTTGGGCAAACTCTGCCTATTCATTGAATGGAAAAATAAGTTATTAAGTGCGGTGGATTCTTGAATTTGAGGATATTGTTGAGTCTTTTTTTTTTCCTTTTATATTTTTTTAAAGGAAAATAGTAAGTACTTAAAGACCAACCATTGAAGGAAACGTTAATAGAGATTTTAAAGAAAGAAAAAGAAAAATAAAAAATGCTTCATATTATGAAGTGATATGAATGGAGAAGTAGAAGATTTGATGGACCCACGGCCAACATCCTTCTTCTTCTTAGGACCAATACATAAATACATCAATAACTGTGTACCAAAAAGACATAAATATATATGAACTTGATAAGCAAATAAAATTTGGAAACACACAAAACAAAAATATATGTTTTTTCAAAAATATAATAAACTGGTAAAATATTTATATTAATTTGTAAATAATTTGGTATAAAATTTAACCTTTAAATTGAATGAATGGTAAATAGTAGGTAGTCGAAAAATTAGGCGGGTCAAATAAAAAAAACCGTACTGTTCTTTAAAAAATATTAATAAAAAAGAAATTATGACGTGATGGAAGGATTATGATTATGGTGATGGCACAAACTATGTATCTTACAAATAATGTGTATATTTTAATATTAAGATGTGATTTTTTTTATAGTGTTGTTTTGTTTACTAAAAAGTATTAAGGAGTTGTTGCACGTGTAAATATTATATACTTACCTTTTTTATATTTAAATATTACTTAATAAAATAATATGTTCTTTTTAGCATAATTGGGTAGTAGGATTTAAATTGGAAACTTCGTAAGTACTAATACACTTTGATGACGAATGAGCTATCTTCTCTTTTATCGCTAAGAGTAATTTAAAATGAGATTAAACAAAGTAATGCAATTTTAATATAGAAGTAAATATTAATATATAGGGAGAGATAAATTACCTCTTCAATTATAACAATGGGCCTCAAAGCATTTACTTATTCTTCGTTCTTGATACATTGTAACAATTTTCTATGAATGTCGCTTGAAAAAACCTTAGATCACACATTCATATTAATTATGCACGACAAAATACAGTTCTAAATGTGATCTAGAAATAAATTTTATAAAAATGACTTCACAAATTTAATGCAATAGAACGGTTTAAATCTTAAATAGAATGAAACAAAACAAAAAAGTGAAATAAGAAAATCAACAATGAACTTGAACCATCCCACAAAATGAAGAAAAAGAAAAAAAAAACGAAAACCGTTAATTTCTTTCCACCTACGTAGAAATATTTATTAGAAAGACTACTATATTATAATAAACCATTTGAAAAGTTACCTTTTTACTTCTAAAGATAAGATATATATACACACATATACATACATATATTAAGAGTTCTCATTATTAAAAAAATGAATGAATAAGTTTTTGTCACACCTCTTTAACCACAACAACGATAATAATATAACTTAAAGCATTCTTGGGCTTGAAGTCACAAATGACATTGTATCATTTTTCTACTCTTTTACGTGTATATATTCCAAGTCTTTCTCTCAAATCAAAGTATTAACATATTGTAATACACAAAATATATTGCAAAACAAAAGTAAAGTCAAAGGATGAATGATGAGAGTTGGATCAATCAATATTCTATAATAGAAATTATTGTAAGAAAAATAAATCAACCTAAATAGGAAGAAATTCAAATGTTCGTAAGAATATGGTTGAAGAGATGCCTTTATAAATAGTTGAATAAAATAAAACGTTACAAAGTCTTTTGAGATTTCTTCATTAATTAATATAAATTCGTAAGTTTTAGAAATTAAGTTATTGGAATAAATAGATAAAAATCTTTTATATTCTATATTGGAGATAAGAATTTGAAAAGATAATCGGTAATTAATATTGATTTTAATCAATAATTGATATTTATTTTAAAATATAGGATAATATTATAAATTTAAAATTTGGCAAGGCGTAGAATCGTTCAAAAATTATTGTTTCCTTGATGTACTTTTAATATAATTTTAAATTTAATATAGTAAAGACTAATAGAAGGGTCCAAAACTGATTATTATCATAAGCCACTTTTAATATAGTAAATATACAGAGAGAATATTTTATAAGTCTGAAACAAATTTTGTTTTACAAAGTATTTGTTTATTTGCTTATCCATAATGTTCAAACAAAATGTAAGGTAAAAAGTAGAATTAGAGCTTCCAAAAGTTAGTCCTCTGTTTTTTCTTGGGTGATTAGATTTTTTTTTAGTTTAGAAAGTTGAAGGAAAAGTGACACCTTAACTAAATTTTCATAAATATAATAAATTGTTAAAATATTTAAGGTGCGTGTAACAAAGCTTATGATATTTTCTGTTTGTTTTTTCGTTTTTTTCTCTATTCGTCTATCATCTTTCTTTTCTTTTCTTTTTTTTTTTTGTTCAAGATCGTGTATCAAATATAAAAAAATTTATTTTTTTTTAAACTTTTATTTGGTTATACAAAAATCGTATACTAAATATAAAAGACTAGAAATAAAACATCATTTAGATTTGGGTAGCCAAATTTAAATGATTGTGTACAAAAAAAATAACCAAGTGTAAACGACCGTGTACAATTTTTTTTAAAAAAAAATCGTTTAGATTGGGAAGCCAAATCTCATCTAAACGATCCTGTAGTAGAAGAATTTTACAAAAAAAAAAAAAACATTTAGCCAATCTAAACAATCGTGTACCAAATCTTGAAGAAAGAAATCGTTTAGATTTAGCTAATATAAACGATCAAATCTAAACGATCATGTAATCAAATTAAACGATCGTGTACAAACAATTTAAAAATAAATCGTTTAGATTTGGACGATTGTGTACCAAATATACGTGGGTTTGGTTGATGGAGCGGTTTTTATATTTTTCATGGTGAGCTTGTGGGTTTTTTCCGTTTTCGAAATTGTTTTATACATAATAAATATTTTGTTGTTTTTGTTATATTTTTTAAAACACTCCAATTTAAATATGTTGCATCAAAGACATGCCTTAAAAGTTAAGTTATATGCTCAATTGTTTAATTAAATCATAAAAAATATTCGATAATATAGCTAATTTTAGCATGACTTTGTGGTTAAAATGTCGTTTAGCACAACGTAGTATGAGGGTTCAGGTATACTTCTACTCCGTTTAAGAAGTAAGTTTGAACAGTTACTTACTTATTTGTGGATTTTTTTTAAAAAAAATAATTGTTAAAATATCTTTACTCTTGTTTTACTTTTTGTAAACGTAATAGAATTTAAAGTAGTTGTCCCAACCTATTTATCAATATACGAGTTAAGAAAATATGTAACCTCGAGGGATACAAGTTTTTGTCCAAAACTTTTACAAATCTAATACTGTCAGCTACATTGCAATGATTCCGTCAACCATTAGGATGAAATCTATTTTGCTATAACCAATTGAGATTAATTTTCTTAAAACAATAATAGTAAAAAAAGTCAACGATTTTAAAATTTCGTTCTTTTTATCCCAAAAAGAAATTGATTAATTTAAAACAAATAAGTAAATACGTGGCGTCACATTCCACGTCATCATCCGAACTCACAATACTATAAGTAGTCCTCAATGCCACATTTGTATCCTCCAAACTCTCTCTCGACCTTCCTCTTCTCTCTCCCTCTCTCCCTCTCTCCCTCTCGCGTCTTCTGATCGGAGCTCCTTCATATTTCTCACTCGCCGCTGTTCCTCAGATGGCCTTTTCCCCATTTCTCTCCGCCGCTTCACATTCCTCCGCCGACATCGCAGGCGTTGATTTTGATCACTGGTTGCCCGATTCTTCCATTAAGCTTTGGAATTCTGAATTTTCCGACAGTTGTGGCGACGGTTCACCGCCTTCTCCTCCGGAACCCCTAAAAATCCATCCATCAACTAACAACTTTTTATTACATCAATCTTTTCCCCTCCTTAATCATGATTCTCTTCAGTCCAATAATGATTCATTTCTTCAACGCACTTTTTCTTCCTCGTTGTCGCCACCGCCTTCTGCCGCCATCGATCCTCCTATCAACCGGCCGCTCTTCCCCGCCGGCGATTTTCAGGTGAGGGGAATAAAATTAACTAATGCGACTAAAAAATATATTTGGTGAGACCAACATAACCTCTTTTAGAAAAAAATAAAAATTTATGGATTCAACATATGTATTCAAAGATTTGGGAAAAAAACGTCATAATGTGATGATCATAGGTTTTGGTTGGATATTAGATTCAGGTCCAATGCACTCTGCAAAGGTTGATCATAACTGATGTGACGATGACATTCAATAATATTGTAATTAAAGACAAAAAGTCTATCAGTAACTATACAGATTTTTGTTAATTTTATTCTATCCTTTTAATTTTTATTATATGATTGATTAAAATAAAATAAAAAAAGATTGTGACTTTATTTGAATTTCTGGAAAAATTTATGCCATTAATGAAAGCTAATACAATCATGGTCAACTTAATTCCATGCAAAGGATCATTAGAAAAATGGCCTTTCATGAATCCAAAGAGTTTGTTTTATTATTATTTTTTAAAAAGGGGTCTTGAGTATAATTTTTAAATGACGAATGAGATCAAAAGTAACATATACCATACTATTATTAAAGACAGATGACTAATAAAAATATTCTAATAGTATAGTTTGTGGCCTTGACAAACATTGATCGAATAAGAACATATTAAGTTGTATAAAGATAAGTGAATTAGTGTGTAACTATTTTTGAATGTTTGAAATTGGGTTTTGAATAATTATATTGAAATAATTAATGAGATTGAAAAAATGGCGCAGCAGAAGAAGAATAATAATGAAAGAGGAGATGAGAGTCCAGTTTCATGCGAAAGTAGCATCACCATTATTGAAGGGATGAGCAGAGCTTGTAGGTACAGTCCTGAAGAGAAGAAGGAAAGAATTGAAAGATATAGAACCAAAAGAAACCAAAGGAACTTCAACAAGAAGATTAAGGTTTCTTTTTTCTCATATTATATTATTCTTTATCTATCTTAATTATTATATAAATGGATTAATTCTTATACAAAGAATAAACAATAATTTCACCTCTTATATATTCTACTATCTACATATTATTTCATAGATTCTAGATGCCAACAACTATATATATCAACTAATATAATTATAATATTTCAATTTCATCTTGATCTTTTTGATTTTGTCACATCTAACTTATATGAGAAACTCCGAAATACCCTTTTTTTATCAATCCTCTCTCTCTCTTTCATTTTAAAGGTTTGAAAGGCCATTTCATCATTTAGAAGAGGGTAACAATGGAAAAGACAGATTTTTTAAAACCATCCCAAAAATGGGTCCAAAAGCCAATTAAGCAACATATTTCATTCAATCAAAATCCTAGATGTGGTTTTTTATGCCTTTTTTTCTATAAATACAATAAATTCAATTCACAAGTAAATGAATCTCTTTTTGTAGGTTACACTCAGCTAATATTATTTGGTTGTTGGTTAAAGTATGCTTGTAGGAAGTCATTGGCAGATAGTCGACCACGGATTAGAGGACGATTTGCGAGGTACAACGACGAGGTAGTGAAGAATTATCCAGTGCAATGGAGTCACCAACGAGAGGAAGAACAACAACGAGAAGCAAATAGTTGCGGAGATAATTGGATCAAGTATTTCATTGATACATATTCCGCGAACCTTATTCCATGAATCTCACACAACAACTAAACTAATAATGTAGTTGTAGTCTAGTGTCATTCGGCTTCTTCCATTTTGACCTACCTTTCAATTACGTGAGAAATTTATATCTATTTGCTTTAGCTAATTTTTCTCTTATATATATATATAATTATAGTGATGTCATTTGGGTATTGAAGGGTATTTTACGTAATGGTTAGGTACAACTTAAGTTGCACCTAATCTTATACTTTGATCTTCATCTTGGTTAAATACAAATAAATTTCTTAGAAAAAGAACACTAAGAGTATTATATAATGTAATTAAATTTGATTTTATCAAATAGCTTAAGAACATCATGGCCAAGATGTCTTTTCTTTGATCTCTTGGAGCCTTCAATCCCACAATGATTGGAGTGTTTAGATTATATTAAATTTGTCTATACCCATTAGTTTAATCCTTAATCGATTATTTAGGACTATACCTTTTTAATTTCTGTTAACATTTAATAAACATTAATGGGACTCTTTTCCATCTTTTAGTGAAAGTGAATTGAGATGGATGGGCGTGAACATGTAGAGAGAGGGGCCATTGTTAGAATAGATTCGAGGTGTAGTGTTTATGAGTTTGAGTGATGGGGGATAAACGCCTAAGATAAGTCAAAAAGTTGAAAAGAATTTAAGTCATTGTCATTTAGAAAGAGAACAACAAAATGGATTGCAACTTAGTTTGGTGACAGTCACAATCTTTAGAATCGTACCCTCATTCCATATGCCAATAAAAGTTATTATTGCCTTGGCTTATTCATCACACAATTCCATTCCATTCCACAAACTCATTAAGAATATAAATATACACCAAAGTCACTTTTATCCCTTCCCAAACTACTTTTAAAATACTTCAAACCACTTCATAAAGAGGTTCTTAATTAGTGTTTCTGTGCAAAGAATGTACTTTAAGAGTACTAGTCGTCCTTCTAACCATGTATCTCACAATAACATAAATAAAAATAATCAAAATGATCATAATTTAACCGTAATTGATATCTATATCATCAACCATACTTGTCTTTTAGATAGTAAATATAGCAATAAGATCCGAAGTATTAGTAAATGCAAAAGAATTCGTAAAATGAATTTAGATTAGAGTCTAATTTATCACAAATGAATTTTGCTATATTTATAATTCTTTTAAAAATGTTTACACTTCATTATTATTGTATCTAAAACTACTATCTCACCTCAACTACACAACAAAGTTTTGCCATGTGACACAATAGAGATAAAAGATTGGTGCAGAAAAGTGGTAGTGTGGAAGATTCATGAAATCCCAAGGCTACAATTGGATACTGGTGGGCCAATTGGTTGCTTGTTCATTGGATTGGTAATGAGCTCAAAAACCTCTGACTTCAGCTACAAAAGCATTCTAAAAGATTGCATTTAACTAAATCTAGTTCCAGATTATGTTAAGATTTAAGACAAGAATAGCATATACTAAAATAAATGTTAGAAAAATCACTGTTGTTTGCTATAAAAGTAAAAACTAAACCATCCCCTTTACAGGAGAAAAAGAATCTATAACTAGATTTTTCCTCCACAAGGGATGAGTTTTATGTGTAATTCAAGACAAAATTATGCTTTTAACAAATGAAAAGTAATTTTCAAATTTATAGAACTATATAGTAAAATAATTAGACTAGTTCAAAATTTTGCTAAAAACTATAATTGAACTGTCTTCCTAAAATAAAAATCAAGCCCAAAAGAAAAAAGAAAAAGATGGATAAAATGTGCTTCTATCCTAAATGGAATAATTAAAGTAGATTTGACCCCTACGGCATTCCTTTTCATTCCTTCGTATTAACCGACCCATAATGGGAAGATTGGTGAATTTGATTGAAATTTTCAACTTTAAATTCTTCGGTGATAATGGCAAAAACTATATCCTGAATAAATAGAGACATGACTGCACAAAAACATAAATAATATAAATTTAAGTTCTCAACCATTGTGCATATTTTTATTTACTCACTTTCTAGAAAAAGCCACACTTCAATCAGCAAATATTGAAAGAGTAGATGATAATTGGTACCTTATCAACTGAGCTAAGCTTGAACAAATGTGTGAAAGAGTCGTCACTATGTAAGCTTGAATTCACTTCAATCATGTCAATTTGAGTTTATCATCCAATCAAAGGTCGATAGTTCAATCCCTTCCTCCCACTATTTCTGGATTGAAAAAATGGACTTTGGCCGCTGGAAAACTAGAAACAACGAAGTTCATATTTTTTTTCATCTTTACATGCCAAGATATTGAATGTCCTATGACTTCTCTAGCATCATATATACAATGTTGGTCAAAACACTCAATACAATGTTATGGGGGGAAAAAGGAAGGAAGAAAGAACAACCTTTCGTTATTTGATATCAAAAAACAATTCATGGAGATCAAATTGGTGCGAAATGCATACCCAAGGTATTATAAACAGGATGGAAGAATATAAACCAAGAAAAATAAAACCAAAGAAAAATTTACTGCTAGCATTTAGTTTTGCGGGCCTTCTTGAAGGCTAGGTGATTGATTGAGCGCTTAAATGGAAGCAATAGCCCCAGGTGATGCCTCCTCCGTTTTGATCTGCATTTTTCTATATTTGTTTTGCAAGCTTTCTTGAAGGGCAGAGGGATTAACCGTCGGAGAGGAAGCTTCGATGCTGGATGATGTCTTTCCCGTTTTGATAAATGTTTCCCTGCATTTGCTAGTTTAAAAAAAAGTAGAATAAAATAAAAATCAAACAATAATCAAGAGCTTCACTCGGGTTTCATAGTTCAGAGAATCAAATAGGAAAATAAAACAGAGTTCAATCAACATGGAGGTTTCTGTTGGTGTATCCCAAACTAAAAGTCGTCAGCAAAAAGAGTAATGTATAAGGAAAGAGTAATAATAATCTGTGGTGTTACGATGAAGAGGTAAGCTTGTTTGTTGCATTCTATGTCAATTGTTCGGTGATGCCTAATAAATATTAATGTTAACGGTTTAATCTATATACAATTCTCAAGAAAATAAACTCAAAGTATCCAAAAGGGAAGAATAAAGGCAGTGGTCGACAACAAACAAATTTCCATGTCTTATATCTTGGTGGGAGTTAGTCAGGTACCTGTGGACATCACGCTAGTGATAGGCTGATCTGAAGGCTGTTGTGTGATCTGCGGGTCAGCGTCTCCACTTTCTTGATCGTCCATTAACACATCAGATGTTTGTTGATAATGATCTATAGTGTCACTCGTGCAAGAATCAAGGGGAGAAACCTGATTTTCGGCTACTGCCACCTCCGCAGGCTCCCCAAGTCTTGCACTATGTAAACATTCTTCAGCTGTCAATGTAACGTCTACTACCATTCCCACATGCTCTTGATCTTCTGAAATCAAATTAGTTGAATTCTTTTCTATACACACATCTTCTGAATCAGACAGTGTAACAGAATTTTCTAGACCATATTCATTCTGATAAGAATCAAGATCCTCTATTTTTAAAGTTTCTGTTCTGTCATTCCCGAAAGCAACAGTTGATACATCTTTGGTAGATGTAGGAGAATGCACAAGCTCATTTGTTGATACTACATTTAACTCGCTAGTCAGTGTCGGGTTTTTTGGTTGCAGATTATCAACATCCATTTCAATAGGTTCTTCCTGCATTAAGATCTCAGGCGGCACAATTTCATCAACATTGCTTTTTTGTTCCTCGGAATTACTAGGAAGTTCTTCTGCATTACCATGTGAATGTGAAATTTTAGAATTTTCAATTATAGAGGATAGACGATCAGATAAAGGACGGTGTTCTTCATCAAGAGTATGGGACTGTTGAATTACTCCATTTACTGCGATCTGTGGCTCAATGGCATCAGTAACAGGCAACAAATCTTGCTTATCATTCAACGAAAGTTTTGCCTCAGAGCATTCTGTTACATTCTTGACTAGAAAACCTTGTGGTGGCATTACTCCATTTACTGCAATCTGTGGCTCAATGGCATCAGTAACAGGCAACAAATCTTGCTTATCATTCAGCGAAAGTTTTGCCTCAGAGCATTCTATTACATCCTTGACTAGAAAACCTTGTGGTGGCAGGTTGTCAACTATTGAAGTGAAGTCGATGGCTTTCACATTTTTTGATTTTTCATTAGAAGCAGCAAAAGATTTAGCTATATCATCCAATAGCAAATCACCTTCTCCACTTGACATAGGATCCCATTTGAACAAATCCACTGACCAAGGGTCATTCAGATCTAATTTATCATCTGATGATATCCTTTCAACTCGAATGGTCTCCTTGTAGAACTGCTTTCTCTTTAGAGCATTAGCTATGAGATTCCTGAAATGCAGAAAATATGAAGAGTAGCTAAATATTAATGGGTATTCTTTACAAACTACAAGAGGTTTCTTTTAGGTATTCTTTTAAAGTTCTCGTACCTACAATTTTTTGAAACAGCAGCTTTTGCACGTTCCATAGAGACACCAAGCAATGATGACAAGTTCGCAACATCGTAAGGTCCTCTGATTTCATTTACAGAGGGGGTAGCACTGGATAATATGAGATTTTTTCCATTTGTCCAATCCACCAAGATCTGAAAGTTCAACAGACTAAAAATCAGATGTTGAAATAAGTTCGTTAAAGATAAGAAAGAAATGTCATATCTTAACATAAGCAAGATATCAGAGCATAACACTTCTAGTAGACCATTGGTCCACTGCAACAAGCAACAGCGTGCAGACAAGCTTGGGGTGAAAGATGCAGACATGTCAAAGAAAGCGATAAACCAATTTTTTAGGGAGGTACACATAATACTTTTATATTAAATATACATGCTTTTATCTATTTTCAACAATTATATACATATAGTTTTTTAGAAGGAAACATATACCTAAAGTGTCCATAAAAAAAACCCAAAACAAAAGCATGCTTTTTGGATATGAAAATTGGCATCACTAAGGAATGGCATAACTAGTCGAGGGATAAATCTTGGTCCAACATTCAGTACACCATCTCTATAAACCGAACTAGAACCGTGATGCATCTTCAACAAAAAGGATTAATCGTTATGGTCACAGAAAAATGAAATTAGGCTCCCATGATGGTGTAATACCCCGTACAAACTTCCATCTCACCTTAGCAGTGGATATCATTTGCCTCCTTTCATGAACATCCGAAAGAAGATCAGAGTACATGATTTCAAAGTAAACTCCACGCTGCATGAAAAAGGAAAATAGCCAAAAGATAGACGTCAATCGACACGGACTAAACTTATATAATTCATCTATCTATGATCATAATAATTCAAGTAGATCAAAACACGAAAGAATAATGGTTGACAAACCTTAATTGCAGATATTATCGAACCTTGCTTCAACCTGAAAGGCAGTTTCTCCGCAAAATCAATGGCAATTATATCTATCTACGTGATGAAAAATACAACTAATATGAATATAATGTAAAATCAAATCAAATCAAATATGATAAGTCCGAATTAGAAAACATGTTAAATATGCAAGCACTAGTCTCTCTCAACGCAAAACAAGATCATTGAATAATCCAGAAAAAGATTGCTATAATTTACAAGTACAAAACATGATAAATACGACAAACCTCCAATTTCTCGCAAGCCTGTTCGAAGGCATACTGATTAAGAGGCTTAACAGCAATCAAATCGTAGGTCTTGAGAATAAGGTTGCCAGAATTGACGGCCAGAACCTCGCTATTAGTGTTGATAGAAATAGTAAGACGCGTGTACTGACGGAAAGGAGAAGACCGTGGGACGCCGAGAAGATCGCGGTGGAACTCTACGGAAGCGGAGAAGGATGGAAGGATACTGTGAAGTGATGAAACGTTGAGAACGGGAATAGAACAGCGATCCCGGTCGGACATTACTCCTTTGATTGTACGGTTGTAGGCGATACCGGAGTAGCCGAGCTCCATGATTTTGGCCACAGTCTTGATGCGATTAGCACTGCTTGAAGATGAAGATGAATGGTCATCGTAGGGTATGTTGAGGTCGAAGAAACCCATGGCTATTGAGAAGAAGAAGAAGCCTCAGGGTTTAAGGAGAAAGGAGAATGCAACTATGTAGAGCACTCGAAAGAAGTAGGAGATAGACGAAGGGTTTAACGATGAAAACGGAACTCGCAAACCGGACCTAGGGCGGTTCGGCCCAAGAATATCAAATTTCGGCCTATTAGGCCCAAGTCTAAAGTTTTCGGGCTTGGGCTTACAGAGAATGCTGGTAAGAAAAAGGCCGGCTCTCTAAATTATAGCTAATTATATTATTCTAATAATAACAATTAGAAAGATCGAGAGAAATTAACAGATTTTTTTAAACCTAGTTAGAATTCATATTTGCGGGACAATTTTAACCTTATGATTAACATTAATTATATAGGAATTCGAAATTAAAAAGTATATTTTACCTTATTTACATTATATTTATCATTATTTTGTAAATTATAACTTTCTTAATTATTATCTTAATTAATGTAAAATCTTAATTATTAATAAAAAAAAACGTTACCTTATAATTTATTTTAAATTATCATTAAATAATATATATTTGAATATAAAAATAATTTCCAAAATTCTCTTTCTTAATTATTCATCAACTACATAATTCTTATATCTTCATCTCTGTTACATTTGCTGCCTGCAATTTAACCAATTTCGATACATCATTCGTAGTTATCGAATTTCTTTATCAATTCCATCCAATTTCATTTTTCATCTCCTTATATTTCGTCCATCACCGATTTCGATTCCGTTATTCACAGAATCTCAATTTATTTCGTTCTTTCATTCTCCTCATGCATCCGGTTAATTGTCTTCCTTAATTCATTATATTTTTCTGTACTCCATTAAATCGTAG